>NC_142591.1:60648234-60966984 GCF_965207765.1 Zootoca vivipara
TTCTTGCAGCTCGGCCCCAGCAAATAATCCCCTCCCTTGAAGCTGATGTTTGGCATGGAGTGAAGTTCCTTTTTGTATCAATAGAACTTTGCTTCTCACAACTAACAGCATCATTGGTTGGGGGGGGCATGTCAAGTGTGTGGCACAGGAAGAACCCTTTTCCCTGCAGTCGTGACCCTGACCCACCAGCAGCTGCTATTTAAAGTTTGTTTCAAAGGTTCACAGAACTTCAACTTTTAGCATGATTCAGTGATTAAAAAACAAACAAACTGACACGTGTTCCAAGAAGGACTAACTAATATTTTGGAAATGTTTCCATATTTAATTGTTCATGTTTCTGGACTTTTTTTTTAAAAAGGCATTTTTTAATATAGTTTTTAAACCTCCTACACTGCTTTGAGCATTTTGATGAGAAAGCAGTTAATAAATTTAAAGAATCAACAAAATGAAAAATTACAAATCTGTAAGCTTCCCTAAGCAAGGCAAACAAGTTGATGTTTGTATTTACAGGTGGGTGAATGCAATTCGCAGCTGAAGAAAATCACAGACCATTTGGACGCCATCAAAATTAAGGTAAGGTAATTCTAAATTTGGGCACTAATTAACTATCCCTGTCAGCACAAGGATTTCCACTTATGCAACTGGACTTCCAAACCCCACTTCTCCTTCCCCTGCATGCCCCCTAAAACTGTTTTGGGGGGTTCCCCCGAGCCCCCTAGAGGAGAGTTGCAAGGCATACAGAGAGTGGGAAGAACGGGGAAGTCCCATTGTGCAACAGGAAATCCTTATGTTGATGGAGAAAGGCAGCTGAATACTGCTCTCTGTGTTTTCCACAGCTCACAACGTTCTTCAGTGTATTTATTTATTTAACAATATTTATGTACTGCTTGATTGTAATAAAATCTCAAAGCAGTTTAAAAATTTTTTTTGGGGGGGGGGATGACGAAATAAAATTACTAGTTAAAAACAGCTGTTTGAAACATAAAGTAATAAAATGAAGAATAAGCCAGCTATCAGATTAAAACATATGTCAACATTCAACATAGCTATAGGAACGCTCAGGTGCTCACAGAGCCTCTGCTGGCTATATCCAATTCCTTGTTCTTTGAAACAAGAGGCAGACCCACGCTGCTTCCCCTGCTGAATGAAAACCTGTCATATTTAGCCGTTCAAGCATATTCTGCATGTTGCGTTATTACGAACGCTTAACTTGAATCTCTTGACTCATCTCATAGAATTATAGAACTTTAAAGTTGAAAGGGACTCTTGCTTAAGGTGGAATCTACACACATATAAAAAACATTCTGAAAATGCTTTTTAAAAAAAGCGTTTCTAAAAAGACATCTAATTTTCCATAAGGCTCACCATTGCCATCTAGTGTCACATTGTATATTGCACTTAAAACACACTTAGACCGTTTTATTTGCAGCCGTGTAGCTGAGTCCATAGTTGAACCCTCTGCTCAATGCCTGACAGATGGACCTCCAGCTTCTCTGCAAATGCCTCTAGCAAAAGTGAGCCTATCACCTCCCAAGGCAGTCTGTTCTGCTGACAAATAGCTCTTACCTTTAGAAAGCATTGCCTAAAGCCCCCCCCCCTTTTCAGAAATTGTTATTTACGGTGCCGCAAGACACCAAGTTATTTGTGGTTTTATTTTTCTGTTGGAAGCCGCCCAGAGTGGCTGGGCGGGGTATAAATAATAAATTATTATTATTATTATTATTATTATTACTATTATTATTATTATTACTATTACTATTATTATTATTATTATTGTGCTGTGGCAGACTAGCACAGTTCCCTCTTCAAAAAGCAATAAGGTAGATAGGAAATGGTGCATGGCGGTGTTTGCTCATTTCTTTCTCTCCTCAGGGCAAACAGCACAGGTTCACCAACTTTGATCCTTCCTGCCTGCTGCCCCATTCGCTGGACTACTGGACTTACCTTGGCTCCCTCACTTCTCCTCCTCTTCTTGAAAGTGTGATCTGGATCATTCTCAGGGAGCCTATAAGCGTTTGCTCAGAGCAGGTGCGGTTTAATACCTCTGCCTTGTAGAATAATATCTTCCAAGTTTGAAACCATGGGATGTATAGAAATAACAAAAACCGTGAAAGCACTAAATCATATGTATATGCAACCGGAGGGGGTGGAATACATAACACATATGCAAATGTCTCTGAAGAGGCGGATAAGGCTCAAAAAGTGCAACGTTCAATGTGCAAAAAGTCCAATGTAATAAGGTGCTAAAGTCTCTCAGGCGTCCTTGTCTGTCCTCCGACGGGCGGCTAGCTTGTGTTATCCCCATTTCACTGGTACAGTTTCTTCAAGGGACAGACTTCATCAACATGTTCATACATTAAAACTTAACAAGGCTGAAGTGCTCACAAAGCTCAACGGTTCCTGGTTGGCAAAGCTGCAGTGATCATCTGCAGTGATCATGGAACCCAAGAAAGTAAAATCTCTCACTGCCTCCATTTCTTCCCCTTCTATTTGCCAGGAGGTGATGGAACCAGTGACCATGATCTTGGTTTTTTTGATGTTGAGCTTCAGACCATATTTTGCGCTCTCCTCTTTCACCCTCATTAAAAGGTTCTTTAATTCCTCCTCACTTTCTGCCATCAAGGTTGTTTCATCAGCATATCTGAGGTTGTTGATATTTCTTCCGGCAATCTTAATTAATCCAGTCCAGCCTTTCACATGATGAATTCTGCGTATAAGTTAAATAAGCAGGGAGGCAATATACAGCCTTGTCGTACTCCTTTCCTAATTTTGACCCAATCAGTTGTTCCATATCCAGTTCTACCTGTAGCTTCTTGTCCCACATAGAGATTTCTCAGGAGACAGATGAGATGATCAGGCACTCCCATTTCTTTAAGAACTTGCCATAGTTTGCTGTGGTTGACACAGTCAAATGCTTTTGCGTAGTCAATGAAGCAGAAGTAGATGTTTTTCTGGAACTCTCTAGTTTTCTCCATAATCCAGCGCATGTTTGCAATTTGGTCTCTGGTTCCTCTGCCCTTTCGAAATCCAGCTTGCACTTCTGGGAGTTCTCGTTCCACATACTGCCTAAGCCTGCCTTGTAGAATTTTAAGCATAACCTTGCTAGCGTGTGAAATGAGCGGAATTGTGCGGTAGTTGGAGCATTCTTTGGCACTGCCCTTCTTTGGGATTGGGATGTAGACTGATCTTCTCCAGTCCTCTGGCCACTGCTGAGTTTTCCAAACTTGCTGGCATATTGAGCATAGCACCTTGCTTATTACCTTACTTATTACTGAAGGTAATAGACCACCTCAAATGCAAAGGGGCTCTGTAATCTCCCAATCATTGACGCACGCATAAGGTTTTGGATTGGGACAATGCTTTGGGGTGGGGGTGGGGCCTAAATGATGCATGTAATTGAACTTTGGGCTGAGTTGGGGCATTCAAATCAATTCCCTGCTGAATTTTGTGCCATTTTCGTCCACAGCTAGCCAAATTTCGCAACCTCCTCTGCACTGGTGAGGGAGAAGCCGCCTGCTGCATGCTGAGAAACTTCAGACCGCCACAGCCTTTAAGGGGCCGGGAAGTGAGAAGAAACTGAAGGGGAGAAAAAGCAAGGATAACTCTTAGCAATGACTGATACTATTTAGCAAGCGGAACCCATTTTAATAGGTTATGTTAAGTTTTAATGATTTTTTTAAAAAAGGATACCTTCTAATTAGGTCCCAAGTTTGGTAAATAGAAAGCATTTTCAAGTCCTAGGTATTTTGAGGCCCATGCTTATGTTTCTCAAGTGAAATAGGCAGACCTTTAAATGCTTCAGATTTCCTGGATTGTTCCCCTAATTTTTAGCATGTAATCCATGAATGCGCTAAGGTATTATAATTAATAGATACTGTTTTGTTGCTTTATTACTATGATAGACAGGCACTCATGACTCAATAAAAAGAATAGGATTCATGTTGTAGGAAATAAGATTGGGTGTTGTATTGTGATTTGATTAAGATACAGTTAGTTATAGCAAAATAAGAGTTTTTCAGAGGTGTAGCAGTTGAGCCAACCTTGTGTTTTGTTCGGTATGGTGATGTTCTCTTATCTAGGTTGGGCAGATATCAGTTGGGAATGTTAGTTGTGAGGTGGGCTATCTAAGGCAGAGGGTTAGACCAGAGGATCCATTTGGATCCGTTTCAACTTGCCCTGGGTTTACCGCTAGCATTCCCACATGCAAACTCTGGGTGCCCTTTAGCAGAAACCTTAGGGGTTAAACCACAGGGGTTCAAACCCATTTAAATGCATAGTATAGATGTGCTGGGATCTGATCATAGAGAACCTGAGGTTCCTCCCATCCCTCCAGACATTCTCCACAGGCCCCCTTTTCCTGCCCCCTACAAACTGGAAGGGGGGGAAATGGGACACATTATTTCCTAACTTCCTTGCCAGAGGCCATATCTAGAGAATAAGTGTGACTTAGGTGTGGCTTGGATAGTGACTTAGGAATCTTCACTTACCTCAAAAGCTGCCAATTCCTTAGACTCTTGTAGCGCTGCATCATTTGCTTCAATGCCTTAAGCCTTAAAGAAAGGAATTGAGGACTTTTGAGCAAAGCACCTTTAAGGAGCAGAAGCCTCTGGTGGCCGAAATGTGGAGCTGAGGCAAGGAGAAGTGTGGGTGCTACTGCCCCACATCTTCGTGGTTGCTAATTATTGGGGGTAGAGTGTGACGTGACAATCATATCAGCATTTTCCCACTCCATGAAACACACAGCCACCGAAGTGTCAGGGGAAGAGGTATGGCAATCCTAACATAGCAATGTCACCAGGGGCGTTTTTCCATTTTGCCTTTACTAGTAGAGACATGAGTTCATAGGACAAGTGTGTGTGTGTGTGTGTGTGTGTGTGTGCGTGTGCGATTGCACATTCATGTTTGTATGTCAGGATGTTAATGATGCTTTGCCTATGGCATATTTACAGATATATATTTTCAGTCCAGAGTTGTACCTAATATTTTCATGTTGTCTGAATGGCTGCATGGACGATTCTAAAGTTGTTTGCGTTTGGACAGGAAAACAGTGAAGCTAAATTGGCTGGTTTCATGTTTTCATATTAGAAGAAATGGGGGGGGGGTGTTCTAATAATAAATTGAGTTTATTCTGCAACTTTATGAAATAAATAAAAGCAAGCGAGACAAATGTTTGTTTGTTTCTTTTTACTCTGCACACATGAATAGATCAACATGTTGCTCTCGGTTCAGTTGCCTGTTAGAATCTTTTTTAAAAAAATTGCACAGTAAATGGAAACAAGTTGGGATTGAGTCCAGATGCCAAGAACTTGCACTAAGGTCCTAGGACACATTTCCGTGGATGTAAGTTCCACTTGATGGCAATGGGATTCTGCTACACCAGAAATAATTTAAGTTTTTACACAGTACACTCCTATGGGTGACAAGTCAGCTCCCTTGATTTCAGTGGGGCTTGCTTCCAAGTGAGGGTGCATGTGGCATTGTACACTTCACGGTGGTAACTCAAAATAAGCTGGATGCCAAGACTCAGGGTCACAGCCCTGTGCTAACTTACTTAGGAGTAAGCCAAACTGAACTCAGTGGGGCTTTCTTCTGCATAGGCTAGGCATGCATGAGATTGTGTGCTCTGCCAACAAACCAGATTGACCCAGGCTAACCAATACATTTACAAATCATGAAGTTGGATCAGTTTAGCAATATTGATCTGTTGTTACCGACAGATAAAAAGGTAAAGGACCCCTGACAGTTAAGTCCAGTTGCGAACAACAGTGGCGTTGCAGCGCTCATCTTGCTTTACTGGCCGAGGGATCCAACGTTTGTCCACAGACAGATTTTCTGGGTCATGTGGCCAGCATGATTAAGCCGCTTCTGGCGAAACCAGAGCAGCGCATGGAAACTCCGTTTACCTTCCCACCGGAGCGGGACCTATTTATCTACCTGCACTTCGACGTGCGTTCGAACTGCTAGGTGGGCAGGAGCTGGGACCGAGCAACAGGAGCTCACCCCGTCACGGGGATTCGAACCACCGACCTTCCAATCGGCAAGCCCTAGACTCAGTGGTTTAGACAGATACGCTGATGCAAATGTTTAATGCTGGGTTATCATCATCACCATCAAATTTGTATACTGTTCTTCATCCATAGATCTCGGGGCGGCTCAAAACATAAAATTACATCTGTTGTCTTAGCTGCTGAGGCATATTGCTGCTCAAGAATACTGTGTTTGTGCAATTCAAGAAATCTGTGGCTACACCCTACTCCTTTTATCGCCCCATTTTCTCAAGTAGTGAGACATCCTGGGGCAGTGCTTAACTGGGTTTGGTTTCTGTTGAAGGAGAGGCCACTGGACTCTTATAGCATTTTGGTTTATTTCCAAATATATAGGTTGAACATACAATAGGTGGAGGCAAACAGCATAGCACACTTGCAGCCAGCAGATCCACAGCCCCTCACCAGATCCCCAAAGAGGCAGCAAACCCCCCAAGTTGTTTTAACCTTCCAGAGCTCAAAGCTCACTATTTGCCACTTTCTCTATCTCAAACTGATTTCTTTCTTCCTTTACACATCCACAAGCACACTCCAGGAAAAGGAGAACAAGTCACCTCTTAAATATAAACCACAAAGATTGTATTTTGGGTCAAAAGGAACCAGACCAGGTCCCTGAACCTTGTACAAGGAAGGTTGCTCTTTCTGTGTTCAGCAGAAATGATGGGTTAATCCAACTATATAAAAATAGCTATACAAAATAGCTATACAAAAAGCAGCACAAATGCACTAATTTTTCCATACAGGACTCAACAAAGCCTTCACTAATTAATCAACAAAAGTCAACAGATTTTGAAGCCAGCAAACAGCTCCTTCCAATCAGTAGGTGTCACTACAAGCAAAGTAATATCCAACATGTAGATCTACAACTATATGGGTTAACATTACTTGAAGCCATTAAGTTAGCTTTAAGATAATTAGTGAGTTAAGCCGTTCAAACTGCAATGAAATATACATGGACAATTAAAATCAAGAAAAGCGCTTGACTCCTTTGAAGAGGTAATCACAACCCATTTTTTTCATGCAAAGACTGGAGAATTCATGTAATGTATGAATCCAGCACAAGATACCTTTTACCAAATTGTAACTCAAATCAATTTCAGTTGCCCCACTGCAATCCTGTTCACACTCTCCTAGGAGTTAGCTCCACTGCACTCAGGAAGCATGTATATGATTATGCTGTGGTATCTTCTTCTTTGGCAATCACTCGTAGTGGAGTAAGATTGTCTTCCATAAACACAGTTTTAACAATGAGTCTGTAAGTGACTGTGGAGGTCGATTCTGGATCCACACGTCCTTTTACAGTGAGGACATTGGTTTCTGGGCGGGAGTTGATCCCGGTGTGGATTTGCCAAGTGTGCCTTCCTCTTAGCACGTTTCTCCCTTGTGTCCTGAGTTCGAGCGTCCTGAGTTTGAGTGGTATAAGGCTATTTCAATACACTGGACAAAATAGGGTGGAGAAAAGTGGCACTTTGGAAAATCCACCTTTATTGATGCATTTTGAAAGACTTGCAAATCCCTATCATCTGCAAGGATACATCCCTCATTTAAAACACCAGTCTGGACACACAATTAATGGTACTGTGTGTATTTATGTTTTGTTTTACAAAAGGCTGATGTGTGGGTTTCTGTTTCAAAAGCTTTGTGGAGGGTTCCCCTTGTCATGGACTCCTTCCTGACTTAGCTTGTACATGGAATAATTAGAGTTTGGATTGTTGGTTTTTAAAAGAGGAATCTGTTGATTTATTCCCCCCCCCCCCGAAACTTTCTACAAGACCTGCTCGCTCACTATATATCCATAGCTTTTAAGGTTAGAATAGGTAAAAATAATCAAGATTTAGCTTTGGATGGTGATGGACTCAGAAATACTGTAATGATGTAGCTGAGTTTGTAGCAACATTTCTCTATTTTGTTAAAACAGCACAGCCAAAAGGCATACAGCAGTGTTTTGACAATTCACAATTGGCAGCATTTAAGAACAACAACGATGGGACAGATACCTGTACTAATACCTGTAGCAAAGGCTCAAAACAAGAGAGACGAAAGCAGAGACTGGAACAACCTGCTCCAAAGCTTGTAACTTTTCAGCTTTCATTAAAACTATTTGCTCGTTGCTAGGAGAGGAGACTCTTGAGAATGCAGTGGACTAAAACAATCATTCAGGTACAGAGTGCGTATCAAAGTTCCCTTCAAGTACAAGGCTGTTTCAAAGACCATTCATCCTTTTACAATGAAGCAGCAGTATAAAAAAAAGAGGAAGCACCAAACAGGTCTATGAAATGTGTTGACAGGCCGAAAGGCCACAGACAACCGAGTCCTTTCACCACGATCCTAATTGTTTCACTGACAGATATTTTAGCAACAACCCCTAGCTGTAATGGTCTTAATGTGGCATCCTAATATCCCCTCAGAAGGAAGCATTGCCTAACAACCTGCCTAGCAGAACCACTGATGTTTCACACAGAGTCTCCACTTTTTCTGTTCCCAGAGAATATCCACTGGCCAAGGTGGGCAAATCTGCCAATTTGGGTGTCTCTCAGTTTCTAATTTTCCTAGTCTTAAATTCAGTTCTCCACATTTCCACATCAATTTGTAAAGTGAAAGTCCTCGTGGCAACTCATTGCCGTTTGAGTTTGGATTTATTCTGATGTACAGTATACAATTTTGCCTAATATATACATTTTTGCAAAAACCATCACCCCAAGCATAATACATTTTTGTATATTATTTTCAGTGATAGATGAATGGGGAAGGTGATGGGGAGGAGGCAGAGGACCCTGGCGAGGGGATGGGGAAGGAAGTACTCACAGGGTGATGGAGGATTACGATGGGATGGGGGTCAGTGCACAGGAACCAGAGCAGCAGGACCCATCACCAGAGCCAGAAGGGCTTCTGTCTCCATACAAATGGCAGGCTCTGAGGCCTAGGGAGCAGCAGGAGGCTGAGGCAGGCAAAGGCCCACAGCCCAGCTCTCTAGCTGGCCAGGTGGGGCTCGCTAACTCTGGGGAAAGCGGTGTGATTCATCAGCTGGAGGAGGCTCAGGACAGGTGAGAGTCACCTGCCTCATCAAGCCCAGGTGCTGCAAAAGGGAAGCAGAGCTGAGGTGCTGTGTCTGGACCTGGCTATTTGGATTGACCCCAAACTGCATTTCCTGACCTTTGGACTTTGCCTGTGTGGCTCGGCCCTTGGACTTTTTGCACTTGGCATACTGACTTGCTGCCAGGACTGTGCTGAAGATGCCTAACAAAATGGTTACAACCTTCAGCCTTTTCTTGCGTTTGGCCAAGTCCCTTTGCAGCAAAAAGGAAAAAAAACGCATAGAAATATTTAGATACACGTTAATCGCCACAAACTCAGACACGATATTTGAAAAACATAGAATTCTATTCCACAAGTCAACACAACCTCATAAATTTGCTGTCCTGGGTTCTTTTACTGAATCGACTCGGCATTCCGGCTCTATATAAAACGACCCTTTTGAACACTTTTGGAATCGGACTGACTTTTACGGATATTATTAGTTGATAGCTTTTGTGTCTTTACACTGTAGTGTACTATTATTTTTTTAGTTGTAACACTTTAAACCAGGCACCCCCAAACTGCGGCCCTCCAGATATTTTGGCCTACAACTCCCATGATCCCTAGCTAAGAGGACCAGTGGTCAGGGATGATGGGAATTGTAGTCCAAAACGTCTGGAGGGCCGAAGTTTGGGGATGCCTACTTTAAACTATATATACTCTAGTGAACTTGTAGCTCATTTCTTGTTTGTATTCATTTGTTCTGTTCAAGACTGTTAGTCTTACCAGAATACGTACCTCATTTGACTGTAACTCGCGTGTAGGATTTATTCCTAACATTGAAATTTCTGGCCAGAGTTCTTGGTGCAAAAAAACCCTTCTTTTTGGTGTACAGTATCTACAATTGGTACTACATTCACAGCTACATTCAGAAGCTAACAAAAGGAAGGCCTCCTTGAATATGAATGCAATACAGTGGTACCTTGGTTTATGAACACAATTGGTTCCAGAAGTCTGTTCATAAACTGAAGCGTTCATAAACTGAAGCGAACTTTCCCATTGAAAGTAATGGAAAGTGGATTAATCCGTTCCAGACGGTCCGTGGAGTAACCGTTCATAAACTGAAGCGAACTTTTCCATTGAAAGTAATGGAAAGTGGATTAATCCGTTCCAGACGGGTCCACGAAGTACTTAAACTGAAGCGTTCATAAACTGAAACATGGGTGTAATTGGTTCCGGAAGTCTGTTCATAAACTGAAGCGTTCATAAACTGAAGCGAACTTTCCCATTAAAAGTAATGGAAAGTGAATTAATCCGTTCCAGATGGGTCCGCGGCGTTCATAAACCGAAAATTCATAAACCGAGGTGTTCATAAACTGAGGTTCCACTGTAGTTCAAAGTGAAGTTGAAATGAGGGAGAAGCAATTTGCTTTAAGTGTTACCAAGTAGAATCGTGGAACAGAAGCTTTGGCACCAAGGGACTTTTGGATAGGTAACGTCACATATTGCTGATATCTCAGCGAGACCAGCCAAGCTGGGTACGTGCAAATTCATGATTTAGCAAGCTGTGGATAGTCTGCTGAGAACATTGAGTCCCTCTCTCCCCCCCCCTCCTCTTTTTGCTACAGTATCCATTATATGCAGTAAACACACAGGACAGCCGTGTTCAGCCTGATACTGTGGGGAGCCTCCACCCTGGTCTCTGTGTCAAAGTTGAACAGCATTTGCAATTGCAGTTAACGTGCTAGTTTTGAGGGTTTGCAGCCAAGGGGGTTGCTGGGGTCGCAATGGGGCAGGTCCCCAGTTTGGGTTTCAAACAGCAGGCGGAAGCATGCATAATCCTTGCAAGGGAATAGATTTTTATGTGTGAGAACAATCCCTGACAGAGCACATGCTTAACTCAAAAGTAGTAGTCCTGTGCCTGGAAATTATATGCAATTCCATTATGTCCCCTCATTTTGGTTGCCCTTTCCAGAACTTCCCCCAGCTCTACAATGTCCTTCTTGTGATGAGGCAGCCAGAACTGTACACTATGGCCTCACCATAGTTATGTATACAGTGGTACCTCAGTTTATGAACACAATTGGTTCCGGAAGTCTGTTCATAAACTGAAGTGTTCATAAACTGAAGCAAACTTTCCCATTGAAAGTAATGGAAAGTGGATTAATCTGTTCCAGACGGTCCACGGAGTACTTAAACTGAAGCGTTCATAAACTGAAGCGAACTTTCCCATTGAAAGTAATGGAAAGTGGATTAATCCATTCCAGATGGGTCCGCGGAGTACCCAACCTGAAGCGCACTTAACCCAAAGCATGGGTGTAATTGGTTCCGAAAGTCTGTTCATAAACTGAAGCGTTCATAAACTGAAGCAAACTTTCCCATTGAAAGTAACGGAAAGTGAATTAATCCATTCCAGATGGGTCCACGGCGTTCGTAAACCGAAAATTCATAAACCGAGGTGTTCATAAACCGAGGTTCCACTGTAATGGCATTATGATGATGACTAAGAAGAAGAAGAAGACTTTGGACTTGATATCCCACCTGTCACTCCCCTTAAGGAGACTCAAAGTGGCTAACAATCTCCTTTCCCTTCCTCCCCCACAACTAACACTCTGTGAGGTGAGTGAGGCTGAGAGACTTCAGAGAAGTGTGACTAGCCCAAGGTCACCCAGCAGCTGCATGTGGAGGAGCGGGGAAGCGAAACCTGTTCACCAGATTACGAGTTCACCGCTCTTATAACCACTATACCACGCTGGTGTAGTACACCACGACAGTCTGATTTTCAGTCCGTTTACTAATGATCTCCATGTGGAATTTGTCTTTCACATGTGCTGCATGCTAGGCCAACATCTTCAACCTCATATGGTGACCACCAGAAGGTTTCCCCGATGGGAATGTGACTCTCTGTTTGAAAAAGGTTCTCCACTTTGGGGATAAAGGAACTTGCTGGAGAGGAGATGGTTGAGTCTGGGGTAGCTATTCTCCACTACCAGCACCATGCCATGCTGATCAGGGCTTCTCTGATCTTATGGGACGGCAGAGAATGGAGGACAGCCTACTCTTGAAGGAAACCATGAGCAGCTGCCCTGAGCTCTGACAGGTCCAGCAACCCAGGTTTGTTGCATGGGCTTATTTATATAGGGAAGTAATTGGATGATCTGCCCAGTTGTGAAATGCTTGGATAGAATTGCTGTGTAGCCTTCTGATTAGATGAGTTTATTCAAACATTAATGCCTGTAAATGCAGGGCTTTGTGCAGATATAATAGGAAATAAATCTAATAAGTCTAAAAAGGAGGTCAGGTGCAGATAGTTTAGCTATGACACTGGGATGCTCGTTTCAGATTACGGGCATGGAAAGTGTGGCTGTTGCCGAACTCCAAATGCCATTAGCGACCTGTGTTCTTTCAAAGTTCTGCATTGTCTGGACATGCTTGCAATGCGAAAGCCATTCATTTGCACTCAGTGACCCCTAGGAGCTTCCCACTCACTCACCTACCCCCCCCCCATGCGACAGAATGGCACCAAGGACCTCTGGCTCCCCCTGAAGCCCAAAGTAGTCCCCCAGGTCCCGTGAGATCAGCTCTTTTGCAGCCGGTGTGGTTGTGTGACCTCTGCAATGTTAATCTGAAAGCAGGATGGGGGGGTCCTGTCGCTTTTGGCAGCTCTATTGTTGTAATGGATAGCCCCTGGTGGCTTCTGTCATACTATATTGCACTGACATTTAGGGAAGTATGCAGGTTCATTGGTTCAATGGGCCTATACCTTTTAATAGGTTTGACGGGAGACACTTTGCAATCCACCTTACCCTGAGAGGCTTCCTTTTTTTGTAGTAGTTCACTTCAAAGTCATTGCAACACAATTCAGTTCTCATTTCAAAGCTTTGCAGACTGTGACAACATAAAGTGTCACAAGGAATCGCAAAAAGTGTGGAATAGTTTGGGTTTTGGCTTGCATTTGTGTTATTACTTGATATTACAACCTCATAGTTTCCTGACATACAGTGGTACCTCGGTTAATGAACACAATTGGTACCAGAAGTCTGTTCATAAACTGAAGCGTTCATAAACTGAAGCGAACTTTCCCATTGAAAGTAATGGAAAGTGGATTAATCCGTTCCAGACGAGTCCGCGGAGTACTCAACCTGAAGCGTACTTAACCCAAAGCATGAGTGTAATTGGTTCCGGAAGTCTGTTCATAAACTGAAGCGAACTTTCCCATTGAAAGTAATGGAAAGTGAATTAATCCGTTCCAGATGGGTCCGCGGCGTTCGTAAACCGAAAATTCGTAAACTGAGGTGTTCATAAACCGAGGTTCCACTGTATATCTATATAGGGTTAGAGCTTACAGGTTGATCTCTTTATAGATCGTTAGTGTTCATTTACAAAGTAGGTCTCTTGCCTTCTTACCTGCGGAGATCAAAGGAAATGCATGCAAGCAATATTGTAACCAGTCGCTCACTAATACATAAGATCACTTTAAATATACTGTGCCACTTGTCTCTGTTTTGGGTGTTCTCCATCGATTCCCCATCCCTTAAGAACATAATCAGAATTCCGACATTGCAGCTTTTACAGCTGAGACCTGCAGAATTATATTACTGTGTGCCATGTTCCTGGTCAGGATTTCAACTTGCAGGGAGCCTTGCCCTTCTCCAAGATTTGCCATTCCTTTCCCCCTCCCTTTTCACTTTGCATTTTCCCAAAGTTTAGTAAGCATTCCACGCCCACGGATTATGTTTGGCCCTTATTGGGTCATTGGTATATTTGTTTTTGTGGGGGGCATCTCTTGTAACAAGGTTTTTCCTAAAAAATTTTTTTGTACTTTTGCAAAGCTTGAGGCTTCCTGGAGTCTGCTGATACCACCCATTTGTGAGCAGATAGTGCTGTTTTGCCCACATAAGAACTGGCATTCAGAGAATGAGTTTGCTCAAAAGTTTTATACAGTATTGGAACTTATGCAGAGAGGAGTTGATGCCTTTCCCTTCAGGTCGACATTGAAGTAACTTGACAGTGTACTAGTATATAACTTGATTTTGCCTGATGAAGTAGAATAAAAATATATCCCTTAAAATCTAAATTCCTGGAAAGTTAGTGATTTCAAGACTTTTAAATGCTGCATTTTGAAGTTGTGCATGTTGGTCTTTTATAGCATTTCCTTTGGGGGTGTGGGTGGGTGGGCATGAAAGCTAGCTGAAAATATGTCAGAGACTCCATTTTATGTGCATCTTGAAGGGCAGGTTTTTTGTCCTGAAGATTAGATAAATGAATTATCAACAAGCTGCACTCATAGTTGCCTGGAATTTAAGCAGTTCTGTATTTCGTTAGATTACTGTATGTGTTTAATAGCTGAGTTGCTTTCCACTGAACCTCAGTGCAAATGTATATTTGGAGCTCTTACAAATCTGTAAGAAACCACAAAAAGAAATCACATCCCACAGTTAAACTTCTAGGAAATATATAAGCTGGGATGAACAGTATTCCAAAAACCTGAACACACACAAATCTCTTTATGTGAAACATCCACCGTTATTCTCCTATGCCCAGGATGGCATTGGCCACAGAGCTTCTATTACCTACACCCTTAGCAGATGGGGCTTGCCAGCCTGGGAAGGTGGCCAATCTAGGAGAAGGAAATCTCTGATCGTAAGCCTCTGCTGTCTTGTGGCTATATTCATTTGTGAGAAAGACTTCAGGAGTAAACCCTGAGGAAAGATCCATACCTGCTGCCTTGTGGGACATCTTCAGGAGAAGAAAAGGCCAAGGAATAAATCCTGCACAAATACGGAGTGAAGTCCCTAAGATGGTTGGATGGCACCTTGTACGCCTCTTTCTGGCAACTCCTGGAGGCAAGCTGGTGCCAAATGTAGTGATCTGCTTTCTTTTGGACCACATCAGCGAGGCTGAGAGGGGGGTCTTGTTGTCTGGACAGCCCAAGACCTCCATACACACTGCCCAGGCTTGTGCCTCAGAGAGGTCACTTCCGTGCTGCCAACACAGCAAAAACAACATGGGAAGCAACAGTTACGAATTACCTTTCTCTGCAGCCACAGCAGGTGCTGCGATTCTCCAGCAGTTTGACTTCACCTCCAAAGGCGCACTCCATTTTCTCTCGAGACAGACGGATGTCCCATATAGGTCCCAGTATTCTTTGAGGGTCAGATCTATGGATAGATGGCATATACCCCATCCCAGGTTATGCTTTTAGTCTGAACTTCACGAATGTCATGTGTTGCCCGCTAATTTTATTTTAAAGGACTGAGAATAGCTATACGTTTAGAAGAATTATTATTCTATTATCGTAATTAGTGCATCACATCTGCTTTCCGCATTCACACCATACATTTAAATGCAAGTTACGGCTTTCCCCCAAAGAATTCTGGGATCTGTAGTTTGTTAAGGTTGCTGGGAGTTGTTAGAAGACCCCCTAATCCCCTCACATAGCCACAATTTCTGGAGTGGTTTGACAATCAATCCCCTTTTCCAAGGAACTCTGGAAATTGTAGCTCTGTGAGGGAAATTAAGATCTCCTAACGGCACCCTTGACAAACTACAAATCCCAGAATTCTTTGGGTGCGAAACCCATGGCGGTTTAAAGTGGAATAGTGCTTTAAGGCTAAGACTTGCCTGTGGGATAGATTTTGTGGAAGATACCACAATTTTGCTGGCTACTAGCCGTAAGGGTTGTTCTCCCTCTACTACCAGAGGGAGGAGGCCTCTGCATACCTCACAAGTGGAGAAGGTGCCATGGAGCTTAGAAGTCCTGCTTGTGGGTTTTCTAAATGCATCTAGTTGGTCATTAAAGGAACGGGATGCTGGGCAAGGTAGGCCTTTTGCAGCAGGGTTTATTCTTAACTGAAAATTGTGACATGGGAAATGACACGTGTGTGTGTGTGTGTGTGTGTGAATAGTAGGAAACACACAAAAACAGCCCCCCAAGTGTTTTAAAGGCATAGACTGCAAGCAGCACTTTCTAGAACTTTAGTCATGCAGGCTTCATGTTTGTTTGTTTGTTTTTAAAAGTGTCACCTTTAAGATCTCTCCACCATCTTGACTTGGGAGGAAAAACACAAACTGAGACATACTATCTTGTTATTTACTGCATGCTGCTGTTCTTGGTGGGTCCACTTTGTGCTGGTATCAGTCCTGTGCAGATGTCCCCGGATGACGACAGCAACCATAGATGCAGCCATGGACATATCACTCGCCTCATGGCCGCCACTGGATTTGTCATCAAGTTTGCATAGCATACAGCAAAGCATGTGTACTCGTCTCCTAATGTTATGCACAACATTTACTTCAGTCACCTTCCACCACGATCCGGTGGCCTCGAAACTCTCTACTGTACGACGTTTTCAACCATGGTTTTAAGCAGAAGTCACAGCTGTAAGGATGGAGCTAAGACTAGATACTGCAATAGGCTCAGGGGATAAGATCTGGGTGCCATGAAGGGATGCAGAGTGGAATGTTGTGGGCTTGATCCTGTAAGGTATGATTTCTCTGCAATTCCGTAGAAATGAATGGGCTTTGGACCATTAATGTTAAACCAGACCAAAGATATGTTGTTAAATGCATATTTGCATTAACACACACACAGTTAAACAGTGAGGAGGAGCTGATAATGACTAGGATCGCAACAGGAACTGAGGGGCAATTTAACCCTTTCCTTCCTTAATAGGGTCCAATGAAAAATTCATCCCCTGGCACCAATAGGGGATTTGCTCCCAATGCAAATAACCAGTTTCAGGGGATAATTATCAGACCTCCCATCTATAGAAATTTGTATTTTAAAAACAAAACAAACACCACCCCCTGCACATTTAATGTCTTGATTGGCCCATAGTAAGAGAAGGAAACTTTTGGGTCTTCTACCTCGGGCATGGGACACGGGTGGAGCTGTGGGTTAAAACCACTGAGCCTAGGGCTTGCCAATCAGAAGATCGGTGGTTCGAATCCCCACGATGGGGTGAGCTACCATTGCTCGGTTGCTGCTCCTGCCAACCTAGCAGTTTGAAAGCACGTCAAAGTGCAAGTAGATAAATAGGTACAGCTCTGGCGGGAAGGTAAACAGCGTTTCCATGCACTGCTCTGGTTTGTCAGAAGCAGCTTAGTCATGCTGGCCACATGACCCGGAAGCTGAACGCCGGCTCCCTCGGCCAGTAAAGCGAGATGAGCGCCGCAGCCCCAGAGTCGTCCGCGACTGGACCTAATGCAGGGGTCCCTTTACCTTTACCTTGGGCATAAAAATATTTTAGAGCTGTAACCCTGAATTGTGATAGCCCAGTAGACTCTGGTTAATGGACCAGCCAGGATTCTTTCATTTTTAAAAACCCTGAAACTATTTGTTATACCTGTTTGATAACTTGGTCCCCGAAGAAAGAGCTCTGCTCTAATAGGAAGCAGGCCAATGAAATATTAAGAAATCACATCATTAAGAGCAGGAAGATTTGCATGAGATCGTTTGTAATTCTTTAATAAACAAGTAGAAACAACTGTTTGGGAATAAGAGCCAAGAGAAATATAAATCTTATCCTAATAGACAGATGCAAAGGGGTTGTAATCTGGAGAAGCATGCTACAGTATCTTTTACAATATCCATAGCTGCCAAGTTATCCCTTTTTTACAGGGATTTTCCCTTATGCTGAATAGGCTTCCTCGCGAGAAAAGCGAAAACTTGGCAGCTATGACAATATCAGATAATTGATGGCGATTTTCTGGCTATGAAAAATATGCACTCGGTGTGTGTGTGTGTGTGTGTGTGTGTGTGCATAGCACCAGCTCAGAAAAAAGATCTTGGTGGCTGCAACCAGCTTTAGGAGAAATGACCTTTCACAGTTTTGACTGCCAGCCTTCTAAGTAATCCTAGAAGCCCCTTAATGCCATGAACTGGTTATGACTGACAGGACAGCTGACCCATCTGCTCAGATGCAAAACAACTGCTTCATATTCTCCATTGAGGCATCCCTTATATGCAGAGATATTTTTGTTTGCATCCTGCTTCAGACAGATGAGGAGAAGTAGCATTTACTCGTTTTCTCCCCAAGAAGAGACTGGTGGTCAGTAAACAGAGGAATCTCTGGATCAGAGCCAGAACAATCCAATGCAGGATGTGGGGGGTTTTCTGCACCAGCAGCAACACCAACACCTGTGCGAATGTGAGTTATGTGGGGAAGCTGCCTTTAACCACTTCAGGCGAGCTTTTCATCATTCTAGCCCAGTGGGACCTCTGACTGCAAGTGGCTCTCCGGAATCTCAGGCAAGGGATGGGGGAGAAGTTTGATTCTGTGTGCATTTTTTTATCTAAAATTGCGCTTCTGGAAGTCAATATGTAAACCAAAACTCAGCTTGCCTTTCGAATCATCACTTCTCTGAATTTTGCAATACAGTTCTTCAACCAAGGAATGTGTACAAAAATGCACGTACTTGGGGGGGGGGAGGTGTACGTAAAAATGAAAACAACACACAAAAACAAAGACCTTGAACTACAACTCACGTCAACAGCAGCTAGCACAGCTGTTTTAGCACCTGGAAGGCACCAGGTTCGGATAGACTCTGACCTTGACCTCAAGTACAATAGATTTCAGTTCCAGCCATCTTCAGGTGTTACATGTTACTGTGTATTGGGGGGCAGTGGGGATGACGGCACTAGCTGTTTTGGTCACCCTCCAAGTTATAGAGGGCAGCTGTCTGAAGGCGTGAACCTCCTGTATCAGTGGGGGGTTCCCTACATGTTTTTGAAGCCTCAGTCCATGGGGAGCCACTCTTCAGAAAGCCACTCTCCACAAGTTGGAGGGTGACTAGAGCAGCGATGGGGGTTGGAGGACGCAAGCGCCCCGTCCCCACCCCTGTGGTACCTTAACACTTAATATTAATGCCCGAAGAGCTCTAGTGTGCCCATCCCAGATAAGGAAGACACACGTCTGATATTTAACTCTTTTTTGCAGGAGAAACACTTAAAAGCAGCTTCCATGGTGTTCCAGATACACCTGCTTCTAGCCTCTAAGCCAGGCATGTCAAACCTGCGGCCCACCAGATGTTTTGGACTACAATTCCCATCTTCCCCAACCACTGGTCCTGCTAGCTAGGGATCATGGGAGTTGTAGGCCAAAACATCTGGAGGGCCGCAGGTTTGACATGCCTGCTCTAAGCAGTTGTCCACAGGTCTGAAGTCTATGGAGCAGTTGCAGCAACCGGGGCGGTGGTGGTGGTGGTAGTGGTCCCCTCTTCTGGCTTATATACCCTCCTCTGATGGATTGCGTCCCTGCAGCCTGAGATGTCTCCTGCATGGAAGTCACCGTTGCTCTTCCCCTTTCAAGCCCCTCCTGGTTCTGGGAGACAGTGGGGCAAGGGAAGCTGGGGAATCTACTGACCCATCCCTTGCCTGAACTGCCCCTCTGCCAGATCCTTCCTCTGCCTGGGTCTACACTGACACCCCCTTCTTCCCTGGCTCCTGCCTTGCAGGCGGCATCACGCCCCATAAATCGCTGGTCCCCTCTCTTGGGTCCCCAGCCTCTGCCACACATTCTTCAGAGTGCTGCCAGTCCCTGGCATAGTGTCAACTTCAAGCGTAAAGTAATAAGGTAATTTAGAAGCCATAGTCCCATGTGAACCAGACTGCTGTTTGTCTGATCACTATGCTTACTGTTGAAAAAGCTCTGGCTATCACACCTTACTGTAAACCCATATTTTCCTATCCAGGGGTTGCCACAGTGGGGCTGAATGAAGTGCCCATAAAATAAGGGTGGCTTAGGGTGGGGGTATTTCAGCTGCTACGGAATGTGGGTGGCGCTGTGGTCTAAACCACTGAGCCTCTTGGGATTGCCGATTGGAAGGTCGGCGGTTTGAATCCCCGCGACAGGGTGAGCTGCCGTTGCTCTGTCCCTGCTCCTGCCAACCTAGCTGTTCAAAAGCACACCAGTGCAAGTAGATAAATAGGTACCACTGCTGTGGGAAGGTAAACGGAGTTTCCGTGCGCTCTGGCTTCTGTCACGGTGTTCTGTTGCACCAGAAGTGGTTTAGTCCTGCTGGCCACATGACCCAGAAAGCTGTCTGTGGAAAAACCTGGCTCCCTCGCCCTGAAAGCGAGATGAGCGCCCCAACCCCATAGTCACCTTTGACTCGACTTAAGCATCCAGGGATCCTTTACCTTTACCTTTATTTCAACTGCTGCTCCAATTCAATCTGTGTCAAAGGGTCATTTCAGGATAGTGCTCCAGGTATGACACTGCTGGTGCAAGTACCTGAGGTGTTTTATCTGTCGAGTAGCAAATGCATTTCAAACAAAATTGGGTTCCCAACAATCCTACTCAATGGAGAACTTCTAATTTGCTTCGTAGTATCACCTCATGGTGAGGGGCTTAGGAAGAGGAATGGCAGGATGATGAGGGTTTAGCGAATTTATTATTATTCAGTTTTCCCAGGTCCCAAGGTGGGTGATGGAATGTAAAGGTATAATAATAAAATAATGTAAAACAATTTCATTTATTATTTTTATTTGACGAGATTTATATGCTGCTTATCGAACAAAAGCCTCTAATTAACAGTCAGAAAATAGGAGAGGTTTGTGTGTGTTTGTTTGTGTGTCTATAGATATGAAGCTAGATATGTATATCTCGGGTGTCAAATGCCTAATAAGCCTACAATGGGAAGCCTTTTTTGGAGTAACCACAAAGTGGCTATGGAAAGATTGAGATATGAATAGGAATCATAGAATCATAGAGTTGGAAGAGACCACAAGGGTCATCTAGTCCAACCCCCTGCCAAGCAGCAAACACCATCAAAGCATTCTTGACATATGGCTGTCAAGCCTCTGCTTAAAGACCTCCAAGGAACGAACCTGTTTTGAATCTTGCCTCTGCTTACTTACTTGGGAGGTTTAAGCCAGTTGTTCTCTCTCAGTCCCTGTCCCCTCGTCTGCACCATGTGCAGACATGCACATCTGATCTACCTAATGGTGGTTGTTGAAAAGATTACAACAAGGTGATGGTACATGAAGTGACCATTTTCAACCATCCTTTTGATAAATGCAGTGTCTGGACACAGAACGACAGTCATGTATTGGATGCAAGCGATACCCGCAGCAGCCATGGCAAGACAGAGCTTTCCGCAGCCGTTCCGACTTTGAACTTCAAGCAGTGGGTGCTGCTTGGCACAATTTCAGGAGTAAGTGCTGCCCCCTGCTGCCCTGTTTGAGGGCTGTCTCTGCCTCACGTGGGGTGGTCAGAGTTTTTAATGCCAAAATGGAGGAGAGCGCAGGGTACCTGCTCCCTCCCTGATTTTTTGAGGGTGAGAGGGAAACACAAAAATAAACCTTTTTTTATAAACGTGAAAAAATATATATAAATATTTCTGTGTCCATATATCTTGACAAAAGGAATGCACCTTTGTGGCAGTGAGGTAATATCGGAGCATTTCCTGTTGTCAGTGTTTGTTTGTTTTTTCTCTTTGTCATTGGGGCTCACACAAAATCTATTAATTAGCAACCTGGCAACAGTAATCCAGGAATCACCATTTGTCAACAAACAGAAATAGCTGCTTGGATTGTCTGCAGTTCACGAAACCCCCATCAATACTAAATCACCGCTGCCATTTGCAGCCGACACACAAACCCAGCCTGCTCACACCTAACTGAATTGCATTTGTGTTCTCCTTACCCTTTGTGTGAAGGTGGCAATGACACCCGACCCGATAATATTTGTCACACTAGGGTGGTGGCATTCATGGAATACAAAAATAGCTTCTGGTGTTTTCAGCTATGGTAAGTGTTCTTCTCAAATAAGAGTGCCTGTGACAAAAGGATTGTTGTGAATTATGGTTTTAATTTACTGTTTTAGAGCTAATAATAATAATAATAATACCCTGTCCATGTTTCTATATAGAGTGGCTTCTTTCAGATGCCAACTCTAATGTGATAGAAAAGGTAGCCAAGTTCTGTGAGCCATAAAAATCCGAGCCGACCTAGTTAGTAGTGCCCAAAGATTTGTTGAACCCTCCCAAGTAGTGATACCTTCTTTTATCTAATAATTTTTATAATGGTTAAAATGGTTTATATTTATTGCTTATATTTTAGATTATATTTTGGATTGTTTTATGTATATATGTATATGCTGGCCGAGCACCGTAACAATAAACTAAACTAAACTAAACTAAACTAAACTAAACTAAACTAAACTAAACTAAACTACCCTGTCCATCTAGCTGGGTTGCTCCAGTCACTCTGGGTGGCTTCCAACACATATAAAATTCCACATTGTTATTATTATTATTATTATTATTATTATTAATTTTTTTATTGCAATTATTTATTGCAAACAGCCTCAGCCCAGTATATCTGAAGGAGCATCTCCACCCCCATCATTCAGCCCGGACACTGAGGTCCAGCGCAGAGGGCCTTCTGGTGGTTCCCTCACTGCAAGAAGTGAGGTTACAGGGAACCAGGCAGAGGGCCTTCTTGGTGGTGGCACCCACCCTGTGGAATGTCCTCCAACCAGATGTCAAGGAAATAAACAACTATTTGACTTTTAGAAGACATCTGAAGGCAACCCTGTTTAGGGAAGTTTTTAATGTTGATGTTTTATTGTGTTTTTAATATTCTGTTGGGAGTTGCCCAGAGTGGCTGGGGCAACCCAGGGGATGTATGTATGTTTGTATAAATAAATCCCACTATTTCTCCAAGGAATTTAAGGTGAGGTATATGGTTCTCCCCCTCCTCATTTAATCCCCATAAGAAACCTGTGAGGCAGGTTAGGCTGAGAGGCAGTGACTTGCTCTCAGTCACCCAGTGAGTTTCATGGCTGAAAGGGGATTTGAACCCTTGTCTCCCAGGTCCTAGTCCAATGCTATAACCACTGCACCACATTGGTTCATTTTAGACCTACTTTCCAATTTCTCTTGTGCAGCACTTAAATGCACACCAAACATGGGCTGTGTCCGCACTCCCATTTCCTCTGCATCCAGTGTATGCATGACACCATCTGCCATACAAAAACCATATATGACCCAAATCATAGAATCATAGAATCATAGAGTTGGAAGAGACCACAAGGGCCATCCAGTCCAACCCCCTGCCAAGCAGGAAACACCATCAAAGCATTCTTGACATATGCCTGTCAAGCCTCTGCTTAAAGACCTCCAAAGAAGGAGACTCCACCACACTTCTTGGCAGCAAATTCCACTGCCGAACAGCTCTTACTGTCAGGAAGTTCTTCCTAATGTTCATGTGGAATCTTCTTTCTTGCAGTTTGAATCCATTGCTCCGTGTCCGCTTCTCTGGAGCAGCAGAAAACAATCTCTCTCCCTCCTCTATATGACATCCTTTTATATATTTGAACATGGCTATCATATCACTCCTTAACCTTCTCTTTTCCAGGCTAAACATACCCAGCTCCCTAAGCCGTTCCTCATAAGGCATCGTTTCCAGGCCTTTGGCCATTTTGGTTGCCCTCTTCTGGACATGTTCCAGCTTGTCTGTATCCTTCTTGAACTGTGGTGCCCAGAACTGGACACAGTACTCCAGGTGAGGTCTGACCAGAGCAGAAATCAGTGGTACTATTACTTCCCTTGATCTAGCTGCAGAAGGGCAGCAAGTCTCATACGTTTGTTAGGGGGGACCTAGGCCTCTTCCTCTTTCCCCCTTGACCTCAAGGTTTTCAAGATGGAGGTGGAGGGAACAACCATTGTCACCTGCAATTCCTGTGCAATGTTTGTTTTCTTGCCAAAGGATGTGGGTAGCTACACCTGCAACAATTGCAAGTTGGTTGCCCTACTAGAAAACAAGGTTGCCCTTCTGGAAGAGAAGGTGCAGCAGCTTCAGGGGCGTGTATCTACGCTCCAGAGAATTAAAGAGCTGGAGCTTTTCTTGGATGCAGCAGAGCACACTGTCTGCACCAAGGAGGAGACAGGGGATCTCCCTGAGGAGGAGGTCAGTTCCCCAACACAGCAGCCAGATGTATGGAGGAACGTGACTCATAGAAGTAGAAGGCCCAGGGATCGCTCTGAGTGCTTAGAATTACACAACCGTTTTGAAGTGCTCATGGAAGACGAGGAACAGACTCCACCTGAGGATCTCTCCCTCATCACAGTTGATGAGGAATATGAAGACGAGCAACCAAGTCAGTCCTCTGGAAATATGCAGGTAACCTTGGAAGGGACAGCACATAGAAGAATCCCAACCAAGCCTATGAAGAGGCGTGTAGTGGTGATTGGGGATTCCCTACTGAGGGGTACAGAAGCAGTGATCTGTGGGCCTGACAAGATGTCTCGAGAGGTGTGCTGTCTACCTGGGGCCAAGATCAAAGATGTAACAGAACGGCTGCAAGGAATCATAAAACCCACCGACAAATACCCCTTCCTTTTGGTGCATGTGGGAACCAATGACACTGCAAGCCATAGCTTACAGAAGATCAAAAATGATTATGAGGCTCTGGGCAGGAAGTTGAAGCAATTAGATGCACAAATTGTCATCTCTTCTGTCCTCCCAGTTGAACGACATGGCCCAGGGAGAGAGGGAAAAATAGGGGAAGTGAACAACTGGCTTCGCAAATGGTGCAAACAGGAACGGTTTGGATTCCTAGATCACGGTCTGCAGTTTCTTGAAGATGGACTTCTGGCAAGTGATGGACTGCACCTCACAAAAGTTGGGAGGAATGTTTTTGCCACAAAACTCAAAAACCTCATCAGGAGGGCTTTAAACTGACTTATGTGGGGGAGGGAGACAGTGGTCCTGAAGGTAGGAGTCTATCAAATGCTGAAGATGATCATCCAAATGTCAAGGACCAAATGGAGCAAGCAGCATGCAGACCTAGTGGTGGGACGAAAATATCCTTAAATAAGAGACATGGGGGAATGATCAACGGTCTTCAATGTCTGTATACTAATGCACAGAGCATGGGAAATAAACAAGATGAACTTGAGCTCTTGGTACAGCAAACTAAATATGACATAATAGGCATCACTGAAACCTGGTGGGATGAGTCTCATGACTGGAATGTAGTAATAGAGGGATACAATCTATTTAAGAGAAATAGACCAAACAGGAAAGGAGGAGGAGTAGCTTTATATGTTAGGGATATGTATACCTGTGAAGAGATCCAGGATTTAAAACTTCAAAGCCAAATTGAGAGTATCTGGGTCAAAATTAAGGGAGAGAAAAACAACAGTGATCTCATTGTGGGAGTTTACTATAGATCCCCAAGCCAAACTGAGGACACAGATGATGCCTTCCTGGAACAGATGGCCAAGCATTCCAAAGGAAGTGAGATAGTAGTAATGGGGGATTTCAACTATCCTGATATTTGTTGGATGTCAAACTCAGCCAAGAGCATAAGGTCGAACAGATTCCTCACTGGCCTTGCAGACAACTTCATTGTCCAGAAAGTGGGAGAAGCAACAAGAGGATCAGCCATTTTAGATCTGGTCCTAACCAATAGTGATGACTTGGTTAGTGGGGTAGAAGTGGCAGGATCATTAGGTGGGAGTGACCATGCTCTTCTGGAGTTTATTATCCAGCGGAAAGGAGCAACCAAGCATACTAAGGTCCAAATTCTAGACTTTAAGAAAGCCGACTTCAGAAAACTTAGGGAAACGCTGGGTGAAATCCCATGGACAGTAATACTAAAAGGGAAGGGAGTTCATGATGGTTGGGAGTTTGTTAAAAGGGAGATATTAAAAGCACAACTTCAGGCAATACCAATGAGACGGAAACATGGAAGGTGCCTAAAGAAGCCAGGCTGGCTATCTAAAGAACTTTTGACTGAGTTAAGATTTAAAAGGGATATGTACAAAAAATGGAAAAGGGGGGAAATCTCCAGAGAGGAATTCAAACATATAGCCAGCACGTGTAGAGACAAAGTCAGAAAAGCTAAAGCACAGAATGAACTCCGGCTCGCCAGAGAGGTTAAAAGCAACAAAAAGGGCTTTTATGGGTATGTCCGTAGCAAAAGGAAAAACAAGGAAACAGTGGGGTCACTCAGAGGAGAAGATGGTGAAATGCAAACAGGGGACAGAGAAAGGGCAGAACTCCTCAATGCCTTCTTTGCCTCAGTCTTCTCCAAGAAAGAAAACAACGCCCGACCTGAAGAATATGGAGCAGATGATTCAGCAGGGGAAACACAGCCCAGAATAAGTAAGGAGGTAGTACAAGAATACTTGGCTAGTTTAGATGTATTCAAGTCTCCAGAGCCAGATGAACTACATCCAAGAGTATTAAAAGAACTGGCAGAGGTGATTTCAGAACCACTGGCAATAATCTTTGAAAATTCCTGGAGAACAGGCGAAGTTCCAGCAGACTGGAGGAGGGCAAATGTTGTCCCTATTTTCAAAAAGGGGAAAAGAGAGGACCCAAACAATTACCGCCCAGTCAGCCTGACATCAATACCAGGAAAGATTCTAGAGCAGATCATTAAGCAAACAGTCTGTGAGCACCTAGAAAGAAACTCTGTGATCACTAAAAGTCAGCATGGGTTCCTGAAAAATAAGTCATGTCAGACTAATCTGATCTCATTTTTTGACAGAATTACAAGCCTGGTAGATGAAGGGAACGCTGTGGATGTAGCCTATCTTGATTTCAGCAAGGCTTTTGACAAGGTGCCCCATGATATTCTTGTAAAGAAGCTGGTAAAATGTGGGCTAGACAATGCTACCATTCAGTGGATTTGTAGCTGGATTACTGACCGAACCCAAAGGGTGCTCATCAATGGCTCCTCCTCATCCTGGAGAGTAGTGACTAGTGGGGTGCCACAGGGTTCTGTCTTGGGCCCAGTCTTGTTCAACATCTTTATCAATGACTTGGATGATGGGCTTGAGGGAATCCTGAGCAAGTTTGCAGATGACACCAAGTTGGGAGGGGTGGCTAACACCCCAGAGGACAGGATCACACTTCAGAATGACCTTAACAGATTAGACAACTGTGCCAAAGCAAACAAGATGAATTTTAACAAGGAGAAATGTAAAGTACTACACTTGGGCAAAAAAAATGAAAGGCACAAATACAGGATGGGAGACACCTGGCTTGAGAGCAGTACATGTGAAAAGGATCTAGGAGTTTTGGTTGACCACAAACTTGACATGAGTCAGCAGTGTGATGCAGCAGCTAAAAAAGCCAATGCAATTCTGGGCTGCATCAATAGGAGTATAGCATCTAGATCAAGGGAAGTAATAGTACCACTGTATTCTGCTCTGGTCAGACCTCACCTGGAGTATTGTGTCCAGTTCTGGGCACCACAGTTCAAGAAGGATACTGATAAGCTGGAACGTGTCCAGAAGAGGGCAACCAAAATGGTCAAAGGCCTGGAAACGATGCCTTATGAGGAACGGCTTAGGGAGCTGGGTATGTTTAGCCTGGAGAAGAGAAGGTTAAGGGGTGATATGATAACCATGTTCAAATATATAAAAGGATGTCATATAAAGGAGGGAGAAAGGTTGTTTTCTGCTGCTCCAGAGAAGCGGACACGGAGCAATGGATTCAAACTACAAGAAAGAAAATTCCACCTAAACATTAGGAAGAACTTCCTGACAGTAAGAGCTGTTCGGCAGTGGAATTTGCTGCCAAGGAGTGTGGTGGAGTCTCCTTCTTTGGAGGTCTTTAAGCAGAGGCTTGACAGCCATCTGTCAGGAATGCTTTGATGGTGTTTCCTGCTTGGCAGGGGGTTGGACTGGATGGCCCTTGTGGTCTCTTCCAACTCTATGATTCTATGATTCTATGATTCTATGATTCTATGATGCTATAATCCAGGCATGTCAAACCTGCGGCCCTCCAGATGTTTTGGACTACAATTCCCATCTTCCCCAACCACTGGTCCTGCTAGCTAGGGATCATGGGAGTTGTAGGCCAAAACATCTGGAGGGCCGCAGGTTTGACATGCCTGCGTATAATCCTATTGATGCAGCCCAGAATTGCATTGGCTTTTTTAGCTGCTGCATCACACTGCTGACTCATGTCAAGTTTGTGGTCTACCAAGACTCCTAGATCCTTTTCACATGTACTGCTCTCAAGCCAGGTGTCTCCCATCCTGTATTTGTGCCTTTCTTTTCTTTTCTTTTCTTTTCTTTTCTTTTCTTTTCTTTTTTCCCAAGTGTAGTACTTTACATTTCTCCTTGTTAAAATTCATCTTGTTTGCTTTGGCCTAGTTGTCTAATCTGTTAAGGTCATTTTGAAGTGTGATCCTGTCCTCTGGGGTATTAGCCACCCCTCCCAATTTGGTGTCGTCTGCAAACTTGCTCAGGATGCCCTCAAGCCCATCATCCAAGTCATTGATAAAGATGTTGAATAAGACTGGGCCCAAGACAGAACCCTGTGGCACCCCACTAGTCACTACTCTCCAGGATGAGAAGGAGCCATTGATGAGCAGCCTTTGGGTTCGGTCAGTCAGCCAGTTACAAATCCACTGAATGGTAGCATTGTCTAGCTCACATTTTAAATTGAGATAAGGAACTACTTAGCTGTGTTTTAAGCTGGTAATGTGTACACAGCCATGGTCTATGTATGACAGAAACACAATTTAATTGCCTATACAGTATTCCCTTACTAGACGGAATCACGGTATAGTCAAGAGAAGGAGCGGCCTAGGTAGGAGTCTCTAGGTTCTTGAAACTAGTATAGGATGGCTGTGGGCCCTGCCATACAAAGCACAGCTTTCTTTTTCAAGGAGTCCTCTCTCTGAAGGGTTTAAAGGTAAAGAACCCTAAGAAGTGAAGATGTGAAGGGGCCTTGAAGATACCAATCAACAGTTGACAACTTCAAGGCAACATTTCCACGTGGGCAACCCTTCCAGGGGTTACAAGCCAGGAGTTGAAGCTGAAAAGAGAAATGCTTGGCTAGATGGAGGCTGCCCTGATCCCATACGGCAATTTCATGCAGATGAAAACCTTCAGGGCTGTTCAAAGACACATCTTCTCTTTTCTCCTTTTATGTCAGACTGTTAGAATTTCTTGCAGTGCTTTTTCTGCCACAAGGGGGAGCTGATTATTTGATACCTTATTTAAAATCTCGCAGCAATTCCAAACTGTTTTCTGGTTGGATTCAATCTCATACTGGCAATTTCAGATTCCAACTTTTGTTGGAAGTCGCCCAGAGTGGCTGGGAAAACCCAGCCAGATGGGCGGGGTAGAAATTATTATTATTATTATTATTATTATTATTATTATTATTATTATTACACAGTTGAAGTCGCTTAAACCCAAGATTTTTATTTTATTTTTTTGCAATAAAGCAAGTGATGGGAAATTGCATTGGAAAGTGTGAGATAGCCTTTGCTTGCTGCAGTGTCTAACCTCCCCTCTAACAAACCAAGATGAATGCTCAGTAATCAGGTCCTGTAGAACCATAAGTGCAACTGTAACATTGAGATCGGGGCATACAACTTGCATGATCCCTGGCCATTTGCCATGCTGGCTGAGGTTGCTGGGAGTTGATGTCCAAAACATCGGGAGAGAACTTGGTTGGGTAAGGCAGGGAGGGACAGACTACAACTCGAAGATTTGATCTGAATCTGATCCTCCCTCAGCCATGATGCTTAAATGCTGACTAGGTTAAAAGCCAGCCACCGTCTTTCACCTTAACCTATCACACAGAGATGCTGTGAGGATAAAAGGGAGGAAAACCATGCCTGAGAGTCCTTGGAGAAAAGATGGGTAAATTGAACAAACTGTTGCAACTTAATATAGTAAGTGATATTACATAGGAACACAAGAAGTTGCCTTGTACCGAGTCGGGCCATTGGTATTGCCTCTGATTAGCAGGAACTTTCCAGGGTTTCAGACAGGGAACTTTCCCATCATAGAACTGTAGAATTGGAAGGGATCAGGAGGGACATCTAGTCCAACCCCCTGCAATGTTGGACTCTTTTGCCCAATGTGGGGCTCATGCTCTACCAGCTAAGCTATCCCAGCTGTTATAAATTCTACCTGGAGATGGGAGGGATTAAACCTGAGACATTCTGCGTATAAAACATGCTCTCTACCACTGAGCTACCATCCTTCCTAGCACAAAAAACGGACTATGCTTTTATTATTAATACAGTGGTACCTTGGGTTACAGACGCTTCAGGTTACAGACTCCGCTAATCCAGAAATAGTACCTCGGGTTAAGAACTTTGCTTCGGGATGAGAACAGAAATCGTGCGGCGGCATCAGGAGACCCCATTAGCTACCTCAGGTTAAGAACAGTTTCAGGTTAAGAACGGACCTCCGGAACGAATTAAGTTCTTAACCCGAGGTACCACTGTATAAAGGTAAAGGGACCCCTGAACATTAGGTCCAGTCGTGACCGACTCTGGGGTTGCGGCGCTCATCTCGCGTTACTGGCTGAGGGAGCCGGCGTACAGCTTCCAGGTCATGTGGCCAGCATGACTAAGCCGCTTCTGGCAAACCAGAGCAGCACACAGAAACGCTGTTTACCTTCCCACTGAGAGCTTATTTACTAGAAAACCAAATACGGTAACATTTTAAAAATTCTTTCAGAATGCTTTCCTACTTCTACAGCAGGTGGCAACCTGCGCTGTGCACAGAGGAGGAAAATACAGTATGCAACTGAGAAAGAGATTGTCTCCTTGGTTCTGTGCATAGTTAATTCCTTCTCTCATTAACATTCTGGCTGGACTTGGAAAGTTCAAGAAATAGGCTAATCCTTTCATCACTTGTGCCTCTGCTTCATTCCTTTGGCATCCTGGCAGAGACTAAAACCAGCCTATCAAATGAATAAGCATGGAGTAAGTCCTAGGCATGTAACAGTTTTGATTATTAAACAGTAGTAGCCACCATGCTTATAAAAAAAATATGTCTGTTATGCACACTTAAAGTTTAAACACATTCATGCTGAAATCCTAAGCATGTTTGAATGCTCACATTACATTTCCACGCAAGGACCTTGGACATGGCTCCCCATCATGTTGTGCATGGTGAGAAACATGCATTTGTCTCCATGCAACTGTCAAACACTTCTTGGTAGAAACTGCATCTTATCACACAAAACAGCGCATTCAGAGGAAAAGTTCAATATATACGGAAATGCGTCTCATCAAGATTAAGATGACAATTGGTATTTCATTTCTCTTGCAATCCATGAAACCGTTTCATCAGTACACATACAAAAATTATATACCCTTTTAAACAAACATATGAAAAGTTTATAAATCATGTCACTCTATGGACACCTATTTCATGAAATGACAGTATTAGCAAGAACAGTTGTTCATTAAAACTTTTAAATGTGCAAGATCTTTACTATTAGGTTATCTTTATATTCTAGTGGGACAACACTTAATGCAGGGCAATATGGAATTTTACCAGTGTGTGTCCCCAGAATGCATATATTTGAAATAACTACCAGTATCTAAACCATAGTTGTAGATTGTAATTCAACAAAGTTATATTTGAAGGTTAATATACTAATAATAATTTTATTATTTAAACCCCGCCCATCTGGCTGGGTTTCCCCAGCCACTCTGGGCGGCTTACAGCATATATAAAACTTTGTAAAACACCAAGCATTAAAAACTTCCCAATAGAGGGCTGCCTTCAGAAGTCTTTTAAGTCGTGTAGTTCTTTATCTCCTTGGCATCTGAAGGGAGGGTGTTCCACAGGGAGGGTGCCACTACTGAGAAGGCCCTCTGCCTGGTTCCCTGTAACTTTGCTTCTCGCAGTGAGGGAACCAGCAGAAGACCCTTGGAGGAAGACCACTTGCATATTTTCAATTGATTGCTATGCTTTTCATAATGTTGCTTAGAAAGAGGCTTATGAACATTGACTTGTATTTCACTAGAAAAACATCCATTTTACTGGCACCAAAAATATTCTATGAATAAAAGGCATGACCTGAACTGTATTTTTCAATGCTTCATTGTGTTTTTATTCTTCCAGGAACCAAAAGAGTGCCGGTTATTACTGGGACCTCTAATTTACAAGCTTTTCCTCTGTGGAATTGAATGCCTATGTTTAAAATAGCCTACTTCGACCAAAATGGATCCTCAAAGCATATATTTTTCTAGTACAGTAGAGCTGTGTGAGTGACAATTGACAGCTATACCACCTCTGAATTTATGGCCAAACAAATGCTGTTGGCCCAGGGATAAAGGTATGCAAGTTGTTGACTTTGTTGCTCAACAATGTTCGTGTGTTCTATAATTGAAGCACTGAGTTCATGCGGCTGTAGGAAAAGGTACAGGGGTGTAAGTTCAGAGAGAATACCTTCCATGCTTGAGATCTTTAGAGTAGTGCGATAGCTTCTGCTGAACAGATATTAAAGAAGAAGAAGAACACAGGGAGTGCTAACATACTGTTTGGGAAATGAGGGGTTGTTTAAGTGTCAGGTCTTTATAAAATTGGAGTAGCTAGGCAAGGACAGAGAGCAACACACAAAGACAATAAGGAATCATTAGCATGAATTGTAAGTGGCTGCTAAATTAATACTCTTGCCCAGTCTAGCTAAAGAGGTAAAACACGGGCATGGCAGGCCCAGAACAGCTATTCCACGTGAGCCTCTGCCTGGATAGCTCAGTGGGTTAGAGCATGGTGCTGATAACACCAAGGTTGCAGGTTCAATCCCCGTATGGGACAGCTGAGTATTCCTGAATTGCAGGGGGCTGAACTTAGATGATTCTCAGGGTCCCTTCCAACTCTACAATTCTATGTGAGCAGACTCACCTTGTTCCTTACAGCACATGGAACAAAATGGATCTAAGTGGACCATAATTGTTGATAGATGAAAGTGAGAAGTTAAGGAAACAGCAATCAAGAGAGAGGCAAATCACTACCTGCCTTTGCAGTTGGTGTTAAATGGCTATATGCCTCTGAATTCAGATGCAACGGAGAATTCCCATCAAATAACTGTGCCCCACTGTTGTTGTTATTATTCACCTTTCTATTAAAATACCTCTAGTGGTGGTGAGAAAATGCTAAAGCATTGACAATTAAATTCACTACTACAGAAACTGGAGCTGGCGGCCAAACAAAAGCAATTGACTCTAGTCAAGTTCTACAAAAAGATTTTTGTAGCATGTTTAATACTAATCCGATTGTGACAAGCTGCTATGGACATGTGTGTAGTTCATTATAATAAGAACACCTGCCACGTCTAATGGTTTCTCTCTCTCTCTCTTATTACCTATGTTTGGACAATAAATCAGTACTCATTCATCAGGGAGAACCCGATAAGCTTTCCTAGGAAGATTATGCAACAGCTCCATTTAGCTACTGAAAAGGCTGTGTGCACCATGTGAGGATAGCACTGGATTAAACATTGTATGTAATATGCTATGCATTGACTATCTCCAACTGCGTTCTGACTTTTGAGAGCTATTATAACTTGTGGCTCTACTAAACCAGTAGACATTATAATGAACAGTTTCATGTCTTCTAAAAAGTATTGTAACAATTATGCTTAGTACTGGCAAAGGGTCTTAATTATTTGCAATGTATTTGCAGTGCACACTTAATTCTTGTCATAACCCTAGGAGAAATTGCCTTATGCTATAAATATGACAATTTGTGCATGTGAAGAAGTATTGTGTGAATGGCTTTAGAATGGGAAAGTACTAACTTATTATCCCATGCTGCAGTGGATATGCATCACTGCTGGTTGTTGTTTGCTCTAATTAATATTTGCATATAAATGTGTCTAGAACCTGTCTAGTCCCTTTTTTATAATCTGGTCGCTAGTTTGTCTAGTCTGTGATTGCTGTGTGTGACAAAATCCTTGGAGAGGTTTGGCTGACCACATGTTTGCTTGACTCATGACTTATATTTCTCCTTTTCATATGGTGAAGTACAAGAAGTTCTGAATGTACATTTGAGGTCAGTCACTTGGAATTTCCATGACAGGAACAGTACCCCCATATAGAAGCAAATGGTAGTAAATGGTACTTGCTAAAGGACTGGCTGTTTCAAAATGGAATGTTCTTGGAAAGGACCTAACAGAATATGGTAACCTTTTAATGGAGAACTAGCTGGCTTGGCCACGCGTTGCTGTGGCTCATCCCTGTGACTCCCCCCACTCTGTCCTGACCCATGACCTATTCTGCCCCCTCCTCCACCCCCCAGTTCATCCTTGTCCCGACCCATGAGGCATCACTCCCCCTCCTCCCCCACCCCTGTCACATCCCTGTGACTGGTCCCAGTCCCCTCCCTGTACCCCCCACCCCTCGGCTCATCCCTGTGACTCCCCCACGCCTGCCCCCCTGGCACATCCCTGCGATTTCCCCGGTGGCGGCGTATCCCGGCTTGTATGTCAGGTATTCGTTGCTGTGGCCTAGTCTGTTAAATGGGCCCTCAGAGTCCCCCTTCAGACTCTCCTGTAGGCCCCACTTTGGTTTAGTCTGTTAAATGGGCCCTCAGAGCAGGGGCGTACCCAGGATCAAAACTAGGGGGGCAAGGGGCGGGGGCAAGGCATGGGAGGGGAGGGGCCACAAAGTGGGAATGTGGGCGGGGCTACGGAGCCCAGGTGAGGAAAGACGTAAGCTCCGGAACATCTTAAACAATACCGCCCCACCCCCCAAAATAATATATCTCATGTTAGGGGTAAGACACATAATTTGAGCCCCGGAACCTCTTTTCAAACGAGGAACCCTTCTCCATAAGTGTCTCAGGTTGGGAAGGCAGAGCCCCAGTACGTACTGAAAAGCACTGCAGAGTTTACCTTTGGCAGGAGGGGGTGGGATGCGGGCATAGGTTTTTGTGTGAGAGAGGGGGGGAGGGGAAAAGAAGCCGTTCCATCTCCTCCTCTACCACCCCATCTCTTTCTTCCTCCCTCCCTCCTTCCCTGCTCGCAGAAGGAGCGGCCCCGGGATGCTCGGCGGCCGCCGGCGTGCGATATATAAGAACCGCGGCGCTCCCTTTTGTGGCAGTGGCCTCTCTGGCATGTCGCTCTGACGGCAGCGGTGCTCTCCCCGCCACCACCATGATGAGCTGCGGCATGAACACACTTTATAGTGGCCCCTCGTACTGCAAGGAGCCCGGCTTCGACGGCTGGCACTACTCGATGGCAGCCGCGCGCTCCGCAGGCGACAGCAGCTCGCTGGCATCGAGTGGCTTCCACTCGCAGTTGTGGTTGCGGGGCCAGCTTGGCTCATCGACTGAGAGCCTGGAGTCGTCACTGAATGGCGACCTGCGCGGGCGCAACGAGAAGGAGGTGCTGCAGGCTCTCAACGATTGCTTCACCGGCCCTGCTTCTAGGGGGGCAGCTGCCCCACACTGGGTATGCCCATGCCTCAGAGTCCCCCTTTAGACTCCCCCCCACCCCACCCGGCTCATCCCTGTGATTGGCTCCACCCTGTCCCGACCCATGACCTTTCCCGCCCCCTCCTCCCCACACTCCCCACCTAGGGGAGCCCCCACCTCTATTCGGCCTAGTCTACAAACCTCTACTCGGCCTAGTCTGCAAAACCGAGCTGAGCTGCTGTGGAGAGGGAAAGTTTCCTACTTGCAGTACCAGTGTAGCCACCGCTAGAGGCCACTATTGTGCAAGGTCTCCTGATTCTGGCTTTTATTTCCCAGCATGCACTTTAGGGTGAGTTGTGAGTTCTTGAACACAGGGTTATGGGGTTTACGTGGCCCAGGTGTGACATTTGTCTTAGGAAACTTTATAAGATCCTTCGGACATTCACATGGGACGTTGTGTCCGAATTTGAACACAAGCGGTCAAGCGGTTTCGGAGAAAAGTGGATAATAACCCACATGCCCAGTTTACATTTATATATATATAGATGTGTTTATCAAAAGGGGTAATTTTCCCAAGGAGAGATTTATGGGCAGCCTTTGTATTTTACATGGGGAGGAAATAATTGAGTGCTTCAGATGAATAAAATGTTTTACAGATGGGGGGAGGAAAGACTTTAGCCACACTTATCTTTTGCCCCACTCTTTCCAGGCACAGGTCTATGCTTTAACAATCCATGTCCAAGAATTTTGTCTCTGTGTGTGTGTGTGTTTGTGTGTGTGTGTGTGTATTTTTGCCCCGAGCTTTCTGCATGAAAACCTGCTCTTTAAAGCTGAATTGGAGAAAACATCAAGTCAGGTTTTCTGTGAATTGGCATTTGCTCCAATTAAGCTTTAAAGAGCGGTTTTTCATGGGTAAAGCTCCAGAGCAAAAAAAAAAAGGGGGGGGGGTGCTCAGACACGGAGCTTTAAATCATGGACCATGCCTGGAAAGAGCAGAGGAAAGGTAAGTGTGAATAAGCTATTTAGAAGAACAGCTCATTTGGCTGGAAGAACGCTGCTCTGTCGGTTTTCCCAGGTAAAGCCACAAATCTGTAAAACTGAGGGGTTGGAAATACATTGGTGCATTTGTTCCATATCCACCTGCAATGCTTCAACAATGTTGTGTTTTGTGCCATTGCACTGGTTCAGCAGCTTATACCTTCCAACCTGAGCACTTGTTTCCTAGTCAGCAATTCTGAGCTTTGGAAATTTGTTACATCTTAAAAGCAAGTATTTTAAAAGCAGCAAGGATGTGGCTGCTCAGGTGCACCTAAAGAGCCAGGATGGTGCTGCGGCTGGTGCTAATCTCACTGTCCCAACTCATCTCTAACCCTTTCCAGGTAACCTGCCCCATCGCTCAATGGAGCCCTATTGAAACTCTTATAAATGGACTTCATTTCCTCACATGACTGCTTTGGTTGCAAGGTGGCAAATGTTCCAGATAGCCAATTATTCCCGTCAGAATCTAGTGTTCAAGGTCAACATGAGACAAAAAAGCTGCCAATCTTCTGGAATTTCAAAGTAGACACGTCTGGTGTTTATAAAAGCAAACAGCTTAGGTCAGATTTTCATTCTTGGATTATTTTGAGTCGGGCTTGCCAGAGTGTTTAAAAGTAGATAGCTCATCTCAGATTTTCATTCTTGCATTGCGATTTGGATTTCAATGCATATGTCATGCAAATGCATACCTATGACAAGTCACCTACTTATGAAGATTAGTTCATTTCAGTGTATCAAATCTGGAAGCTGTGCCTTAAATAGATGAAAGATTTGTATTGCATAAACCCTGCATGGATTAACTGATTGCTTAAGTACATGACCACAGATCGATAGTCTCTCTCTCTTTTTAATGGTCTCTTCTGCAAGGTTATCAATGCAGAAAATGCCTTTGCTTCACCTCTCTAAGGTTCTGTGCTCGATCCATGCATGTTTTCATTTAAATATTCCGAATTGTATATCCAGTTTGTACATGGCTAAAGGAATGTGATTGTACATCATAGCTAAGAAGGCACTTTACCAGTAACCTGCTGTGTTCTGCACCGATATCCAGTTGCTGTACTTCGTGTTTGCTCAGTTGTAGCAACTTTGCGAAAAGGTGTCCATTGTGCTAAATTTAAAACAAGAAAATGGCAAGGAATCAGATAAATCTGTTTGTTGAAAGGATCACAATATTTGCCTCCACATTTTGCTATTTTCGCTTTGGCAGCTCTTCCAACACAGCTCTGGCTCTGGGGAGGGTTTCCATCCGTACCTATCATGCTTTCCACATTGTGGCACGTATCAGAGCAAAGTGAAAGGCATAGGACAGTCTGGCTGCTTGGCTGCAACATATCCACCACTCAATCAAAACACAGCGTGACATGCCTTCAAATGTACCCAGAGGCATGTTACATGTCAAATGCCATCAAATGTTGGACTCCCCGTCAAATTTTGCAGAACCACCTCCTACTGCTAACGGTTTCACATCTTGCAGAATGGTGAAAACCTCCAGTTCTTTTGTACTGCTCTTACCAACTACCATTTCATTTTTCAGCATCAGGAAATAGTTTTGCTTTTGTAAAACTGCTAGTTATTTTCTGCTCTCAAGAAAAATCTGCAGGGTGTCCTGTGTGCAGTCACATTCTCAAGGCCCTGGGCTGCCCAGATGACAAAACTCACCTCGTGGCAACACTGATGTGGTCCAAAGGAAAGCAGAGCAATATGTTTGGCCCTAGCTTGGCTGCAGGAGTTGCTGGGAGGAGGCATACAAGGCAACAACCAACCGTCTTAGGGACTCCACTCCAGATTTGTGTAGGGTTTACTCCTTAGCCTTTCCTTCTCCCGGATATATCCCGCAAGGTTTAGGCTCAGAGTTTTCCTTCTAGATGGGCTCTGCATGGTGGCGATAACACCTAAGGAGAACTGATCCAGCCTTACTTTATTTCCAGCAGTGGAATGAATTTTGTCCTGGTGACACGTAGCTGCTATATTATCTGTCTGACACACATTAAAATGGGTGTTTATTTCCTCCTGGATTAATATGTGCCTCTCAAGTTTGCCCTGGAGGACTGGCACAGTACATTACCATTTATTGATTGGGAGGGACAGAGAGAGAGAGGGCCATTTGTGCTGTATAATTTTTGCTGTGCCTTGGAAAGCCCCATAAGCTGCAAAGTTGGGTGAGGTTAAAGAATGGCCCCGTTTTCTCTCTTTCCTTGCTTGAATTCATCCAAGGGAGCCTCCTGTCTGGATATAAAACCCACCAGAAAGCATTTTACATCTATGCAGCGATAATTAGAGCTGGCTCAACTGCTTGCATCTTTCATTGAAGTGACAGCTGTGCAAAATCCCTTTTTGGATGAGCAGCGGAAACTGCATTTAGATGTTGTATGGCAGTTTTGTAATTCTGGGATTCTCGAACTATGTCGTTACAGGGATATCTGGGGTTTCTTGCAAGCTTGTTCGCAGTTCTTCAAAGAGGTGATAAATGGGAGTGGGGAGGTTTCCCTGAAAAACAACTTTACCACCTTCAGTGCAAAGCAGCGCTGGGGATGGGGGCTTGTTTGTGCTCTAGAATGCACTTGTTTGCTCAGGTTATTGGTTGGTCATTGGACAGCCTGGAACATGCAGACTCCCATCAGTCCCAGCAACATGGACAATGGTCAAGGAGTGCAACAACATCTGGAGGGCACCATATTGGTTATCCTTGTTGTACACATCTATGGTTCCTCAGCAGACACAACTACAACAGCTTACTTAAGACACATCTAAGACACAATATATCCAGAAATCCCCAAACTGCACTCCTGCGCATTTTAAAATTGAAAGTTCAAGAAACAGATGGGCAACTCATAATCAAGTTATTAACTGTGGTCAAACTTTGTGTTGCACAATTATGGAAAGAAAAGAAGACACTCCCACATCAACGGAGTGGCCATGAAAGACCTCGGAAATTGTTTTATTGACTATATTGGCTTACCAAACAATCCCAACAAACAGTTATCAGCAAGACACATTTATGGAAATATTGGCTTTGTTTATCAATTATTAGAATGAGGAAATGAATGACAGCACCATATAATAATATCCCTTTGAGTTAATGACAAAACTAGTAAAAGCAAATTTACATGTGACCGACTGACATGCGACTGTGTGCATCACGCAGAACCCAGACGTGACTTTAAAAATGGCAAAAACAGCCCTGAAATAGCCCAGAAAGGGTAAAAAGGTGCAAAAACAGTGCCTAGCAATTCCACAAACCTTTGCAAGTGCAATCCCAGGAGCCCTTGCACCGATTTTTGAGGCCTGTGGAGAGCTGAAATTTGAGCAAAGAGGTAAGGAAGGAATGATTTTATTGAAGTTTGGTGTCTGTTAAGCACTGCTGGTTTTTAAATTTTTAATTAGCATTATAATTAGACTTCTAGATTTCAATAAACCTTCTTATTCTAACTGACCAACCTTAGATTACCTTTCTAGCCATTTCTTTGCTGAGCATACAACTTTTTTTGGAACGATCATTAGTAACGTGAGAAGCAGATCTCTAATTACAGTGCTTGGCTATAGGCACTGTGTCCATGATATGTGTGGGCAGAGACAATGCAGGATCCCAGCTTTGATCTCCTTGCCAACAACATTCCCCTCTTCTCTTCTGCTGCCATTGTTCATAAACAGAAATTTGTGCAAAGGTGATGTGAGCGTCTTCATGCAGGCCTGTTGCCTTTTGAGCATCAGGGGTTCTGGTTTGGTAATTTATGGTTTGGTAATTGTAATGAAAATGAAGGCATGAATGACATGCATTTGATAATTATACAATATAACTGGTTTGGTCAGTGTGATAGGAATGAGAAAATAAACTGCACACCGGAAGTCAGTATCACTGTGAACCAGACTAGACACCTAAAGTGTTTATTATTAGTTGCAATTCTTTATTTCTACTTCCCAGAAGTCTGTGAGACTACTCCAGATTTCATTTATTCATATTTTAAACATAAAAACCATTTCCCCATTTAAAACATGTTCACAGCGTTTCAAAGGAGCTGGGTGTTCAGACACAGAACTGGGTGTTCCCAACTCAAGTCAGCACTTAAATCATAAAAATACCAATAGCATTAATGATCTCATTTGAACTGAAGCATAAATTTACATGAATGCCCTGCTCTCCCAGCAAAGGAGATCCAAACATACAGTTGGTTAAGGCACATGCTGAACTTGGGAATGCAGCTATTGACCTGGTTGGTCCTCAACATCCAAGACCATTAGTTGCATGAAACAAGATCAGTGTGGAGCTAAATCAGGGCCCAAATCTTCAAGACTTAAATGCCTTTTAGTATTAGAAAATACAGGGCTTTCCCCCCCAGCCAGAACTCAGTTCCAGCACCTGTCAGGTGGGCATCATTGCCATTCTAAGAGAAAGCAAGTACTGAACAAATATTTTAGTAAAATCCTAAATTGCATTTTAGTAAAATGTCAGGTCAAAGCCTAAGGGACAGAGGAAGCATTATACAGGTTTCCACTGAAAGCTTTCAGAACAAGTGCAAAGGATCCCTATTGTCTGTGTATTCCAGAGCAGGGAACTGGTCCCATTGCCATACCTTTTAAAAAAGAAATCCCTCAATTCTCCTGCTTCGGTACAGGAGTAGTCAGTACCACAGAAAGGTTCTTTTGCAGAGTGAATGACGAAGAGTTGTAGAATGGCCAACTGCTGCCAGGATGTCTTACACATTTCCTGCTTGCCTATCTCATTGAACCTTTTGTTGTTGTTTTCATGTGTTACTACAGTTAAGCAACACACAATCTATTTCTGCAGCAAATGTGCTACTCTCTACAAAGCAGTGCTGTTCCACAAACCATTAATGTCTCCTGTGGCCTTAGACAGTCTCTAGTCTCTGATAATTCACCTTAAGTTAATGCAGGTCAAGGTCAGTGACAGCAGAAGGTTTTATGATGGCAGTAGTGATTTGCCAGTCTCCTGGCATTTCAGAGGAGACATGCCTTGAGTTTCTAAAAGCAAGCAGCTAAGGTCAGATTTTCATTCCTGGATTTTTCTGGGCCTGACTGTGCCAGAGTTTATAAAAGCAGATTGTCCAGCTCAGGGTTTAATTCCTGAAACTGGATTTAGACTTATCTGTGCATGCCATGCACTGCAAAAATGCAGTGGGTGAAAAAATCATGGAGCAGGGCGCACTGGCTTCACCAAATTCTAAAGGATGATGCAATGTTTTGAAGTGCATTTTGTGTTCACTAATTCTAACATGCACCATGAATTAAAAACATCCATCATGGTGATTGGGCCTCAATACACTTTAGACAGGACGACTCCTCTATGAGGAAAGGTTGCGGCATTTGAGGAGTAATCAGCGATATTATAGAAAGTGATAAAATTATGCATGGCATGGAGAAAATGGATAGGAAATAGTCTCCCTCTGTCATAATACTAGATCTCATGGAGATGAAGCTGAATGTTAGACAAAAGGAAAGTACTTTTACATACAGACCATAATTAAATTATGGAATCTGCTCCCACAAATTGGGTGGCTTTAAAAGAGAATTAGACAAATGCCTGGAGGAGAGGGCTATCCATGGCTACTAGTGATGGTGGCTTTGCTCTAATTGCATGGTCAGATGTGGCATATTTCTGAATACCAGTTGCTGGAAAACGCGGGAGGGAAGGATGCCCTTGTGCTTGGATCCTACTTGCAAGCTTCACACAGGCAGCTGGTTGGCCAGTGCGACAAGAGGATGCTGGATGAGATGGACTATTGGCCTGATCCAGAAGGCTCTTCTAATGTCCTTAGGTACACACTTCCTGTTTTGGTAAAAAGGAAAAGAACGAAAGTGACAAACAAGCGTCTACAAACACATATATCTGTCAGATATGCCTGCTTGGGAGTTGGGGCTGGCTCTAGTTCCTTCCTGAGTGCATACTTGACGGCAATCCTGTGTTGACCTCAGTGGCCGAGAGTGCCTTTTACCAACTTTGGCTGGTAAGACAGCTATTGCCATTTCTGAACCAGGATAGCTTGACCACATGTGCTGGAAATCTCCAGAATGGGATACTGTGGGGTTAAGGAACCTCAGACCCAGGGGCTCATTCAACCTGCCAGGCCATTTCCTCCAGATCTCACTCTCCTCCCCTCCTATCAGCTGACATCACTGGTTTGATCCTACATTGGCTGTGCTGCCTTGTTCTCTGCTTGTGAACAGGATTGCACAGCCTGGGCAGCCAAATTTAATCTTAAAAGGGAAGGAGGGGCTTTTGCAAGTCTCCTCCCACTTTTAAAGTCCTCAGTCTCACTCTGATCTTAAAGGTGGGAAAAAACTTGCTTACCTCTCAAATTTGGTCCTTGAGGCAGATCATGTGGAGCCGAATTGTTTCTCCTTTCCTAGATCACTGCAATGCACTCTATGAGGGGCTGCCCTTGAGGTTGGCCTGGAAGCTGCTGCTGCTGCTGCAAAATGTAGTGGCTTAGCTGATCACTGGAGCAGACTATCATCACCATTGAAAGATTTGCACTAGCTGCCAATTAGCTACTCTGGTTACAAAGCCCTGTAACTCTTGGGACCACAATACATAAAAGATATTCTCAGCGCACCTTATATGCCCAATCGCCCTGAGACATGTGTTTGGAAGGTGGTAAATAAACAACTGATCGCAGTGCTCTTCAAGAGAGCGCCTCTACTGGAGAGATACCTTTTATCAAGAAGTCCATTCCAAACGATATGGGGACAGGGTCTTTGGTGTGGTAGCACCTGCCTCTTGGAACTTCCTCCCATTACATATGAGACAGGCATAATCTCTACTGCCTTTTTGAAGACCTTGCTTTTTCAACAAGCCTTGAAGGCGTCTTCACCCCACATTCTACAGTCATACCTCGGTTTAAGTACGCCTCGGTTTGAGTATTTTCAGTTTAAGTACTCCGCGGACCTGTCTGGAACGGATTAATCCACTTTCCATTACTTTCAATGGGAAAGTTCACTTCAGGTTAAGTACGCTTCAGGTTAAGTATGGACTTCCGGAACCAATTACACTCATACTTCAGGTTAAGTACGCTTCAGGTTGAGTACTCCGTGGACCCTTATGGAACGGATTAATCCACTTTCTATTACTTTCAATGGGAAAGTTCGCTTCAGGTTAAGTACGCTTCAGTTTAAGTACTCCACGGACTGTCTTGAACGGATTAATCCACTTTCCATTACTTTCAATGGGAAAGTTCGCTTCAGGTTAAGTACAGACTTCCGGAACCAATAGTGTTTGTAAACCGAGGTACCACTGTATTAAAATTTGGTTTTTTAAAACAGTTTCTATTAGGTTTTCAAGAGTAAGTAAATACATAAGCAGAGGAAGTTGTACACACACACACACACACACACACACACACACACACACGTATACACAACTTCCTCTGCTTATGTATATATATGTATATATACACACATGTATGTGTGTGTGTGTGTATGTGTGGTTGTTTTATATTGTTTGTACATATGCAATTGTTTTTCTTTGTTGATGTTTTGCTGCAAAAATTGGAGCTATTTCACGGGAAGCGATTCATAAATGGAATGTGAAGCAAACGAAACAAATATATGCAGGGCTGAGCCGTTGATCCCATTTCTCTGCATATAGCTCTGAGCTCGGCGTACTTTCCCTCCCGTACTCTTTGCATTAGCATGAAGGCATTTGGGATGACTGGTGGTGCCATGTTTCAAGCTACCTCCACATTGTCTGCCTCCATCTGTCTCTTGCAACCACAAGACAAATGGAAACGACAGCTGTCGTCAAGTGTGGGACAATACCAGGAGCGGCACCCTTCTTTATGAGCGAGACAAGTGAAGTTGTTAACAAGCAGCTGCTACTTTGCGGGAAGTGGAGGAGTCAGGAGAGGGCAGAGGGTGGGATGTGTCAGTGCTTCTCCATGTGATATATTGATGATCGCCCATGTCACTTTGCAGCCTGATCAAAGGACTCTTGCCACTTCCAGCTATGGCATCAGATGTTGCTGAGAGAATGGCACTGTTAATACAGATGCCACTGCTTTGATTTGAGGGTGGACACGATCAGGTCATCCTCTGAAACTGAAGTGCAATCTTATATGTGCTTACTCAGAGATTAAGTCTCATTGGGTTCAATAGGCTTGCCCTTTAGGATGCTAAGGGTGCAGGGTGGGGATTCGGTTTCGTGTTCACCTCACCTAAGTGCACTCTAGTGCTGCCTTTCTGTTCTTTAGGAAGTTTTTTTTGTTCACAAGACCATTTCCTGACCTCTTCCTTCAAGGAAATACTCTCCAAAGAAATCCAGCTCCTGACCAATGGTATCAAATAGTATGGGAAACAGCCTTATCAGAAAAAACTAACCAATAAAGTGAAACTGACAAGGGGACAAATAGAAGAAGACTCCTTCACCCTGGTATGGTTCCCCTTTTTCACATACACAGCCCAACAAGACAACAAGAATCCGCTAACAGTATATGTATGAATCAATATGGCTAACCTGATCCAAAAACACACACTCCCCACAAAAACAAATCTCACGACAGCCAACCACCCCCTAGGCCACCCCCCAACCTCTCTCACCACCAAGAAAACACAACAAGCGAATAGTAAGAGAACCCACAAAAGTGAGGCTGACACAAAACCCCACACATACACTAAGTAGAAGAAGCATTGCCACCCCACCCCACCCCACTCACAATTTCCCCCTCTTTCCTTCCCAACCTAACACTGCATGCAACGCTAATGTCTCACAACAAATGAAACTCATCTGTAGAAAACACAACTTGAAAAAGAGACAATGCACATATTTTTGTAAACTAAGAAATCTTTAATAAAAGATATATTTTAAAAAGAAAGAAATCAGGCTCCTCTTTTCACATCTACAGTTGTTCTGTGTGCTCTGAGCCCTGAGTCCCAACAAGCAGTGAAGATAATCCTCCATAGACCGCCTCATTCATTTCTCTGGATACAAATGAATGAAGGAGGGTGAACCCCCCCCCCCTCCGTTGCCTTGATCTCCCCCTGCCTCTGTCAACCCTCCTGGCTCTACATGGTGACAGTGGCTCCTCCTCCTCAGCCAACTTCTGTTGTTGGTAGATGATTCCAGACTGCTGCTATTTTCCAGGTGGGATTAAATCACATACCAGCGAATTCAAGCTGTGCAGTTAAAGTTCATTTGGAGCTCTCATGCAACAAACTTGTCTACCCAAGGGAGCAGAGGAAGAGGAGGTGAGTAGATTTTTTTTTGGGGGGGGGGGGAGGTAGCAGAGCCAGCCAGGCAGTGGGGCAGATCAGTATCGTCTTAAGCTTATCTCGCACCCTGGTGCAGGGATCCCTAGGGCGCCCGCCCCCCACCCTCCCACATGCACGCCTGCCACCTCACCTGCCCTTTCCTCAGCTGTGCATGTTTGGGTAGTGCAGGAGGCCCATCCCTTATCTGCCTTGGCCGGGGAAGAGCAGCACCGAAGCCTCCTGGGGAGCGTGGTGCCTTCCCGCCAGCGCCTTCCCGCCAGGCCCCGACCACGGTGCCCCATCCTCCTCCTCCTCCACCGCGTCCCGCAACAGGCCCGCCACGCTCACCGCCTCCCCCTCACCGGGAGGCCTCAAGATTCTACCTCAGCTGACCCATCGCCACGCGGAGAGCCGCAGGGCCGGGAAGGGGAGAGCACGGCCTCCGGAGAGGCTTCACCACCAGTGCGCACACAGCGCGGGGGAAAGGAGAAGGAGGCGCGGCGCAGAGTCCTGGCCAGACAGCCGGAACCCCGCGCTCACTTGCGAGGCTCCGTGGCGCCACCTCCTTCTCCGCTGCCTGACGACAGCCTGCTGATTCCTGCAGCCAAGGGAGAGGTGGAGGCGGAGGCGGCAGAGCCATAGGGATTAGTGGCTGGTTGCGCCCCGCCGGCGCCCCCGAGAGTTTGGCGCCCTGGCGCAACGCGCCACTAGGCCCTATGGTAAAGACGCCTCTGGGGTTGGTGGTCCTTGGTTGATTTCCTTTAACTTGCTGAGTTGAATGCATTATGTCAGACTGCTTCATAGTGATCTCTGCAATAGTGACAGTTGATGTAGTACAATGTACCATTAAAATGGTGCACCTGTAGCAACAAAACCAGAAGCCTTCATCTGCCCCAGTTGCAACAAAACATTTCTCTCCTGTATCAGTCTCTACAGCCACAGCAGGCACTGTAACTCTCCAATGGGTTGACTTTACCTCTGAAGGTGCACTCTTCCATGGTCTCCTGAGACAGATGGATGCCAACATTGCATTATTTGTTGTGTTCGCATTTTATAGGTCAGTGGGAATCTACAGAGTATATACTTGCTGTGGCTACTTTCATATGGGGGCCCCAATTCAAAGTAGTATTTCATTGCAAGAGTATTTTGCAATATGTTCTTGACACATTGATAGTACAACCAGCAGTGAATTTACTCTGCTTTATTAGTTGCTCTGTGATGCTTCCACAATTCTGTCTGGAGGGGCTATAGTGCAACTAAAGTGTGTGGTGTGTGTGTGTGTGTGTGTGTGTGTGTAAATAAAATTCAGAGGATTTGTAGTATGGAACATTAGGAGATTTCAGCAAGAAGTTACAGGAGGTGCAGTGAATGGAAATGAAGCAGTGTGACCGCCCCAGAACTTTTGCAGACACAGACAAGCATAGACAGCAGGATCTCAAATGTTTTTTAAAAAATGATGTCCTGAGGCCGTTAATGTGGAAAACTGTGGGCAACATGCAGGGCAGGATTTAGGTTTGGTAAGGCCCTAAGCTACTGAAGGTAATGGGGCCCTTTATATGTTCAGCTGTCCTTTGTCAACAACAAATTGTCGCTGTTTTTTGTGTCAAATATTTTAGGGAGCGGGTTAGCTGGCGGGGCACATTATTTACATAATAGGAGCCTACACAACACAAAACACTGCTGCTGTATGTAGGTTTTATTATGTTTTTATCTTATATTTTGGAAATGTACATCCAGGTTTTTTCTCTTTAAATTTTTTGGGGGACCCCAAGAAAGTGCAGCCCTAAGCTATAGCTTGTTTAGCTTATTCTTAAATCCAGCACTGGTAACATGAGGGAAGATTGGGGGGGGGGGGGAGATACCTGCTGAAATGTTAAAGTTATGTAGCTTATAGAGGGTGAACCATGAGTGCACAGTGCTGCTAAAACAACTCTTAGCGTGGAAATAACTTCACATAATAAGTTTTGGGCAAAACGGGGAAACTGCCCAGTTCAAATTAACGTCAAATGGCAGTATAAATTGGCAGCTCTCAATTTTCCTGTCTTCACATGACGCCTCCCGTTTATAAAATCTACTTTGACTCGGAAGGATGCTTCCCCCGTTATAGCTAATAAAAGAGAGGATTGTCTAGAACTCTAGATTAAAAGGCACTACAATGCCTCGCTTGAGAAATAATTCGAATTCAACGACAGCCTACAGCCATTCAATCCCCTTCCAATGACCAAGACCCCACAACTATTTCTGAATAGAGGCGAATGAGAGGGGGGGGGGAGGAGATCCCCGTCGCTCGGACGGCGCTTCCCTCTTCCCCGCACCTCGAGGGCTCCTACCCGCCTGGGGCTCCTCCTCCCTCTCCGCCCCCAGCGAGCATCGCCCTTCTCGCCCCTCTGCTGTCTAAGGGCTGGACTCGGCCGAGCCCTATAAATGGCCCTGGCAGGGGACGGTCGCGGCTACCGCAGCCGGAGGAGCCGCAGTGCGAACCGTCCCGTCGGAGACCATGAGCCTGCAGCCGTGGGGATATTTAAAGGACAATGGTGAGTGGGGCGCGGGTCTCTCCGGGGAGCCAGAGTTTGCGGCTTCCCACGGCGGCGCCCTCCTCCCCGCCTAAGAGGGGAGCGGGTAGGAGATGCAGCAGAGTTTCGGTAACGGGAACGAGCATCTCTCACCAGCTGCAGAAGCTGTTCCTTGCCCACCGGTGCCCGGTATTTATTTGTTTTCGATGGAGCTCCCCAATAGCATCTCTTTCTATATTGGATTCTCAGGGCTTTGGGGTCAGCCTTGGTATGTTCTGTTGATGGACTTTCCCTCGCTGGTTAGCAAAATTGGACACAAGCTTTTTGGGCAGCTACTGAGCTCTTTCAGCTGGCACTGGTGTCCTTGCCGCCTTGAAAGTGGGGACGGGGACGTGGCTTTCCTGCAGATCACAGAATTGTAGAGTTGGATGGAACCACAAAGATCTCCTAGTCCAAATGCAGGAATCTTTTTGCCCAATGTGGGACTCGAACCCACAACCCTGAGATTAAGCGACTCCTATTCTTCCAACTGAGCTATCCCAGACTGCATGCAGCTTCCATCACGCCTGACCATTGGCCATGTTGGCTGGGGCTGGTGGGATTTAGAGACCAAGGACATCTGGAGGGGCAGCAGGTCCCCCTGTTTCTGCCTTGAAGAAGATGGATATAGCTTCTATTCATCCTGATTTGCAAGCACAAAGTTTGCAGGGAGGTTGTATGTTGCATGAAGCAATTGTTTGCATGCTTTCTGGTGAATTTTCCTGGCACTACTCACCACTAAAAAAAGACCATTACAAAACCAACACCAAATTCACTTTCATTCTGCTACGTGAATTGGCTGGTACGCAGTTCAACACCACCTACAAATAAGCAAAATTCTGGGACTGATCTGACATATTTTTATAGGTATTCAGGAAGCTGTCTTATGATGGGTCAGAATATTTGTCCCTCTATTCTTGTCTGCCCTGACTGGCAGTGATTCTCCAGGGTCTGGAGGCTGGAGCTTCAAAGGACTGAAGCTGGGATATCCTGTATACCAGAATGCACTCTATAACAAAGCAATGTGGCACTTATCAAAGCTAGCCTTTCTGTGCTTTCATTTATGCTTTCTGGCTAAGTTTTGTGGAAATAGCTAAGTAAAATTCTCTCTCTCCTCCCATATATTTAATTTTACACCCCACCTTTCTTCCACAGTACTCAAGCAGCATTCGAAACTCCCATTGTTCTAGGCACATTTTGTGACAGGGAATTTCATAAACACGAGCAGTTTCTGAGCTCTGGATGCAGTTCTGCGCCTAAGCTTTAAGATTAAAATTGCCACTATTACTCAGAAGTAAATTCCAACCAAGTTCAATGGGGCTTCCTCCCAAGCAAAACATGTATGGATTGGGGACCTGAGAACTTTCTTTCCTTTCCTTTTTAAGCCCAAGATGTTTTGTTTAGGTTTTAGTTGCCTTGTTTAATGTACTGTTAATGTATGATGTGCTTTTAATTTGAAACATACTAGCCAGTTAGTTATGATGGTTTAAGTAGTGCATGTTAAAGTGTTATCTACCTCAGACTCTCACAGTGATGCTTAAAATCAAAACAAATTTTGGAGTGGGGTCATTGAAGGACCCTTAAGTCTTAGGTTTGTGAACTGGGTGTCTCTGCCATCAGTTGTATAGGCCTTTGTGTGTTAATTGTGGTGCCAAAAAAGATATATTTATATGAAGGAAAGGGGTGTAGGGAGAATTCAGGGCTTGTCTGAAGAGTGGAAGGAAAGGAGGACCTTTTTCTGCCTCCCCATTTCCAGTTACTCTCTGAAGACTGCAGAAGGGACCCTCTTAAGAATATATGGGGGGCCAGCAGGGGAAGCATGGCTTTGTTTTTCTGAAGTCTTCAGATGATAACCAGACCATGTGAAAAATGAACATAAGATTTTAGCTGCAGTTCATTCATTTTCAGCTTTGTATTCCTGTTACAAAATGTGTGTCTAGACATCCTGTTGTTGCGCCCATAACCTAGGTTTAAGGTGCCATTTAGCTCCTAGCTTTCATATTTCAGTTTCTAACACTGTACTCAAGGTGTTGTATGTAGAGCAGGAATAGCCAGACTACAGACTTTTGTTGTTGTTACTGGAAGTCCAGGGTTTTATTTTGAATACCAGAACTGAATGGGAGCTCACAGTCTTTCCACACAGAAATTCATTCCCGGTTACTCCAAGCTTTCTTCACTTCAGCAGCCTGCTTTAGAAGAGGAGTCATTTTGTTCCTGCTCTTTGCAGCCTAACTTAAATTGTGGGGAAGTTGTGAGGATAAAACAGTTTGAAGAAACTTAGGAAGCTGCAGTTCAGTGGTTCTGCTCCTGCCTGCAGGGCCGTTTCCAGAAAGCAATTATGTGGCGCAACCGTTCAGTGCCATGGGAGTTGCCCTGTGCCATCCTGTTCCTTGTCCCTCAAGCTATTTAACATATATCTGAACCACTGGGATCTGACTTCAGGAGATTCCGAGTAGGGTGTGTGCTGCTAATTTTCAAATGACACCCAACTCTAGCTCTCTGTTTTATCTGAATCAGGAGAGGTAGCAGAAGTCCTAGACTGGTGCTTGGAGACAGTTAGGAGCTGGAGGTTGGCAAATAAACTGAAGCTGAAACCTGAAAAGGCAAAAGTGTTATGTGTTCTGAGTTCTCAAATCTGGGAGGCGGGAGGCTGCCTGTTCTGGATGGGGTTATACTCCCCTGGAAGAAGCAGGTTCATAGCTCCTGGATCCAACTTTGTCACTTGGGACTCAGATGTCTTCGGTAACCAGGAATGCCTTTTTCCAGCTAAGTCTGGTTGGCCATCTATGGCGTCTTTTGGACAAAGAAGACTTGGTAACTTCTAGACTGGATGACTGGAATGCATTCTATGTGGGGCACTCCTTGGAGACTACTTGGAAACTTGTCCAAAATGCAGCAGTCAGATTGAAGCCCTCGCTAGTATTTATAACTCCTATAGCCCCTGTTTTTAAACAGCTGCACTGGATGCTACTTTGTTTCTGGGTCCGGTTCAAGCTACTCACATTAGTAGGTATAAACAATTTATACCCTAAATATCTGAAAGACAACCTCCTTCCCTACAGATCCTCCCAGTCTAACCTACCTCACAAGGTTGTTGTGGGGGTTAATCTATGGATTAAAAAGGTGAGATATCAATGCAATGCAATAAAATAATAAATCACTCTGTATCCTAGTGTCTGACACCTGAGATATATGTACTAGGACCCACCCTATTCTCTTGATTGTAGTATGTTTTAACTATTTTAACTATTGTATTTTTAAGGCGTGGTGAACTGCCCTGAGATCTTGTGGTGAAGGATGGATAAGAAATCTTACCATCATAATTATAATCAAAATCCATGATGGCAATTGGGGGGGGGATGTGCTGTGTTTCTTCCAGCACAGTTCTGCACATATACTCAGAAGTAAGTCCCACTAAGTCACCAGCTAAGGGTATATATGACTGCAGTTGTCAACCTTTAAATTTAAGTTAATCTGCCCATTCTTTCTAATTTACCATGGTCCTGTAGAACTGAGCAAGATACTAAAGTTTGCACTCCCTGACTGCCAAATGCTAAGCAAATGTGAAAGTGGGTACCGTGCAGTGTTTGCAGGACTTATAGCATATGTTTAGAACATGACACTCTCTTATTGTCTTTCCCCCTTAGGGCCAGATCGCTGGCATGAAACATACCCGATGGCTAAAGGGACTAATCAGTCACCTGTTGCAATCCTGACCAAGGATGCCCACAAAGACCCTGCTCTATTGCCTTGGTTTACTGGCTATGATCCAGGGGCAGCTAAGACCATTATGAACACTGGGAAAACTTGCCGTGTTTCATTTGATGACACTTTCGATCGCTCAGGTAACTTAAGAGTTTTATCTCTTACAAATACTTCTAGTTAACCAGTATGCACCCCTACTAATATCGTGTGAGTGTGTGTGTGTGTGTGTGTGTGTGTGTGTGTGTATGGCAGAGATCCTCTCCTACGTCATACTTTTTTGCATGCAGGGATCTTAAGCAATGTATATATTTATTTGATTTATTGATTTACTGTGGCAGGGCAGCTTTATAAAAAACAGCCTGAAACTAAGATAGATTAGAAGCACAGGACAATGAAGAGGTCTTTGCTAGGCATGAAAACGACATCAGGATAGGTGCTAGGGGCAGCTCTGTGAGGAGGACACTCCACAATTGGGGTGCCACCATGGGAAAGTCCCTCTCCCCCACTGCAGCACACTCTGGGTGGGTGGCAATCAGAGAAAGTCCCCTGAAGAATAACTTGAAAGTCTGGTGAGTTCAAGGGTAGCCAATATGGTGTGCTGGATGTTTCTGAACTCCGGTTCCCATCAGGCCCAGCCAGAATACCCAATGAGCAGGGGGAGGGAATGACGTCCCACTCTGCTCTGCCTCTGCTGGCACTGCCTCTGCGATGCCCACCTCCACTGGTGGCGGCAGGAAAGTGGTGCTGGCATCGGCAGCTATTTTTGGCAAAATCTCGCTGAAATTTTGTGAGCTCTCTCATGCTCCGTGAGATTTGGGTGAGATCTTGCTGGAAATTGACACTCCTGCTGGTACCACTTCTCCACCAGTGGCAGAGGCAGAGGTATGGCTGGGGTGCCAGCAGAGGCTTCTGCCACCTAAAGCGGCACTTCATGGGTGGGCCAACCCTGGAGGGCACCATATGACTACCCTTGGCTAAGTTCAGGTGGAGAGAGGCCATTTTGTCAGTACCCTAGTTGCACGTTATGGAGAGCCTTAACACAAACCAACACCTTGAATTGGACCTAGAAATAGATTACAAGCCAGGGAAGGTGGCGAAGTACTTTTGTGATATGCTTGTGTGATAGCTCTTCCGCCTTCTGGTGGTCCAGTTAGGCAATTTCAGACTCTGGACCTGAAGGGTTTAAAAATATTTAGATGACAATGTGTATTACTTAATTACTTAAATGAATGCCCCCCCTCCATCTTATGCATTATGCACAAAAGATGAGTGACCTGCATTAAAATGCAGAGAACGAGCAGTAGCCTCTGGCCTGGACAATAATCTCACAGATCAACACAGATATTTGTTGTGGGCATATTTGCTGTGGCAATCTGGTTTTACCAAGCTTAAACCTACTTCTGAAGGCCAGTTTGAATATTCAGAAGAAGTTGAGGTTTTTTTGTACATGTATTATCCGTGCGTCTAATTTCCTGTCTCTAAAATAGTGGTGCTCATAGAGCTCATGGGTCTCATCACAGTCCAGTCTGAGAACATAGTACAAACCATAGAATAGATGTTCAATGAGGTCCTGTTCCAAATATGATAATAGCAGTAGGGTTGTAGATTCAGCAGCATTCATTCACTGTATTGGGATGGGGGCTTTGCATTGCTCATCGTCATGCTTTCAGCTGTGCGTCTGCCATTCACAAACCACTTCAGGTGATGCCCCTCCCTTAGTCATTGCCAGCAATGGCTCACTTACGGCCCTCAAAATGTTGCTGGACCACAATTCTCTTCATCACTGGCCATTGGTCATGCCAGCTGGGACTGGTGGGAGTTGTTCAGCAAAATCTGGAGGGCTTCCTCAGTACATCACTGGAGGGGTGAAGTCAAATGAAACCATGAAAGTTCGCCTTACTTCTGATGGAAGCTCTGAGTCCATTCAGCTTAAAAAAATGTCGGAAGACTGACACATGTCTGGCTTTGGCTTGTAGGCTGAGTAATTTTTTATGTTTGTTTGTTTTAATTGTACTGTTAAGCTGTAATCCTCAAGGGATGCTTTGGATCATTGCGCTCCATGGGGCTTCATAAAACTGCTTTGGATATTTAAGAATTAGGACCTTAAGGATGCTGATCCTAAACATTGGTGACATTCTACCTGCTTGCAGTGTTGTTGTTTTTCTGATGTTACTGTTGCACTGATGTAATGTTCATCTTTTGTGATGTTGTCCTACTCTAGTAGTTGTGATACCCTAACTTTGGCATGTATACCAGAGCATCGAGTTCCAGGTCCTGGCTTTGGGGACACCACAATCACCCTAGTGGGAATTTCGCTATCCATTTCAGTGTCTGAGTGTCCTCATTTGTCATGAAGCCATGACAGCCAGGCCACCCGCACTTTATATGGGCCTCTGAGATCTTTACATAACTGCTTTTTGTTGCTGGTGATTTATTTCTCTGTGGGTACCTCTGGATACCAGTCAGAATGAGAAGAATTGACACAGCTGAGCCGCAGGGGAGCTGCTTTGTGCAGGCATCCCCATACCAACTAAAGAAAGAAAAGTCAACGTTAAGCCTTTTGCCCTGTGCTTAACACAGCCTTTATCCTTGGGTATTCCAGCACATAGGATATCAATCACTGACATGAGACCAGCAGTGCTCCAGCACAAAAGGATTTAAGATCTGTGTTAGCATTAACTTTGAAATTCCATGCTATTGCTGGAGGTCAAAGAACTTGAACGTTGTTCAAACAAAGGCCTTCTGGGATTGCTACAGTACATTGGGTTATCGGCTTTCTGGCTATGGAAACTTGGGTTCCTTTCCCTTTTTAGGCTGCAAATAAAGACCAGTTTAGTATCTCAGGGGACCCAGGGTTACAACAGTGGGACAGGGGCATTGCAGGTCAGGAAGGAGGTTCTCTTGCAGAACACCCTGTTTTCCAGAACTTCCACACTCTTTGTAGAGACTGTGATGTCTCCCTTCCAAACTTTCATAGAATAAAAGCCTCATTGCTATTGACAGTTGTTTTGCTGTAGGTGAAAAATTTCCTTCTTGGAAATGCAAGCCATATAATTGCACATTGTCAAACATACATAGCTGACTTTATTGACAATAATGACAAAGAATATGCCAAAACAGTCTGCCGACCAAATGTTTATTTATTTCTGGACCTGTTAATGCATCGTTACTGACATAGCCAACTGTGCTATACTGTTACTTTGTTTTTATCCTTAAACAGCATGGGAAGGCCATCATTTTTTATCTTGGGGAAAACTTGGCTTCATTGTTTTCACTTGTGGATTATCACCTGTCACTATAAATCTGGCAACAGGTGAGGCTTTGCGTCAATAAGACCTGCTCTCCCCCATAACTATATATAAACAGGGCTAACATTCCTTGCCTGATAGATTTTGTTTTTACCTGGCTCCCAGTGGCATCTGCCTTTTGAAAAAAGGAATCAATTTCCCTCCTGCTTGCAACCTACTGGGTAGAATAGATGTTTTCTTCCACTGATTTTACAGTAGATTGCAAGCTGCCAGCTCCAGGGTTTTTTTGTTTTTGTTTTTGCTGATGTGACTATGCCGTCACACACTTGCATTCACACCAGAAGGGTATAATCAACAGATCCTTCCATGCACAAAAATCTGTTTAATATAGTGAAAACGAAAACCCCATAATGGAGAAAGATTGCTTATTACCAGAAGAAGAATCTTGCTGCATCTCACCAGATGTCAGCCTTGTCCAGCATTCTGCCCCAACAGCAGACACCTATTGGGGACTCACAACTAGGACATGTGCCCCACAGCAGCTGGTTTTCAGAGTCATCATGGCTCATAGTCCTTGAATTTGTCCTATCTCATTTTTAAGCTGACCAAGTTAGTGGTTATTCCTAAATCTTGTGGTAGTGAACTTTAGGTGGTTCTTCTTCAGTGAGACAATGCCATAAGGAATGACTAAGAAATACGTATATGAATTTCCCACTGTAGAATAGTTGGCAGATCGGCATTTGACATTTTCATAGTAGGAAACCTGTTCCGTCGCAACTCCTTTATTCTTAAGCAAAAGCAGGATGGTCAGAGTTGGGTTTCATACTGGGGGGGGGGGGAATGTAACTGGAAACAGGCGATAACTTCTTCAGAGAGCTGGTGGAGGTATGATAGAGGCATTGTTGCTCATGCTGCCGGTAGTTACTCTGGTTTTGCTATGTTCTCTGGCCAATGAGCTTTGCAAGTTGCTATGATGCTTTAAGAGCCAGCAGTCCCACTTTTGAGCAAAGGCAGAGGCTGTACACACTATACATTCAAAGCATGTATGAAGCACCTTCTTTCTCTTAAAGAAATTCTGGGCACAGTAGTTTCGCCCTCACAGAATTACAATTTGTGGCAACCCTTAACAAACTACTTAGAATTATATTATTTGAGGGGGGGGGGAAGTGTTCCAAATGTGCTTTCAAAATATTGCGTGCACAGAGCTAAAATCGACATACAAGACTTCACATGTATCTGCACCATGAGTGATGGCCTTCTAGGGAGGTTCAGAGAACCCATGCATTGAAAGGATTTCTGAGAGAGACCATAACACTTATGTAAGCTAGCCCCACTCCTGCCATGGGCAGCAACACGCAGCTAGCATGCAAGGGATACTGTGAACAGGAGTTCCTTCCCATGCCAACCCAATGCACAAAAGGTGTGGGCATGGCTGCTGGGATGACATTGGGTCTGCGGCATTGTGGAGTCAATAAGATTGTGGCTTGGCTGACAACACAGTTGCAAAAACAAAACAAAACAAAACAAAACCTTGTGGGGAAATGACATAAGCCGTGTTGCTGCCACTGCTAATGGTAAGCTCCCTGAAAAAGTGTTGGCAAATTCTCCTCCTGCTGGAGAAATTAGGCACTTCCCACCATTTCTGCACCACTTGGGAGCTCAAGATACTGTACTTCACAGCAGTTTGGGGTTGATTGGCATGCCTGGAAGGAAATAAGTATGGATACTTGCTGGTCCCCCCCTCTTTTTTTTGTTTATTTTAAGGGGGGGAGCACTGCCATATTAAATTACACACTTGTGTGTGACGAGAGAAAGGAATTTTAGTCAATAACTACATTGGTTATTTGAAGGAACTTCAGAAGTATTTCCTGTGATGTGAAATGTACCTTCCTTGCCATTATAACTGGTTCTTCATTGAGATAGAAGTCAGAGCCTATTTATAGATGGGTGAGGGGTGTGAATTTTGGGCAAAGGCTCAGCTTCACTCGAAGCCCACAGAGTGACATGTAATTAACTCACAAGTGACAAGTGTGAGCTATTATTGTTCTCAACCAAGAATTCCTGTTCTTAATTGCCACCAGCAGTGCTACTGGTAAACCTCATGCTTCAAGATGACACTGTGTTTGTGGAATTCCCTCCTCAAGGAAATATGTACAGCAGTGCTCTGTCGTGGCTGACACTGAAGAGAACTCTTAAGACTTTTTAATTTCAACCCACTTTAATTAACTGCTGTGTTTTTATTGTTACTGCTTTGTAGTTCACTATGTATTCTTTCATAAATTATTACCGTGTGTCCTGCAAGGCAGCTTAAAAACCCACAAATAAATAATCACTAGATGCACACTTGAGTTCTTACAATTGGCAAAATATCATGACCAAGAGGTTGTTTTTTAAAAAATCAAATCCGAAGACCACTAAACAAACAGACATGGGTCTCTTGGTACTGTACCACTTTAGAATGCAAATGGCGACCACATTATTGTTCTTTTGCAGCAAACTGCAGAGTTAGGATGCCTGGGAGAAGGGTTCCAGTTTAATCTGGCAATCTTCCTGACATGCTAGCTTTTCATTTGTAGGGATTTTAAAACAACAGCAGGGAGAGGCATTACTGGCTCATTTTTAAGTGATATAGTCCTAGAAAGTTATACCACTCCCTGTCTCTAAACCTTTAGATTGGCTTTGAACTCAAGGAAAGGGGGAATAAATGTGTGTCCCTTTGCATGTATAACATTCCAGTCTTCCCTGAGGCTTTATGGAGTTTTGCTATTGTTAGCTCCTGTTCAGGTGTTTGATGTCTTGGGGCTGCTTTGAAGCCTTCTACGGTTAATATTAGTGTGTGGGAAAGAAACCCACCAAAGAAGGTTGCTATGAATGTATAGGGAAGTTTTTAATGCTTGAAGTTTATTGTGTTTTTAATATTTTGTTGGGAGCAGCCCAGAGTGACTGGGGCAACCCAGTCAGATGGGCAGCATATAAACAACAACAACAACAACAACAACAACAACAACAACAACAACATGATGATGATAAATCTGAACCTTGTTTATGCTGTAATTTTGGACAACTCCCAAGCTACAAGAAGGCCAACCATTATTATTAATTGTTTTTATTAAAAGATTTTCCTGGGCAACAAAATTACATACAGCATCTCCGTAAGGTCAACCATTTATTCAAGTAACGTTAATTTCTACGAACAATATAGTGATGGCAGAGTAGTAATAACAGTGATGTAGGCACCAGGTGTATGGCTCCAGGTCCGATGGGACCACTTGTCCTTCAGTGGATCTTGTTGGGCTGGCTTAATTGGCAAATGCCACAGCAGTGCTCCAGGAAGCTGGGTCTAGCTGCCGTTTTAATTTTTCACCATGCCCACAATGTAGTGTTGCTTCAGGGCTTTGTAGGAAATTTAAATGGTGGCTAGACCCCTGGTTTAGACCCTGTCATCCAGTGCTGATAGAAGTGTCAGCGATAGGCCGTGCCAGCATGGCTGTGGCCATGGTAGCTGCCCCAGGATGCCAGGTGATAGAAGATGAGATGCCCTCTCTGACATTGGCCATATTTGCAAGAGGTGCTCATCAACCCTAAAAGAAAAGGCCCATGCAGTACATGGTTGTCCCTTTTTGTTTCAGCCCAGAAAAGCCTTCTTTTAATCGAGACCTCTTTGTTGCAGTGCTCAGGGGAGGGCCACTGGAGGGTACTTACCGGCTGCGTCAGCTTCTCATCCACTGGGGTTCTACAGATGACAAAGGCTCAGAGCATGTGGTGGATGCAACAAGGCATGCAGGAGAGGTGAGTTTTTTGTGCACTAGAGAATGCATCATGGAGGATAAAGCTACCAGTGGCTATACTCTGCCTCCATGGTCAGAGGCCTTACCCTTCTGAATGCCTGCTTCTGGAAAACATAGATGGGCAGAGGGATCTTGTGATCAGATCCTGCTTGTGGGTCTTTCACAGCCACCTGGTTGCCCCCCCCCCCCCGTGAGAACAGGATGCTGTGAAAATGGGGTGTGCAAAAAGGAGAAAGAATAGGAGGCACGCTTATGGGGTTGAGAAGATAAAAAGGAGGGGTGTGGAAGTATCTGAAGAATAGGAGGGGGTAGCGACTTCATAGCTGGGAAGAAGGTGAAAAGGGTGCTTAGTAGTTGCAATGTGTGGTAGCAGGAGGATGCAGAAGCTTACAATTGGGGTGTTCTGTGCGCTGTGGGGCAGCTGCACCCCCATCGTTCAGCCCAGACACTGAGGTCCAGCTCCGAGGGCCTTCTGGCGATTCCCTCACTGCGTGAAGTGAAGTGAAGTTACAGGGAAGAAGACAGAGGGCCTTCTCAGTAGTGGTACCCGCCCTGTAGAACGCCCTCCCATAAAATACTATCTGACTTTTAGAAGACATCTGAAAGCAACCCTGTATCGGGAAATGTCTAATGCTTTACAATTTTTTAAATGTGCTGTAAGATACCCAGAGTGGCTGGGGAAACCCAGCCAGATGGGTGGGGTATAATAATAATAATAATAATAATAATAATAATAATAATTAATAAATTGCACCAAAGATGGAGGGCGAAAGTGCAAGCAGGTTCAGTGCAGGACTGCAGAATAGAAGAGAGAAGTGGCTTCAGTAATGGGCTTCAGAAGGTGAAAGTTTAGTAGTTTCATGGGGGTGGGAATGGGAGGCTCTAAGGGGTTAATGGGGGGTGAGCAAGCATGGACAGAGTCCCTAGTATAATAGATTTTCCTTGTTTCCAGATTCATTTGGTGCATTGGAATCCTAAGTATAGCAATTATGCAGATTCTCTGAGAAAAACTGATGGTGCGGCTATCTTGGCTATTCTTCTGAAAGTAAGCTCTATCTTTCTTTACACATATTACGATACCTAGCAATCTTGTTGTCTAAGTAGCTCAGTCGGTAGAGTGTGAGACTCTTAATTTCAGGGTCATGGGTTCGAGTGCCACATTGGGCAAAAGATTCCTGCATTGCAGCGGGTTGGACTAGGTGACCCTTGTGGTCCCTTCCGAACTCTACAATTCTACGGTATGTCTGTCTGAAACAATGTCCTTTTATATTACTCACACTACCCCAGTATTGCATGAATGTGCAAGTGTGATTATACTAGGTTTGGACTGCCTTGTTACCAGTGGGGTCTCAGCAAAGAAGTGCAGGAGGTCATCATGACAGCACCCCCAGCCCACACCCTTAAGGAGAGTCCAACAATTAAGACAGCTAAACTGATCCTTTGTGTGTGGGTGCTTGCACGAGGGAGCAGCAGTCCATAGCATAATTAGAATCTTATGTACAATTTCCTGGGAGGATTGCCAGTGGGGCTTACATCTGACAGTATAGATTCTGCTTGCAATACACATTGAGCTTCAGCCAGTTGAAATGCAAAGATTTTTCAAATAAATGTTGCCGTTGAAATTCATTCTCTGACTGGCACCATGTAACTCAGTCACAAATATACTTGAAAGCCCCGTTATCACCACATTTGTTGGCCTGAGAATCTGTTTAATTACCCTGGCACTGTGGCAGATGACACTGGCGATCCTGCTCTGAAAAAAAAAGGTCCTGGAGCTGTCTTCCCCTGAGCTCCCCTCCCACCACACCACAGTTTATTATACCAACAGAACACAATTAACACACACGTCAAACAGACAATCTGTCAAGCAAATCATTTAAATCATCCCCACTGTGCTCTTCTTCTTATCACATAAGAATTAGAAACCCACAGCTTTTTTTCTGTTATGCACCTCTGTGCATGCTTACTTGGAAGTAAATTCACCTGAATTCAACAAGACCTTCTAGTACATGAGTTTAGGGTTAGATGATTAATTGAGTTGATCAACTGATGAAAACTCTTTTGAAGGACTAGAAGTGCCCTAAATAATCAGGCTACATATTTTCAAAACAAACAAAAACCCAAGAGCGACCCCAAACTGATTATTTTCACTGAAGGAACTTGCAAAAACCATGAGCGGCAGGTGCCATTTTAGTATTCTTACTAGGGATGAACCTATTATTTTTGCATTTTGCTGTTACAGCAAGAAATAACAGTGGAAATGGTTATGTAAATAACAGCTGGTTTATAAGTGGCTTAACAACAGAAAGGGTACTACACCCTTCTTTCGAATTTCCAAGGAAAATCTCTACAGAATCCTTCACTTGCCTCAGAAGGTAGGAAGTTGGATGAGATGGTGTAGCTCGGCCATGATCCAGAGGACTTTATGCACCACCTGTACCTACAACAGAGGTTTCCTGTTACTTTCTCTTTCAGCAGTATTGCATGTGGACTTCGAAAATACTTTTAGAAACTCTAGCACACCCACTGAAGCAAGAGGTTGCTGCATTCATGTTATACCATAATTTAGTGACAGCAAACCAAATCAAATGAACAATCAGGCAAATACATTGTTCCAAATGTTGTTCTCTGTTGTTTTTAAACCCAACAGGCATGATTTTTGCTGTTTTTCTGTGCAAGATGTTCTCAGAATTAAACAAACAGATGGGGTGGTTAAAGATCAATTCTGCATGTGGTTGTGATTTATAAGCTTCCATGCCATTCATCTTGTACTTTCTCTGTCACAGGTAGGGAAAGATCCTAAGCCAGAGATGAAAAGAATTATTGAAGAAATAGAAGCCATTAAGACCAAGGTAACTTGACGGTACAACTGACTCACACTTGCAAAACAGCAACCATCTATAATCTGCCAAGGAAACAAAGAGGGGGACTGTCAAACCAGTCACAGGGACCACACACAGGAGAGGCAGGTGGAAGTTAAAATAGAAATAAGAGAAGGGTTGATGAAGAAGTGGATGTGTAGAAGGGGCATAAGGGAAGCAAGATAAATCATTTGGCTCTTGAAGATTAGAAGCAGGGTGGCTTTTCCAAGAACTGGGTTCAGCCACTATCAGATGAGTGTACACACAGTTAAAGGAATGGGTGCATTCCTCCTACATTTAGAAACTGGAGTGATCGTTTTTTATCTTTCCCACCCCATTTGTGTGTGTGGGGGGGGGGGGAATGGTCACAAAAAGTGTGTGTGTTAGTTGTTTTGTTTTTTTGAAATAATTTTTATTGGTTTTACAAAACAAATTTTACATTTACCACATTTATATTTCAAAATCAATCTTCCAAATCTTAGGACTTCCCTCCTTCCCTTTGTGGGTTCTTTACATATATAAATCAACTGCATATTATAATTCTTCCACATTATCATCCTCCAAAATTCCCAAAGTCTTTGTAACATTGCAAGAGTTACTGAAAGCCTGCCAAAGAGCTGAAATTATTACAGTGTTCTTTTAAATACAGTCTACATTTGTCCCATTCCCTATTGAAGTTTTGTTCCTCCTGATTTCTGATTTTCCCCTGTCAATCTTGCCATTTCTGCTAACTCTAATAATTTTGTCTGCCAGTCCACTTTTGTTGGCAGTTTTTCCTCTTTCCTCTGCTGGGCAAGCAGCAGTCTTGTAGCTGTAGTTGCATACATAAATAGTCTTCTCAAATCTTTTGGTATATCTGCAACTATCATTCCTAGGAGAAAGGCTTCTGGTCTTTTAACAAATGTTATTTTAAACATTTTTTAAAAGTTCATTACATATCATTTCCCAGAATTCCTTTATCTTTTTCCTTACATTTCCAACATACATTTGAGTTAGTCCTATACATTTTTGCTAACTTACTGGGTGTTAAGTACCAACAGTACATCATCTTCATATAATTTTCTTTTAGCGTATAACATGCTGTCAATTTAAAGTCATCTTTCCATTATTTTCCCCATGCTGCCAACTGTATATTATATCCAAAATCTTTTGCCCTTGTGTGTGTGTGTTAGTTATGCCTATCCCTGACCTCAGCTAAATCTTCAGCTGGATTTAATAGTATTGCTTCTCTTTTTATTTATTTAAGGGGAAAGAGGTTCCTTTTCAAAACTTTGATCCATCCATCCTTTTCCCTCAAAATCGGACCTACTTCACCTACCATGGCTCCTTCACCACGCCTCCTTGTGATGAGTGTGTTACCTGGATTATTCTGAAAGAGCCGATCACTGTCAGTGTGGACCAGGTAAGCTTTCCTTATGCACAGCGGGTGGTGCTGTGGTCTAAACCACTGAGCCTAGGGCTTGCCGATCGGAAGGTCAGCGGTTCGAATCCCCGCGATGGGGTGAGCTCGCGTTGCCCGGTCCCAGCTCCTGCCAACCTAGCAGTTTGAAAGCACATCAAAGTGCAAGTAGATAAATAGGTACCGCTCCGGCGGGAAGGTAAATGGTGTTTCCATGTGTTGCTCTGGTTTCGCCAGAAGTGGCTCAGGCATGCTGGCCACATGACCTGGAAGCTGTACGCTGGTTCCCTCGGCCAGTAAAGTGTGATGAGTGCCGCAACCCCAGAGTCGTCCGTGATTGGACCTAATGGTCAGGGGTCCCTTTACATCCACATACAGATTGCTGAAAGCTTTGCTCTGTTAATCAGGAATAACATGCATGAATTCAATGCTGACAACAGCCATGAGAAATGCTGGGACATTTCTAAAGCTGAGGAATCAGAACTATGAGAAAAGGCTGAAAATCATCTTGGGTTTCAGTTCAGTTTTTGCATTTGTTCACCCAACCACAGAATCAAACAAGCCAATATTCTTTATAATGCACCTCAAAGAACTTCTGACAATGTAACAGGGGGATTAACCCCAAACTAAGACCTGGTTTACACAGCACAATAAGCTAAACTATATCTTATTGGGACTTTGTGAATGTGCTGACTCCTAGAAAGGAGCTTGCAACCATTTTGGTCCTCTGCAGTCCTTTATATTCCTGTACCATGCGGAGCTCAGCCAAAGTTTGGCTTGTGGTTAGGCTCTCTCTTCATTAACTATCTTCTGCTGCCGTTAACATACCTGTCTGTCTCAATTTTATTGACAAAAGAAAACATTTAGGGAGGGAAGGGGAGAGACTCACCAAAGAGCATTTGATTCATATTTCCGCCCCAATTTTTCCTAGCTTCCTTTTCCGAGAAGATCCATTTGGGTGCGCCAAATTTTGGGCTCGCTCAGGGCGCCATATTGCCAAAAGATTACCCAAATCCGCCCGTGCTCTCGGTTAAAAATTTCATTGGAGCACAAAACGCAAATGAACTTTGGCGGGTTTGCTGGGTTCAACATCATGAATCATACTGAAGCCCCTCCATCAGCCTTAATTATGTCATTTAGAAACAGGTTCTGCTGGCTTTATCCCTTCATGTTTGGTTGCAAGTACATCCCAAACGGACTCTGGTAGTTTTCTAAGGAAACTGCATTCCATGTGTCTGCTCAGTGCTTAACACATCTCATTTTTAGCCAGGCTCCAGGTTGGTCCTCACATCTTTTTACTTCTCTGTAGATGGAAAAGCTTCGTAGCCTATCTAGCAACACTGCAGGTGACCCCTATTGTGCTTTGGTGGACAACTGGCGGCCTCTTCAGCCTCTGAATAACAGGATGGTAAGATCTTCATGCCAATAGAATCTTTGCTGAAGCCCATGACCTTCGGTTGTGAAGACCCAGGATTCTCCCTCGAGATCTGTACTGTTGAGCTAGAAATTCCGAGCAATGAAACAGGACAAATTAGATAAAATTAATCAACATTCTAGATGGGGGAAATCACTGGGGGAAAATTAACTATATTAGAATGGAGGATCTCTCTCTATAATCTTTGTGAACACTACAATTTTTATGGAAAATTCTGTGGGTGGGTGGGAAGGTCTTCAAGGATCTCTCTCTCTCTCTCTCTCTCTCTCTCTCTCACACACACACACACACCTGTAAATGAAGAATGCTAGAGGAGCACAGTAGGAGTTGAATGCATTTCTGTATCATATCTATGTATAAAGTGTCATTAAAAATCCAAATTGTGAAGAAAATCAACCTGGAAGTCTAACCCTGCATCCTTCTCATTGTGGACAGTGAAATTAAAGACATCAATTCAAACAGAATATAGTATGGGATGAAGCATTCTTATTTAATTGCACAACTTCATTTCCTGTTGATTTGTTTGAAATGATAATGAATCTTTTGAACAGCCAGGATTTTTGTTTAATATATAGTAAGTAATCTTGGTGACTCTAAAATAGGGTTGGTTTTTTTGGGGGGGGGGATTCCAGAAAGCATTATGAGTTATTTAATTGTTAGGGTTTATTGTATCATTTCTCCAATGTGTCAGAAAGGTCACTTTCTGAACTTCTGATTTTATTATTTTGCAGTTAATTTTTATGCCATTGAAGTTAGTGTAATGAAATATTGGTCGAAAACCCATTTCATTTGTGAAATGCTCAGATAAATTTTGCAATGGGAAATATCTCAAAGACTCAAACTACTAAAGAAATTGAGTTTTGTATGTCCTGTTTCAATACATTGCTGTCAGTAGTTTACAGATTTCAGAATACCAACTTTGATTCTGACCTATTGAAATAAATGGACTTTTTTGCCATTAATTTGCATACATTGATTCCAGTGGAACTACTCTGTGTATGACTAGTCAGATCCTATCCTGTTAAGGAGGGGGCTGCTTTTTTTCTCCTCAGATCTCAAAAATCAATAAAAATATAAGAACTTGAATCTATTTAGTGTTTAAGTTGTAGCACTTATGTTTGTAAACATAGGGCGGTACCTAGCTAAATCATTCTCAGAGCAGACCATTGAAATCAACAGAGTATGACTCAGCTGGGTGCCACCCACGATTTGTTGCTTCAAATCTGAAAAACATTTTCAAAAAAATTGATGAAAACAACAGCCAGGGTGTTATTTTCTGGGTGTGTGTGTTGTTTTTCTTCTTGCTTTGAGCTGGTGCTTTTTGGAAAAAAAGCAATTTAGATACTATTGCATGATGGCAACATAGGTGCTTCTGTATATAAAACAACAACAACAAATCTGTTTACCTCAGAAGCAAAGTTTTCAGAACTTCTTAGGTGATTGTAATATCATCCCATGAGAGGGCTTTGTGCACTTGAATCATTTTGATAGGGGTTAAAAAACATCATTGCGACGAATGTCCCCATCTCTATTACTAAAATGCGACACAAGAATCCAGAGGTGAAGCCACACACACTCTTCTCCCGTTGCCTCCAAATAAACCCCTTTATTCTTGTGGGTTTATAAGTAAAGAGACTCTCCTTCCAGCTCAGGTGGCCTGGTATCAAAACAACAACAACTCTAGGCTGTTTGATAGAATAACCTCCTGCCACCAATAAAGGGTCTCATTCGGCTTGATTCCCCCTACTGCAAAAGTTTGCCCTTTCCACGCTGGCAACTTGTTGTCACCCCCAGGTTATCTTTCTAAGCCTCCTCAGTGTTACTCTAAGACACAAACTTTCGCCTCTTTTCCTGAGGTAAGTTTTGTCCTCTAATGAGTTACCACTTCTGTGAGTGGATACCTTGCTGGAAAAATAAGGACGATACTACTTGCCACAAAAGAGAAGAATTTTATTAACCTTAGAACATACCGTAGTTATTTATTCGACGTTTCATGTGTTTATAAGATACATTTTGGTTGTGGGTAATCTCTGTCAAACACTTAACATCGAGCCTTCCTGAACCTCATCTAGATCCCCACTATCCTGGCCTCTCAACTCTCTTCTTCACATCTACCCACTCCCTCTCCTCAACTGACAAAACCGCTGCTCCCTCCTTTTAAACTGGGAACAGTCCTGCCCCCACCAGAATGTTATGTCAGTCAGGCTGGAGGTGGATTAACTCTTTTCCAGCCAGGTAGGAATCTTTCAAAACCGTGTCAATCCGTTACAATCATCATCATCATCAACAACAACAACCCTCAACTTTAAATTCCTGATGGATATTCATGTTACTCAACTGTATAAGAAGCCAAAACTGGCAGAGCAGTCTTAACCCAACCTAAGGAATATCGGAGGGCTGGATCTGGATCTCTGTCTGCTGATGCTAGCTGCTGAACTGGCTTCCTCTCTTTGAAACATGCTGGATTTAGATCCAGTGGTTCCATCATTGGTCCCGCATTGTCCGGGGAACACCCTATTCTGCAGCCCTACACAGGGTGCCACTAGTCGAAGGAGCGCTGCTCACTAAGCCTGCTGCCCTCTCAGGCAGAAGGTGGGCTTCTGCTGCAGGACCGCAATACCTCAAGGACCGCCTCTTTTCATATGAACCTACCCGGACCCTGAGACCATCTTCTGAGGCCCTCCTCCGTGTGCCTCCTCCTCGAGAGGTCAGGAGGATGGCAACACGAGAATGGGCCTTCTCTGCAGTGGCTCCCTGTCTGTGGAATGCTCTCCCCAGGGAAGTCCGCCTGGTGCCTTCATTATACACCTTTAGGCGCCAGGCGAAAAGGTTCCTTTTTAACCAGGCCTTTGGTTGATCTGATTTACATCCCATGCCCTTTTAAAATGTTTTTTTTTGGGGGGGTATTGGGTTGTTTTTGTTTTCATTAGGTATTTTGTGGTTTTATATCTTGATTTTATTCTGTGAACTGACCTGAAACCCCTGGGTACAGGGCGGTATAAAAATTCAAATTAATAATAATAATACTTCCCTCCCAACCCCCAAATCAGCCGTACTCCTCGGTGATGGGCAAGAGATCTGTGCTTGATCCTCCAAACCACTACCCTCAGCCATCAAGATATTGGGCATTATATACTTGCAGATATATTGGCATGCAAGCCTTTGTGGTACACAGCAAAATTTGTCAGGTGTGTGGCATCCCAAATAGGTAAGCAGATGGGTGCACATGTTGAGAGGTGGGTGCAGGGCAGTCTCGAGCAGGTCGCGCGCCCTGGTGCTGAGGGGCGGAGATCGCTCCGGCGCCCCCGCCCTCGCAGGGCGCAGCATGGTTTCCGCATGGCTTCGCCGCGCGGCGCCCAGCCTACCGGCCCGGCGCCCTGCCACACCGCACCACTGGGGGTTTACCTAGAGCCGGCCCTGGGTGGGTGGTGCTTACTAAGGAAAGCCAAGAGACGGCAGTGCATTTGTTGGTCTTTACATAAACATAAGGAAAGAGCCTGCTGAATCAGACCAAAGGCCCAGCAGCCTGTTCTCATGAAGGGAGTCTGCAAGCAGAACCGTGATCTCAACAGTCTTCTCCCCACCTCCAGTTCCTAGCAAACGGTATCCAGAAGCATGCCACTTCTGACAGTGCAGGTAGAATATATCCACCATGACTAGTAGCAATTTTAAATAACCATCACTGTTTGTTGTTTGCCTGCAAGGTAAAAAATTATGAGGCACGTTGGAAACTTCCTTCCAGCTAGAAAACTGAACAATGCCTAAATTTTTTGTTCCTTGGCTTGGAATAAAATGATTAACACACAACCATATTCTTGACAAAATGCCAATGGAATGGTTCTCTGAAAACCACCAGGAGGCAGATGTCTTTGGTTCAACATTTTTATCTCATTCAAATAGTCAATTGAACATACGTTTTACTACAAACCCCCAACGTATTTTTCTTTGGAAATTAAGCACTGAGGATATGCCAAGAAATAAAATTCTTTGCCTATATAACCTTTAGTCATTTGACTTCTCTGGCTCGTTTCTAAATCATTATAGAATTCAATTTGCAAATTTGGGCCCATTCTTACATTTCCTCTTGTTGGCTGCAATTTCTTTTTTTTACATTAAAGATGTCATGATAAATCAGGTTACAGAGATTCCTGTTTGTCTGAAGCAAAATCAGATTCATCAATACTAATTATGTAATCCATTATGCAATCCACTGGTTGCAATTCGTGGGGAAGAATAACACACAAAAATGCTGATTCTCACCCTTTTTTTTACTTCACAGTCATACTGTTTGTATTTGGACTTACATTCAAGTAATTATGGTTAGAATCGCAGCCATTACCCTGAAGGGCTTAGTGCCATTAATGCATAATCTTGACACTCTGAGAAGGGGAAAATAATTGATCAGCTCGGAATGTTACGTTTTCATGCTGTTGGTCTGTAAACAATTCTTGAGTGCATTGCATGCCAAGTGCAAGCTTTCATTAATGGTTGGGAGCAAGCCAACATGCATATGTTTACAATGGTTTAGTATTTATGTAGTAATGCAAATCTGTCATCTTGTTGGCCTCTGATCATCTTAGACTGAGTCATAAGTCCCCAGCGTACAACATCAATTACACAAATGTCAATATTATTACAGTACTGTCCTGCAAAGAGAATAACACAGCACATTCACTGTGACCTTTCCATATTATAATTCTTTGAGATTAGTCCATCTGCAACAACAGAATGCCTTTTGGATTTGGCAGATGAGATCAGTAAATCTGACTGAACAGTGCAAAGCACAACTGCATTTGTCAAATGCCCTAAAGGACAACTGAAATGTTGGGATAATCGTGTCTGGTAGAAACAAGCATGCTTTTCATAAAAAACATCCAAGATGGAGCAAGATGAGAGATGTACAGCGAATTCACATCCAGAATTCTGGTCACGGAGTTCAGATGAGGGGGCTTTCGACTATCACATGCTATTTCATGCTGTCTCAGAACGAAAAGGAAGTGAGAGATCTCATTCTCAGATATTACAGGCAGCTCCTTCAAGACGAGATTACAAAATGTTTAGCTGTATCTTTTCTTAATCCAAATTGCTTTTAGAAATTGATCTTTAAAAGAATCATTTTGGGGTGTGCACTTGGCTTATTCTAGTATGCACAGGAACTTTCTCTCCTGCAAGCATGCTAAGGATTTGAGAGTGCAATTCTAGGCGTGCTTACCTGGTTGTAAATTCTTTTTAATATAGTGGAATCTACTTCTGAGTAAACATGCTTGCACTGGGGTTAAAAATTTTTATCAGAGTGAGCAAACATTTTCACAGCTGCTGAAATCCATTATATACAAAGGATTTTAAATTTGTACAGCTGGGTAAAAGGGGAGTGTGTGTGTGAGTGTGTGTGTAACTTCAGGGAAATCCATGTGTATATTCAAGTCTTCAACACACTAAAATAACAGATATCTGAGAATATACTGGAATGCCCTGTCAATTTTCATCTACCTCAGATTAGGGAGGAAGGTGTTTTTCTTCGGCCATGTTGCTTATCTGGTGGGCTGGGTGGTTCTTTCCAAAAAGAAGCAAATGAAGTGTGATATCTGTGGTGGACACCCCACTCCAGCACCAACCCAGTAGGCTAGGCTCACTGCCAATGAGTGACACCTCTCTCTCTCTCTCTCTCTCTCTCTCTCTCTCTCTCTCTCTCTCTGCAGTGGTCTACTCAGGAGCTAGCTAAAATTCTAAGAATGCATACACACTAAACTATTTATAACACAGATGTAGTTTTTCCTCAGTCTGGAATCTAGATTGATTCTAGATCCTGCTGTCCACAAAGATGACTGTGGTTCCTTGATACATGTTCAAAAACCCTCCTCTTGATTAGGATAGCCATGCCCTTTTCTCTCCACACACCCCACCCCATCCCAGAAACGAAGAAGGAAGTGCTATTGTGATCTTGGTATAGGCCCACCCACAATGTCACTGGATAAACCGCTCCTCGTTACTGGGATGGCCCACATCAGTTTTCAAAGGGACACATTGTGGGGCAATACAAAATCCATTTGCGGTGAACTTTTACTTTTGGAATGAAATCAATTTATCAAGAAGTGCCCTCTTCTTGCTGCTGTACTCTAACTCCCATCTCTCTCCCCCCGCCCCCCGCCGCCAGCATGTGCAACAGTCAGGGCAGGGGTGATGGGAGCTGTAATTTGGTCACATGTAGAAGGCGATAGGTTCCCCATCCCTGCCCTAAACTCAGGTATGAATAGCTGAGTTGGTAGAGCATGAGACTCTTGATCTCAGGGTTGTAAGTTTGAGCTACACATTGGGCGAAGGATTCTTGCATTGCAGGGGGTTGGACTAGATCAGGGGTCAGCAACCTTTTCCAGCTGCGGGCTGGTCCACCGACCATCAGACCATGTGGTGGGCTGGACTATATTTTTTGGGGGGAAATGAACTAATTCCTATGCCCCACAAATAACCCAGAGATGCATTTTAAATAAAAGCACACATTCTACTCATATAAAAACACCAGGCAGGCCCCACAAATAACCGAGATGCATTTTAAATAAAAGGACACATTCTACTCATGTAAAAACACGCTGATTCCTAGACCAACCGTGGGCTGGATTGAGAAGGCGATTGGGCCGCATCCGGCCCACAGACCTTAGGTTGCCTACCCCTGGACTAGATGAACCTTGTTGCCCCTTCCAACTTGACAGTTCTGCGATTCTTTGTAGGGACACATTAAGCACTTTACAGATGGCAGTCCAGCTGTTAAAAACGAACACAGGTTATGAAAGCGGTGTCAGGTTCTGGTCCTAACTTGGGCACATTTGTTTCCCTGTGTGAAATAATCCTGCACACACACGGATGATAGTTTTACATGATGAAAGGCAGGTTGCAGGTAGAGGCTGCTTCACAACACACACACACACACACACACACACACACACACACACACACCTCAAAAAAGCATACATTAATTGTTTGTGTGATTAATGTTTGCAAAGGGCTACTATGCATAGGAGTAAAGGAAAAGTTTTCTGTACACAGAGTTTCCGCCCGTCTTAGGGCCTCTGAACGGATGGCCGCCCTTCCCGTCTCTGACAGCTCCGTTTCTCCCGAGTGTGCCGACCTGAATGGAACACCAGAAACCGGGGACAGCTTTCCAGATGATCATTTCTTATTCATCATGAATACGCAGTTGCTAATATTTAATTTGAATTAGCAAAAAAGACAATCAGGGGAATGTATAATCAGCGCGAAAACAAAAACAAAGCTATGCCGTGATAAATCCCTGAAACGAGATATTGATGAAGTGAATAATACTAAAACTCAACTAATGATTACTCAAAGAAACATAACAGGTTTAAATTTCCAAAAGAAACTTTGATATAGAAAAGAAATGAATTTCTCAAAGTAACCTCTAAATAAAGTAAACCTTTAAATAAAGTAAACCTTGATGAGGTGCCGGCTAAAGTGACTCGTTTCACTGGAAAATCTCTATCTGTTTCCTCAGAAGGAAAATGTTTAGGGGCTGAGGTTTCTTTATAATCAAAAACTAAACAGGAGCTGTAAACTCTGAAAAGGATTGAAAATTACATAGCAGACAGGGATAAACTTCCTCAAGATAAGACTATACTGTAGTTGTTTAAACTAAAGGTTAGCTAACCTATGGGACAATTCAACTAATGAATATCATTGCTCTTAGGAAAAGATTAAGTAAAGGGCTGTAAAAGCTCTCCTAGTTGTGATGTTGTGACGCCATTGTTCAGACTGCTGGAGGGTGTTTCTGGTTCTTGGCTTATATACTAAGTGGAGCTCCATTTAGAGGTAATATTTGAGTACGTAATATTTAATTTAAGGCAGGGCTGCCTTCAGATACTTCGCTGTTTGACATGAAAGACAAGGCGGTTCTTCCCCAGCGAGTCACTCTGTGCTTCACATACAGAAGCCAACTACGCTGGCAGTTGTGTTTTACATTAACACTGGTGCCAGGACAGCGCCCTCTACTGGAGCTTCGAGGGTGCATCTCCTTGCTGCCACTCTCCACCTCCAAGCATCAGTGGTCTGAGGCATCTGCTTTGCTCTGCCTAATGGTAGAGCTGGTTCTGAATTTAGGGTATTTAGATATTTTCTTCATGGTCTTAATTACAACTTAGGAACTGTATTTTTGTTTGGTGCCTTGAATAATATTTCTTTTTGGAAAGGCAGGCCCGGAGGCCAGGCAGGAATATTGGGTTTCTATTCTAGGGTGATTGCATTTTCTTATTACTCAGAAATAAGACGGCAGAACCAAAGCCCTCTCATTCCCCTGACATGTTTTGCTTCAGGATAAAGCAAGTCTGGGAATGCTGGTACTTGTTTTCCTTCCCATTGACATAAAACAGTTTCTTGGCCAATTTGCAGAATGTCAGAAACCAGAAGCATTTCTAGTGGGCATCGTCGGTAAAGAGATTCCTAAGAAAAATGTTTCCTTTTTTATGTATGCCATGACGGCGGCAAGAATCTGATTAGCTAAGAACTGGAAATCCCATGTACTACCAACAGTTGATGACTGGCAGATGAAGATGATGGAGTTTATGGAACTGGCTGAGATGACCGGAAGAATCCGCAACCGGGGAGAAGAAACGACAGAAGAAGAATGGAAAGATTTTAAGCTATAATTTTTTTAAAAATGTAAACGTTACATATTAAGATCAGAATTAGGTTAAAAAAAGAAACTGTGGAATGTATGAATATGTTAAGTAGAAAGGAGGAAAATAAGTTTAGAAAATGTGATTAAAATGTTTCAGAAATTGCTAAGAATTCAATTTGTTAAAGAACTGCAGTAGAAGGGAGCCCGAGGGGGTCCCCATATATAATGTGAAAGAAAAAGGAATAATTAATTTGATTTTTTGTGTTTATTTTTTCTTTGTTGTTGTTATTGTAGTGTTTTTCTATATAGTTTGTTGTGTTATTCTTTGTTGTGACTATTTTAAGAAAATTTCTAATAAAAATCATTATAAAAAAACAACAATTTGCAGAATGTCCTCTTTGCTAGACTTCTGAAAAGGAAGTGGTAGTTGCTGGTAAGTCCTTTAGCATTTCAGGATGATGTTAAGAACTGGAGCTGGTCTATACACATCGCCCAGCAGAAAAACTGGCAAAATGTGCATTAGGTGGCTCCTGTGTGTTTCATTCCATGGCCTGTAGATGGCAGCAACATTACAGGTACCTGAACTCTAACCACCAGTTTAACTTAAAAGCAAAGGCTCCCTCTGACGTCAGTGATAAGACAATTATTGCAACACTCTGCAAACGAGATAAAGTCCGGCACTGTACAAGCTCTGAATTATGCATGCCTTTTGCTGCCATAGTGATTTATGCAGAACTCCCATTGTATTTATCTTCACAAAATAAACGAAGGACATTTCATTACTAAGGGTATGTGGTTATTTTCCTATAGGCAAGATGAGCAGCAGACACTCCTAGGAAGAAATTAGTTGACGGATGGCCGGGGAAATAACTTTGCAGCAGGGAACAGGAGCAGAAGGGACAAGGACAAAGGGTAGTCCAAAGAGTCCCGACTTGGAAACGTTGCCAATGAGAGGTAATGTATTGAGAGGACAGGGAGTGGAAGATCTTGGCATGGTCCTCTTTAGAGACGGAGGTTTATATGAATAGCTCTGGGATGGTTGGAGGAAAGGACAGAAGACCAGGAAGATGTCATATACCAACATGCTTTACATGTTTTACGCGGGTGGTGCTGTGGGTCAAACCACAGAGCCTAGGGCTTGCCGATCAGAAGGTCGGCGGTTCGAATCCCTGCAACGGGGTGAGCTCCCGTTGCTCAGTCCCAGCTCCTGCGAACCTAGCAGTTCAAAAGCACAACAAAGTGAAAGCAGATAAATAGGTACCGCTCTGGCAGGAAGGTTAACGGTGTTTCCGTGTGCTGCTCTGGTTCGCCATAAGCGGCTTAGTCATGCTGGCCACATGACCTGGAAGCTGTACGGCGGCTCCCTTGGCCAGTAAAGTGAGATGAGTGCCGCAACCCCAGAGTCGTCCGTGACTGGACCTAATGGTCAGGGGTCCCTTTACCTTTACCATGGATTTCAAAAACTATAACTTGGGAGTGCTGCTGAAGAAAGTTATTTATTTTATGAAAAAGTGGTTCAATGCCATTCATCTGTTTCCAAAGTTGAGAAGTGATGGTTGGTGTCCATTGGGACTGCTAGCTTTGTCCATTTCTCCCTTCCTGTTGAGCTCTACAAAGGCAACACAGATGAAGGACAAGGGAGCTGACAAGCAGTTCTACTCCCTGGAGTGGTTATAAGTAAGGCAGGCAGTGTGTTGCAGCTGTAAAAAGAGGAAGAAGAAAAAAGCAAATTCCATGTTAGGGATCATTAGGAAAGGAACCGAAAATAAAACTGCTGGTATCATAATGCAACTACATATAAATCTATGGTGCAGCAGTGTTTGGAATACTGTGTATGGTTCTGGTTGCCTCACTTCAAAAAGGATATGGTAGTGTTGGGCAAGTTTCACAAAAGGGCAACCAAAATGATCAGGGTAATTGAGCAATTCTCCTGTTAGGAAAGGTTGCAGTATTCAGGACTTTAGAAGAAAGGTGAGGAAGAGGTGGCATGATAGAATTTTGTACTGCAATTGGAATACTATGTACAGTTCTGGTTGCCTCTTCTGAAATCAGCTCTGCCAGACTTGAAAGACACCCTTAGACAAATCCACAGAGGACAGATCAGTAGTGGCAAAACCAGAACTTTTGCATTCAGAACAAAAACAAAAACAGCAGATCTTGGAGAACCAGTACTGGGGCAATCAATGAAAGGAAGGACCATCCCTTTGATTCCCTGCTATGAGATAAAAGAGGCATTGGTAAAGTTCCATGAGCATAGGGTGGTAGGAAGCTGCCTTGAACCTGCCAGACCTCTTGGGTCCATCTAACACACCTGAAGATGCCAGGAATGGAACTTGGGACCTTCAAGGCAGATGCTCTTCTGCTGAGCTACAACCAAGCAGGGAGGAGGAGGTAGATGCACAAGCAGAAAGTGCTCGTTTTGAAAATAGCACTAATCTATTTTAAAAAAAATACCGGTATGTAGTATAAACACTGACAACTGGGAAACCCTGGCCTGAGAGTGCTCCAATTGGAGAACAGCCTTTACCAAAGGTGTCATGGGATTTGGAGACGCTCAAACTCAGGACAAAAGGGAGAGATGCACTAAGAGGAAAGCCCACTTTGCAAACCCTCACTGTGATAAACTCCTGTCCGGAAACCTCTGTCCCCACTGTGGAAGGATGTGTGGATCCACAACTGGCCTCCACAGTCACCTATGGACTCACTCTTAAATGAGTGATAGAAGAAGAAGAAGAAGAAGAAGAAGAAGAAGAAGAAGAAGAAGAAGAAGAAGAAGAAGAAAAAGAAAAAGAAGAAGAAGAAGAAGAGAAGAAGAAGCAGCAGCGTAGGAAGATAGGGGTGGTGGGGGCGTGGCGCCCCAGGCAGCGCGATCCCAGGAGCACCATTGCGGATGCCCGCCCTGCCCCAAAACGCGCACCCCGCCCCTGCGTGCAGTGCGCCCTGCCCCAAAACACGTGCCCCGCCCCTACGTGCGGCACGGCACACCCCGCCCCTGCACGGCACACCCCACCCCCAGAACGCATGCCCCACCCCTGCACGCGGTGCTCCCGCCCCCCAAACGCGTGCCCTGCCCCCAGAACGCGCGCCACATCCATGGGGGCAGCACGCCTGCTCTCCGCCACTGAGAAGAAGAAGAAGAAGAAGAAGAAGAAGAAGAAGAAGAAGAAGAAGAAGAAGAAGAAGAAGAAGAAGAAGAAGATTCTCTAGATGCAAATGGAGTTCCCTTGGGGCCTTTTACCCAGCTGCAAACATTCTTTAACTTCCGGTCTCCTAAATGGGATACATTCCAGCTGCCTATTGTTCATCTCCAGGCTCCAGGTGTGAGGTAACTAGAAGGCACTGTACATTTGAAGGGGATGAAACAATTTCCTTGCCTTCTACTTTGGAAAATGCCGGGCATGAAACAGTAAATTCTGAAGAACATGCAGCTCTTACTTTTGGGAAAGCAAATTACTGCAAAGCTGTTAAACGAACTGGATGGAGTTAGCTAGAGCGAAGGAAGGAAGGAAGGAAGGAAGGAAGGAAGGAAGGAAGGAAGGAAGGAAGGAAGGAAGGAAGGAAATTGCAAGATAAAATATCAGTTGCACTAACATTCCTTCTGTAAAATAACTGCAATGGATCCCTCTGGGACCAGAACACCAGAAACAACTTATTGCATGCATGTGGTGAAATGTTAACAGTGATCCATCATACAATATCAAATTGCATTCTCAGGATGATCAAACAAAATGTTTTGTTTGTTTTTGAGCTTAATCCTTCTTACGCTTTATTTATGGAAGGATTAAGAATGAATGGTCATTTGCCTTCCGGTATTTGTCTCTGGATTTGCTGCTACTTATCCATGTTAATTGGAATATGGAAATCGGAGGTTGCCTGAAAAAAGTAAATAGTGTCGTTTCTTGCCAGCAGCGTAGTCGTAATAGTCTGCCACAGTGAAAACAACAACAAAAAGTACGGTGGCACTTTAAAAACTAACAGATTTATTGTGGCGGCTGCTCTTGTGGACTGGAGCCTACTTCATTATGATCTCCCCTCTTGGCAGTTACATGAGCAGAGACAGACAGAATAACGGGACCAAAATGGCAATGAAACGCTGAAAGTAAAGCCTGTCACAATCCTATGAAAAGTGATAAGCTTTACATGGAGTTGTCACAGATTCTGCTTTTTGCATCTCATTGCCATTTGTCCCTATTTCTTCCCTCTTTATAGTTTCATGGGTAAACATATACCAGCTAGCTGAGGATTGAAACTTCATACATCTGATGAACTGGTCTCAAGTCCACAAAAGCTCACACCACCATCAATCTGTTTGTCTTTAAGGTGCATAAGACTCTTTAGCTGTCGACATTTATTTGCGAAATGATTAACTGTACTTGTGTGGCTCTGATGCGGATGGCTAAGTGCAGCAGGAAGAAATGACAGAATAAATAGACCATTTCCTCCAAATGCCCTCTTTCAGACCCAACAATCGTAATATTGTGGTGACATTCAGTGGTGGAGGAAGTGGGGTGCGGGGGTGCGAGCCGCCCCGGGTGTCATCGCTGAGGGGGTTGAGAAAAATATTAGGGTTTTGTTTTTTTAAATGGGCTCACAAAACTTTATAGTTCAGTCAAGAAATGTAAGAAAACACAGCTGGCACTGGGTGCCACACCGCGGGGGCCGGCACTTACCACGGGGCCTGCAGCGTGCCTAAGTCTCTCCTGGGAGTGACATGGTGGCTTGGGCACCTAAAGGCTCCACGCTGCCTGAAATGGCAGTGTGGGGCTTGTGTTTGCCCACCGCCTCTCCCTCAGCCACCCTACAGCTGAGGGGGAGGCAGCAGAAAGGCTCCACGCAGCTTGCGCCCCGCCCCACCCTTGGCTGCAGGATGCGCACACTGCGCTGGGCACCCGAGCGGCTAGCCACGCCACTGGTGGCATTATAGCTATTGAAAGCAGAGGCTGATCCTCTCCCCTCGAGTATGATTTGTAGAGGGCAGTAATGCCAGACAAAGATGTTTCTGCAAGAGCTCTCTGTGGTCCAAGGGGCTGATGAGAGGAGGGACAAGTAGTCAGGAGAAGCTGAGCACCCCAGTAGCATCACACAGAAGCTGCTATTTCTCTCAGCATGCTCCTGTTCTTCACTTTTCCTTTCTAACATGTCACGGGGGCTACCACATGAGGGCCAGGAGCAAGTCTTCACTGCGCCTCATTCCCAAAGGAAACACGAACACTGGGGAAGCGCCTGGAACCCTTGGAATTTCACACTGCTCCAGTCACCTAGCCCATAAGATACGGGCTAAACAGGGCGTACTAACAGGAGCAGGGCCGGCCCTAGGGCAAGGCTGGGTGGCACCGGGCGCCAGGGTGCCGGGCCACCAGGGGGGCACCACGCTGCGCCCGTCAGACAGCTGCGCTGAGAAACGGGGCAGGGGGGGCGGGCGCCGGAGGGATCTTCGCACCACGGCGCCAGATATGCTTAAGACAGCCCTTAACAGGAGATTGGGGTGGTGTGCAACAGTATTTAATTTTGGGGTGGAAGTGTGGCCACCCATTGGTCTTACAATCCAGCTCAGAGCATAAGCCCAGGGAGGGGCATCTGCTACCTAGCCTCCAGAAATGTGTGTGTGTGTGTGTGTTTAATGCACGTCAAGAGCTACTGTAAGTTTGTGCTTTGTCAATACAGAATCAAACTACTGGCTGCTTGTCCTCCTTGGGACAACAGTGTAATGTGGGGAATAGGTCTCACATTTTTGTCCACCCACACATCAGTGCCCGGTTTGCACAGTGAGTTCTGAACAATTGAGAAGCTGTGTTCATAAGCATCTCCTCGATAAGAGAAAGTTCAACCCGTGCCAAGCAGACACAGATGAATCTCTGGATCAGGACTCTTCTTGTAGTCGGTGGCAACAACAGTGGCAGGAATCAACAGCATCTTGCTTTTTTTGCTTCAATTCTTGTTGCCTTTTCAACTCCCAATCCTATGCTAGGAAGTGGTAAAGAGAAACGGGCATGAGATTCATTTTGCTAGTGTCATGTTGCATCGATGCAACAGTAGGGGGTGCTGCTAGACTGAGAGCGCCCATTGCTGCCAGATTTATGGGGCAAGCCTATGCATCTTTACTTAGAAGTAAATCCCACTATGTTGAATAGACCCTACTCACGGGTGTGTTTGGGGCAGCAGCCTCTCCCAGAGCTATTGGGATATGCCAGAGATTGAACGTGGGACTTTCTGCATGCAAACTTACTTATACTATATGGTGAGAAATATATTGGAATAGAAATGCACCAGATCATACCAGAACAGGACAGGCTGCCCCATTGTACCTTGCACAAGATGCTGTGGTAGTTTTTCAGCTAAAGCTGTGAAGAGCAGTTGAACTGAGATTCCAGGGACAAAGTAGAGAACATCATTGTCCTGCTGAATGAGACGACCCAGGAATCATGTTGCCCAGCCCAGTTCTCTCAGTGGCCAGCCAGATGCTCATGGGAGGCCCGAAAGTGGAACCTGAACAGCACAGTATACTGCCTCTGAAAATGCTGCAGTTATGCATGTGGGCTTTGTAAACATCGAGAGTTTGAGAACTCTTACATTAGTAAATCGCCCGATGCAATGCTGCCTCCATATGAATACAGTGGTGCCTTGACTTAACGAATTTAATCCATTCCGAAGGCACCTTTGTAGGTCGAAAAGCGCCATTGGAAATGCAATTTCCCATGGGAATGCATTGGAAACGGGAATAATGAGGGCCAATATTTGTGCTGTGTGTAGGGAGATAAACAGTCAGCTCAATAAGGATTCTAAAAAGGCGACTGCACCTCTGTAAGGGAATGAAGTAACTTGAAAGGAGCATATAGTGGCCAAGCAATGTACAGTCATACCTTTGTTTAAGTACGCCTCGGTTTGAGTATTTTCAGTTTAAGTACTCCACGGACCTGTCTGGAACGGATAATTCCATTACTTTCAATGGGAAAGTTCGCTTCAGGTTAAGTACAGACTTCCGGAACCAATTGTGTTTGTAAACCGAGGCACCACTGTAATGAGCGTGTAATGTACTTGTAACCCAAGTAATATGTAAGGTACCAGAGGCTATGCCCCTGTTCACTCCACTTGGCAAACCCTTGCCATCCCGTGTGTGTCCCCCGAGCTTTCCCTTCCCACCCCATGCTTGTTTCTCACCTCCCTCACCCCATTTCAGAAGCCACTTCTCTCATCTGTTCTGCACCCCCACTTTGCACAATGCTTCACCTTCACCCCCATCTTTACACCTCCCCCCCCATCTTTGGGGCAAGCCCCCTGCACACAAGCCACCCCCATGTTAACTTGCTGCATCCTCCTCCTCCTCCTCCCATACATTGCACCTGCTAAGCACTCTTTCCACCTTCTGAGCAGTTATGAAACCAGCAGCCGCTCCGTGGTGCTGATAACACCAAAGTTCGATCCTGTATGGGACAGCTGGATATTGGACTAGATGATCCTCAGGGTCCCTTCCAACTCTACACTTCTATGATCCTATGATCTAGGACCCTTTCACAACCCTGCTTTCATATCGAACTCCATTCCCATGCCTCCTACTCCCTTCATTTTTGCACCCCCCGATTGTCACCTTCTCTTCCTTTCCCCCTCCATTCTCCTCCCTTTCCTCAACTTCCCCTTGCACACAGGTCACCCCCATTTCTATGCCTTGTCACCTCTCCTGTTATGCAGCCCCCTTTTGCTGACGTTTCTATATCTATAAGATGACCGGACCCAAAACTTCTGTTATTTTAATGTGTTTTCTTCCTTTCAGTGCTCTTCCTTCTTGCTGCACTTCTCCGTCTTCCACTCCTTAGCTGTCTTGTGTGAGAGACATAGATGAAAAGCCCTCAAATATCATTTTTTATTCAAACCTTTGCATTTTTTAAAATATGCCACTTTCTTCTCAATTCCCTCAATCCTTCCTCGACCTGCATTGTTTTACACCACTTTCTCCCTCTCAAGTCTCTCTCCCTTCTCACTCCCATTCCATGACCACTGGGATTATGTGACCTGCTTTCTCTTTTGCTCCTTCCCCTGACTTTGTGCAAATCCAGGACTGTGATGTTCCCCCACAAATCCTTCGGTGGGGGCTGGGTGATGATGACAGCTGTACATTTTTACGTGCAGTATATAGTGCACATACACCGCGAACAGAGTCCTGTCCATAATGCTCATTCATTTATTCTCATTTTAACTGGAACAAAGTCTAGTTCACAGCACTTTGCTTTTACCAACCCCTGCACAGTGCATGATGGACCCTCTGGCTGTATTTTTGTTCATGAATATTTACTATGGTAACTCAAAGATGCTATCAAGCCCAAGAATGTTCACGGGCAAAGGCAAAGCCCTTAGATCTCATCTGCACAAAGGTACCAGGAAAGACAAGCACAGAGTAAACCCTTGTGGCTATTTATACTCCTAGAGCTTTGTTTGAATGAAAACTATTACACCCCCCCCCCAGGGCAACTACTTCCTGTCCTCAGGTACATTTCCTGAAGGCTGTGCACACATTATTCAGGATATAATGTATCTTCAAGTTGTTCATCTACTCCATTGTAGGGACACGGTGAAATCAACCAACCTTATCTACTGAATAAACGCTGTTCCAGTCATTTAAGTGAAATTTGCTTGTGGGAAGGGTCATAGCTTAGTGTTAGAGCAAAAGCATCTCAGGTTTAATCGCCTGCATCTCCAATGTCCCTTCTCTGAAACCCTGGAGCAGGCATAGGCAACCTCGGCCCTCCAGATGTTTTGGGACTACAACTCCCATCATCCTTGACCACTGGTCCTGTTAGCTAAGGATGACAGGAGTTGTAGTCCCAAAACATCTGGAGGGCCGAGGTTGCCCTTGCCTGCCCTGGAGAGTAACAGCCAGTCAGTGGGTGGTCAGTAAACTAGAAGGGCTGACTTGGTACAAGACAGCATTCTGAGTTCCTATGATTTATCCCTGCAAACTGCATTTTAATGAACAGATGGTGCAAGCCAGTGCCTGGTGGTGATTTGCCCTTGAGACTTGGGTTCATAGACTTGGGTTTACCTCTCTGAGTATACTACAGAGTTTGTGAATTAGAGTTAGTTCCTGCCAAGAACAAAGAATCTGTATGAATGGGTAATTCAACCCAGCGAAGTTTACATTCATACTTCATTAAAAAGTCAGCATAGCATAAAACAAAACAAAAAAGGTTAATTCTATTTATTACAACAATATATACCTGTGTAACAAAAGGTGGCAAATGAAAAAAATGAACTACTACATCCAGAAGACATCATGCGAAACACAACATTAACAGCTTGTTCAGATCATGCTTCTAATTCAATCCTAAACACACCTTGGTGGAGGTAAATACCACTGAAATTTTGAATGAGTTGCTGAAACTGAGATTGACCTTGTGCTGATCAGTCTATCAGCTACTTCTGCTAGCAAAAGTATCACATGTGGGAATTAGTGGATAATGGATAATCAATTGCATATTTATTTATTTATGGAAGATTAATATTGCAACTACTATCTCCATTGGGGATTACAAAAAATGCAAATTTAATAGATTTATACGATCTGAAGGGAAACCAGAGTATGAACTTATTAGATTAAATGTAACATACATTTAAGTGCTCACTGGAAGGACAGATCCTGAAGCTGAGGCTCCAATACTTTGGCCACCTCATGAGAAGAGAAGACTCCCTGGAAAAGACCCTGATGTTGGGAAAGATTGAGGGCACTAGGAGAAGGGGACAACAGAGGATGAGATGGTTGGACAGTGTTCTCGAAGCTACGAACATGAGTCTGACCAAACTGCGGGAGGCAGTGGAAGATGGGAGTGCCTGGCGTGCTCTGGTCCATGGGGTCATAAAGAGTCAGACACGACTGAACGACTAAACAACAACAACAACAACATACAAATGCAAAAGCAATTCAGAAAAGCAGCAGCATCACAACAGAAAACCATCCATTGTTAAAATATGCCAGTGGCTTTAGTGAGTAGAAGTTTTCACCTGGCACCCAAAAGATATTATAGGATCTGGGTGTACTTATTTCAGGAGGGCATTGCACAGTCAGGACATCACAATAGCAAAGAGCCCATCTGAACCACACCAAAGCCCTTCTTAGTCTATGATCCTGCTTCCCACAGTGGCCAACCAGAGGCCCATGGGAAACTCAGGCAGAAGACATGAGCACCACACTCTTCCAATTCCCCAGTGACCGATATTCAGAGGCAAGCTGCTTCTAATGCTGGTGGTCACATACATGCATTATTACCATAGCTGCCAAGTTTTCGCTTTTCTCGCGAGGAAGCCTATTCAGCATAAGGGAAAATCCCTGTAAAAAAGGGATAACTTGGCAGCTATGATTATTACTAGTATATAGCAGAGTTACTTGACCTCTTAAATATGGTGGAACCTGAAACGTGGTCTCCAAAGATTTTCACATATGGGTATTTAATTTTTGTTAACTACTTGTGTGTGTATTTGTGCTGCTGTTGTGATTTTCCAATTGTGCACTAAGGTCGCTGCCGCATTCTGAATGGAAGCATGGAAGTGTGAGAGAACACAAGGACTTGGTTAATTAGTAATAATCTTTGAAGCATTTTCTGATAATCCTCAAAGAGCCCTGAGAAGTGCCTCTCTTTCTTCCAAGCAATTCTCACTTGGCTCGTTTTTTGCTATTAGGATGGATAAATAAATTATATAATCACACTTTCCTTTTCAGAGACAACAGCCTAATGGCCCTTTATTTCACTCTGCAGCACAGATATAAACCATGAAGTTATGCCAAAGTTTGGTTTTATTATGTAAGTCTGTCGGGCCCTTTACCAACAAGGACTATTAACTGCATGTCCTTTTCCACATTACTTACATGGAAAAGGATACTGCTAGATTGTTCCAAAGCCCATAAGACCATTCTAAAATTGCTGACATGTCAACTGAGTCATGAAAATACGCAAGCCCATGACTTACTTAACTTGAAGTAGTCACTAACTTGGTGACAATTTATACTACTCTCACAGAGTAAATGTCTTCCTGTGAAGAGTTTGTAGAGCCTGTTGCTCACTTATCTTTATTATTTGCGGCAATGAGGTACAAAGGTGCTACTCACACCCATATTCTTTTATCCTACCGGAGTTTTATTTCAATCTCTTCATCTAAACGTTACAGCACTGGAACACTTTACGGTTTATTAATTTGAGATGAAGTAGTGGCTCTGTTAAGGGACAAACTACATGATATCTGCAAAGGGATACTAGGAGGCCTGGCAGCCTTTAACTGGAAAAAAGCAGATTCTGGAAGTTGGAGGAGTTCATAGGCCTACAAATGTGTGTATATCCTGCTGCATTTCATATGTTGTCCTTCTAAAGCTGTTTTTTTTTAAAAAAACGCAGTTCTATATATAATTTGCCCCTAAGTTAACAATCAAATTTAATTGGGATGTTTGTTAATCCTTTTGATTATAAAATCTATGAAATTTCCATTAGAAATTGAGATGTGCATACGAAACTGCACATAAAAGTAAAAAAGATAGTAACGCACACAATGAAAATACAGTAGTAAGATTTCTGTGATAATGGAAAATGTAGCTGGGAAGGGATGAAGCAGCTTTTTGCAACTTCCAGACCTCCAGATGTTTTGGACTACAACCCCCATCAACCCCTGCCAGGATTCAGTAACTTTGTCTACTAGCAGTGGAAGCTCTTGGAGATTTATTCTACTGGCAAAATCTCTACCCACTTTCAAGGAGGCAAACCACCGTCGCCAAGGAGGTGTCAGTGAATAAAGCTGGAAGTTTTGTTTCTTTCTTACTTTGTACTGGTGGCATCTCTGTCACGCTCCAGCTAATAAATAGGGCATCCTCAGGAGGGCTAGCAATGACACTTTGGGGGACGGGAAGAGGGCAAGCTTTCACCGATTCCCCCCTTCTAACAAGACTCTTTTAAAAAAAAATAATTAGTCTAATATTTTTTTAAAAAAGGGTCTCGCTTTCAATGAATTTTTGAAAACCTGATTTTAAAAAACGAACGCTAGGCGAAATCGGTGCATCAGGTGGGCCGCCTCTTGCCAGAGGCTTCAGCCATCGACTCCCACTTCTGTACTTCTAAACGTGCTGCCTCCCCTTTTGATCAGCAAACAGACCGTCGGAAGGTGACGGGCGCGCGGTGTGTGTGTGTGTGTTGCGGAATCACTGGTTCCTGATCGCGAGTTCCGACAAACAGGGTCGTTGAAGGGCACAAGCGAAGGAAGCGATGCTCCAAAGCGTCCCTCTCTCACCCCCCCCCTCCAAGGCAACTTCAGGGCGCCAACTCTCCGCGGGGTCCCTCCGGGGCAGCCCGGCGGGTCGGTGACCCTACGCCCCCTCGCCACCCTCTCTGGACTCGCCGCGTCTCCTCACATACCAGGCCGCCTCCGCCTCCACGCGGCCCCCTTCCTTCCTTTTCTGTCCGCCTGGTTCCCCGCAGCGCGCGCGCGAACGCGTCCCAAGGTCAGCCCCGCGAGGGCTCTGTTTTCCCGCCTCCGGGAGGAATGGAGCTCCAGCGCGTGTGGGAAGCGGAGTTGCGTGGCAGGGAGTCGCCACGGCGGCGGCGGCGGCCCAGAGTCAGGCGGAAGGCCGCGGTCCGAAGGACGCGCGCGAGACCCCGCCACATGCACCCCCGCTCTCCACACCGCCACCCTCAAGCCACACACAGCCTTCCTCTTGCCCGGCGAGCGCCCACCCGCTCCTCCACGGCGGGCCCGGTGAGGCGACCCTCGTTTGCGCAGTGCCAGCAGCTCGGGCTCGGGCGCTCCCGCCGCCTGTGCCAGGCTCCGGCTTGGTGTGACGCGGCGCGGTGGCGGCGCCTGCCGCTACAGTGACGGAACAGGAGCCCCGGCGACCAGAGCAGCAGAGGCAGCTCCTCCCGGGACCGTGTGAGGAGGCAACCGCGCGCGGTGCTTGCCTGGCAGCCGGCCACCTTCTCTCCCCACCCCCCGGCGGCTCTCGGAGCGCGCGCTCCTCTGGGAACCTCCTCCTCCTCCTGCTGCTGCTGCTCGTGCTCCTCCCTCTCTCACCTCAGCGATGTCCGCGAGGGGCATGGAGTTGGCCGGAGCCTATAAAAGCCCCTGACAAGAGCCTCAGAGCCACCGCCAGCACCGGCAAGCGAGATCAAGGCGGCACACAGCGCGCGAGCGGCAGCAGCAGCACGAGCCACAGCAGACTACGAGGAGGAGGAACGCTGAGCCATCACCATCACCATGTCTTGGGGTTACGGCAAGGACAACGGTGAGTCCCTCGCGACCTTCGCCCACCTGACGCGGCGACCCCGCGGCTGCTCCTCCTGCTGCTTGTTTCCTGGCATTCGGGGCGAGTCCAGCGCGGCACCTGCTGCTGCCTTGGACGGACATCGCGAAGGGGAGCGCACTCCGCAGCCGCTCTGCGAGGCTGCGGTATCAGCCCGGGAAGGGGCTTTTAGGACAGAGACGGTGTTTTTTCCCAGGTTTCCGAGGCGAAACGGAAAGACTCCTTAGTCCGGCTCAGAAAGGGGCGCAACTCAGCGGCTGCGATCCATTCATGGATCCGCAGTTAGAGGTGCGATCTTTGCTCCCATCAAAGGACGTCTCGTCCAAAGCAGAGTTCCCAGCAGCAGGACATCTCTGGGCTGAGGAAATGGGGAAGCCGAGGACCTCTAGGGGTCCCACCACAGGTGTTTGAGATGGAAGTGATGGGGAGCTCTATGCAGACTCTGTTTACCTGCACTTCCACGGCCACTTGACTGTCAGCCCCGTGTAATTCCCACTCTCCCATCTTCCGCGCAGGGAGCCCGCCTGAAACTTCTTGCGCACATATGCTTGTTGCAGCATGCCAGAGGGACAGGAACCCCCTTCGCTTCCCTCCAATCCCCACCTGATCATTGGGGGCAATTTCACAGGTGTGACATAGGAATTTCGCTCCCCATGAATTAGGAGAGGTCTGCATCTTAAATGTGAGTGGTTGGCATAGGTCCCCCACCACCACCTTCCATTCTTCCCCACATTTGGGAAATTGGATTGTGTGAGATGGGACCTTGTCGCAACTGTGTGGTGGGGATTTTGCCAGTCCAGTTCATTGCTTTGCAGAGGTGCTGCTTGTCATGCCCACGGAGCTGTGTGATTGCCAGGTTTTCTTCGACTTGGAAATACAAAGAGGTTGCTACATTCCTTTCAGATCCCTCTCAGCCAGTTATCCCCCCCCCCACACCAATTCCTAGATCCAGGCAAGCTTAGATCCAGGCTTACGAAACCTCCCTCAACTCACCAATTGCTCCGCAGCATGATCTGTCTCTGCCTGGTAGCTAAGGCTTCCAATTCCAGAGATCATTTCATTCCTGCATTCAATATTGATGAGGCAAATGTTAAAGCCTCCCAGCTGCACTTAAGGCATTAAAGCCTCCATTGAGTTTTTCTCCTTTAAAATAAAAATAAAAACCAGCCATGCCTCTGTAGTCTGCGGGTGTTTTACTCTTGTGCTTTCTTCTCTCTCTCTCTCTCTCTTTCTAGGACCTGCTCACTGGCATGAGAACTTCCCCATTGCCAATGGAGAGCGGCAGTCCCCAATCAACATCCAACCGAAGTCTGCCAAGTTTGATGCCTCCTTGAAGTCCCTGAACATCAGTTATGACCCATCTGCAGCCAAAAACATAGTGAACAATGGGCATTCCTTCAACGTGGAGTTTGATGACTCTGGTGACAAATGCGGTTAGTACTTGGTCACTTTGGGGGGCTTTTTAGACTTGAGATTTTCCAGGCATTGCTGGAAAGGTAAGAAAGCAAAGGAATGGAAGGGGCCCATGTTATCAAAGTTAGTTAATGTTAGCTTTGCATAAGGGGGGTTTTGCTACCTTTGTGATGCAAGTTAGTTTGCCAAATGAGTCTTAACTGTGCAATCCTATACATGTTTACTCAAAAGAAAGTGTGCTGTGCTCAGTGATGCTTTACTCCCTAGTAAGTCTGTGTGGAATTGTAGCCTTAAACATCAGAAAAAACCTCACATAATTCAACAAGGGGAAAATCTCTTCTCCCTTGTCCCTTTTAGCAGCTATGGAGTATTTAGCATACATCTGCTTCCTTTTTATCAGTCTTGTTTTTCTTCCTTGCAAGGCAAATAGGAGTTAATTTGACAGACACAATTTCAGGGCAGGCGTGTGTGTTCTGATAACAATTTAGATTGGTGTATGCTCACCTCTGTTTCAACAATGGAGGATCTCATCATTATGCTTCAGGGTTGAAGTTTGTTATGCTTTCCAGCTCTACATTTCTGTAGCCTTCATCTTGTAAAAAGAAATCTAATCACCGCACCATTAGAACAGGTGTAGCCGAGGGTCAGGATCCAATGGAGAGGGACAACAGACTGTCAGTATTCATTCGTTTCAGTTTTACATTTTGGAGTTCCAGATCAAGCAAGCAAACCGCATTAATACATAAAGGACCTTTGCAATGCAGCAGCACCTGTCCTGTGGAGTGCTGATGTGCAAAATATTTTCCAGGTACAAATCTTTTGAACTGGAATAACAGGCAGTTGTTTAAGACAAGGGGTATGTGATATTCAGGGCTGGGTGGTGGTATGCCAGAGCTGTCCTAGGGGAGCTGTCTACGAATTACCTCCCAAAAGGATTTCCCTCTCATTTTAGCATTTTTTTCAATAGAAGCTGCAGTACATTCTTCCCACATCCCCACACAGTTCACTGGGGGCTACTTAGTCATCCTTTTCAGCACCATCCTCTGTGCACAGTCACGCCAAATTAAAAAAACACACAGAAAAAACTCATTTTGTAAGTCCCTATTCTAAAGAGAATTCCATGACCATATGGACAATGCTGATGTCCAAGCTTATGAGTAAGAGTGTGCATGCTTGGTTTTTAGTAATTTCTCCGTCAGCTGCCTGTGCAGCAATTTTCACCTGCCTACATTGACTGTGAATGAGCTTTTAAATGTAGGAAATGATTCTGCTGTAAAGACAAAAGTTGCTTGTTTCTCGAGGCACTGGCTCCTTTAACTTGCTTGAGCAAGTGTCCTATTTTTTTCCGTGTTGGCAGTGTCATTGAGGGGACAAATTCAAAGAGCCCAGAGCAGCTTTGACTTGTGAGCTTTCCAAACAGGATTGCAAGCAACCATGTCACAGGCTGCAATCCAAGGCCTACTTCTTTTGATTTTTAATAGGACAACTCTGGGGGTAAAATGGTTGATGGAGTAGAGCCAGCGCATGTACTTAAATCTGCAATACCCCATTTTACTATCAGCATTTATTAGAGGGGGAAGAAAGAGCTGAAGTAAATGTCAAACGAAATGCAGAATATCTTTCCAATTGCTTTTTAGTTATGTCACACAGCACTTCCTTGGTATCCAGTTTCCCCTCAACAGACAGCAGTTGTAGCCAAAAGAAGTTAAAGGCACCCAGCACCTTACACTCGGTGAAGTCCACTATAAAAGTATATGAAAAACATGTTAAAATAGAGACCTACTAAGTATTGAATTGAATTTTTGCATGGCTCATGCTTTCAATCTTTTTAGACTCATCCAGTTATCTGCCTGTGCACACTAGTTTTGCACACAGAAAGAGGAGTCTTCTCCAAAATCCTATAAGCCAAATTCTGCAATTGTGCAAATTCCATATATTGCTCTGGTTGAAAATCTGGGGTTGGGTGATCAAATGAGAGCAGGGAATTGAGATCTGTGCTCCATACAGTTGCAATATTAAAAACGACATTGGTTTCTAAACTTTAACTGTTAAAGTTTAATGGAAAGAGACACCTTTTCCCCCACTTAACAGTAGGGTGCATATTAAATTTGTTCCTTAAAGAAAAGAGATACTAAGATGTTCAAAATTCTTACCAGATCTCTCTGCAAGTGGGCATAGTTGGCAACTGATTGTGACAGTGATGATGCCACTGCCCCCCTACCCCCTGTTGTTCCACATTTCAGAATCCTTTGCTAGGAGTTTGTATTATTCATTGCTTAGGAGTTTGTATTATTCATTGAGGTTTAGAGTCCCTCTCAAGCTGGAGCAAGGCAGTGGGGAGCGTGAGTGAGGATGCACAACACCTCCAAAATCCACGCTTCATACATCTAGCACGATGAAAGGCTTTTCTGTAGCATGTGTATATATAAATTCCCTATGAAGCTGCAAATTGAAGGGATGTGTGGATGTTTTCAGATCCACTGGAAGAGTGGCTTAGCCAGAAAATACAGCACAGGCATTGATCATTTTGATTCTGCAGCAGCCCGCAAGCCAGTCTCGGGCAGCTACAGCTTGCAGAGAGTGGGAGGGAGAAGTGGGAGGAGGACAGGACTAGAGTTGAAATGCTCAGAGCAGCTCATCTGTGGACTGCAAGTACGCGGGTGGCAGGTGGGGGGGGGGGAGAGCCGCCACAGCTATGTAGATTTAGCAGCAGGTGCCTGAGGTTTTCCTCAGGTTTTCAAAATGCACAATGCATAACCAAATGAACCTGCATGCACACATAATTGTATTTATTATATAAATTGAGTCTAAAGCTCAGTAGCGAATCCTTGTGTATTGCATGGTCTCAAACCCAATCCCTGCCATATCCAGTTCAAAGTCAGGTGGCAGGACTGGGAAAGACCTCTGCCCACAACCTCATGAGAGCCTCTGCCAGTCAAACTGGGTTAAAGACCTGACTCAGTATAAAGCAGTTTAACAAGTTAATAATCTGTTGTGAAATTAATTAGCCGTCTTGTTTATGTGACACACAAAAATACAACCATCCCGACTGGATTTCCCAAGCTACCTGTTTACAGATTTCCGGCACTGCAAATTTTATTGACTTCCTGTTAAAAGCTTAGAGTTATAGCCAACTAAGTCCTACTCAGAATAGACACCTTGAAATTAATGGCCCTAAGTCATGGCTATTGATTGGGGGGGGGGCTTCTCTGGGTAGCGCTGACATTTGATATAACCCTCAGTAGAAAATATAAAGTAAAATTGAAGTCCAGTCATGTCCATGTTCTTGTCAATGCATGCTATTCTGTTATGACAATGTACATTTTTATAGAATAGAGCAGTGTTTCCCAAACTTGGGTCTCCAGCTGTTTTTGGACTACAACTCTCATCATCTGTAGCTTGCAGGACCAGCATTCAGGGATGATGGGGATTGTAGTTCCAAAACAGCTGTAGACCCAATTTTGGGAAACACTGGTATAGAGGAAGTCTTAAACTGGTTTGTAGCTACACAGACTAACATGTTTACAAACTGCTAAAGCACATGCTGTTGAACTACAACTCTCATCCTCCTTGATAATTGACCATGTTGGCTTGGACAGATGAAGGCTGGAGTACATCAACATCTGGAGGGCCACAGGTTCCCCCCTACTGCTGCAAGGTGCACACACCCTGCATATTGAATGGTCTGCTGTATTTTTATGTTGGCCACCAAGCTTGAAATCTTCTGTTTAAAAATCTAGTCACTTCCTTATTGAAAAAATTCATGTGAAATTCTGTGGCTGTTTAATCCTATATGATCTTTTGACATTTTATAAAATGTGTCCTCTGGTGGCACACCCTGTTCTATGTTTATCTGTTACAGAATCCTCCAAACATGTATTCTGTCAGTTATAAAGCGACTATTCTGTACATGATAGCCACTATTGATCCTTAGAAAATGGAAGTGTAGGACTGCTTTAGGAACCAGACTCTCTGTTGGTGCAATAAGGGAATTCCAGAAAATTAGTTATCGCTGCAGTTCTTACTGCATACGCTCATCTGCTCAGTTCTGTTGCATTTGATGGGCAGGATTTGGCAGTTGGCCATTTATAGCACACCCATAACATTTAATGATCTCCAGTACAGCTTCGGAAATGTCATAAGTCCCCGGGCAGCAGAAAATCAATTCAGCACATTCATTTGTTGAAAGACTTTGACAAAAGGGTCCAATTTTCCCCATGGGATTGCACTTGGGATTTTGATTTGTATGATTTGATTAGGTTTTGCACACCTAAGCTCCCTTTGTAATCATTTGTGCAGTTTTCTCTGTCCCCACTCCCACGGCTGCAGTTTGTTTGCCTGTATCTGGTGGCTGCACCATTGCCAAACTAGTAAATGCTTCGAAAGTGCATAAACAACCCCTTGCAAAATGTTCACACTTTCAGACTGTTTTTAGGCCAATTATAGGATCCACATCTAAATGTGAGCTCTACAGCCCAATCACAGCCTGACTGCAATGAAGTATTGGGATTTTAGAATTATGCTGGGACCAGCTTTAACACAAGTATATTAGTGTAACTGGGTTGTTTAACTGTTATTTTAGGGACCTGCCCCATATGGACATCAGTAGTAACCACTACATGCAGCAGAAAATATTTGCAGAATTAACCTCTTGACATTAGAATGAAAAAGCTTTCCTCTTGGCTCAGCACATTTGGTACTGAAGCAGATTTTGCTGGAACAAATACGAGCTAATCACACAGTTCTATCAAAAGGCCCCTATGTGTACAGAAGCAGGAGACACCTGGGTGGGGAAAAATACCCTGCATATTTTGTATTTATTTAAATTTGTATTTGGCCCTTCATCCAAAAAAAATCACACAGCGGTTTACGACTTAGTTCTGCCCTCAGTTCAGAGACGCCTGAGGGTTGCTGCACCAGCCTATTTTCCCACTGCTGCGTTCACAGTCTTGACTTCTCTGTTGGGAGGGATTTCAAGTGCAGGAAAGTGCCCCCCTGCCTCCAGCTGCTGATCATCTGTTCAGTGGCAGAAATGAGTGGCTTGCTTGCTCATAGATCTCTGAATCGAATTCTGAATCCGTTCTTCCTCTGCAGTCGTGTCAAAAAATGTCCGCTTACACCACAGGCCTATGGACACTGACATGGGAGTAAATCTAAGTGGGTCTTATTCTGAGTAAACATGCACAGGATTGTCCTGTACATCTGTTGGATCATGCCAGAGCCATTCCAACAAGTAGATCACCCAAAAATTTGTTTACCAGAACATTGCAGTTGGCATCAGTCTCTGAGTTGGTGATGCTCATAAATAAAGCCATTTGATCAACAATTTAAAGTTTCAGGAGTTTTAAAGCCTGTTGTGAGAAAATATCGAGACCACCACTATTACAAAGACACAGGCGAGTGTGATGACCACCCGAATAATGCAGTTATAGAAAAAGGAAGAGGATGTTAGAAAGCAATAATGTAAAGAGAGCATTTATAACCAGTTTGGAAACTTTCGATTAATAAGCTGTGAAATCCATAGTAAATTAATTAATTTCTCACTGAGCATGCTTCTGGAAACAAAGAATCCATCACTAGTGAATTTGTTTAATGTAGCGACATAAACCGAGCTAAAATTGATGATAGTTAATAAAGAACTTATAGGTATATGGTTTTAATAATAAACAAAATAGAAAACAATCTTTCCCTTCTGACATGCCTTTTTGTTGAATGTTCTTTGTAGAAAGTCAGTGCTCTTAAAAGCAGGCGAAATACTGAAAGCTATGATTGCATAGTTTCATAGATATAAATTATCTTTCATGGAGGATGAGTAATAAAACATGAAATGCTGAAAACTCTTTGAAATTGACATGTCTATAATGTAATGCAGTACTGTGATCACAGAATCATAATTCGTTTTAAGAGCAAATGGGTGAATTGGCAAACTTGCTTGTTGTTTAGCCAAGGATGAAATGTTACATGCCACCCCCAATCTCCGAGCGGTGTGAGATTCCAGAGGTTCCAGGTGTGCTTAACCAGGATTGGTTATCATTGTCTAGCACACAGCTCAATTAATCTCATACTTTTATGGATTAATTTATTTAACATGTATGTATGTATGTATGTATGTATGTATGTATGTATGTATTGAAGCAGGTTAATTCCTCCCTGTATAATGAATACTGTATTTAAAAACATTTTAAGGTTTTTTTGCTCATTCTGATATAGCTTTATTTGTCCAGTTTTAGTAATTATTCACCATGCTATATTATTTATTGATTATGCTTAATATTCATAAAGCATATAAGGATACAGAAAAAAAGTCTGCTATCATTGAAAGACAGCTCTTCTAACTCTAAAGTAGGCAGCTGGAAACCTTGATATGGCAGAAGTTTTGTTTTAGTGTGATAACTCAAAAAATTGTGAAACAACTCCCAAAATATCCAATGTATGCACACATTCACAATTTGCCAGCAGTTAAGCCTCACCCTGGCTGAACTTTTTGATACAGACCGTGGGTGTCAACCAGGGGGAGACCACCTTTCTATAAGGACACTTTTCCATCCTGTTTTTCAAATGTCTCTTTATGCCATAAATATTGGCTTCTATTATAGACAACTTCCTCCCTGGGGTTGGGATGGGTGGTTGAGAATCGAGGATCATCAAGAGAAATGGCCCTCTTAAAAAGCAAGAGTTCCCCCAGACTTTTTCCCTCAGTTTCTTAGTCTCAGTATTCCTTATAATAAATAGACATCTTTTGCGTATTTGTTTTCATTTTTAATGGTATTGAGCAAAATAATAACAATAATAATAATAATTCATGCTTTTATTTTTTATCATTTAAATTTTCTAATTGTTTTGAGCATAATAATAATGCTCTGCTTTTCCATCTGGAAATACATTTAAATACAAACAAATTTCATACTAAGGCAACACTGAATAATACGGCATTTCCAACACAGACTGTAATTTTAGGCATATTTATTTGGAAGAAGTTCCACTCAAATCAATTGGATTTGCTTCAGAGTAAATATAATTTGGAGGAGAAGATTTATTTACCCCCCTCTTTCTACATACAAGTAGAAATAAAGTGGATGTCTGTGAATGAATGTATTTGCCCAATAATAATACTCAAAGATTGCCTTTCCCTATATAGAAACATAGAATCATAGAGTTGGAAGAGACCACAAGGGCCATCCAGTCCAACCCCCTGCCAAGCAGGAAACACCATCAAAGCATTCTTGACATATGGCTGTCAAGCCTTCGCTTAAAGACCTCCAAAGAAGGAGACTCCACCACACTCTTTGGTAGCAATATAAACTGATCCAGACTCTGCACTCATCCTATGAGGCCCATCTTTGTGTGCCTCCTCTATAGGAGAGGCCCAGATGGTGGCTACATGAGAGCAGACCTTTTCTGCAGTGGCTCCCCATTTGTGGAATGCTCTCTCCAGGGAGGTTTGCCTGGTGCCTTCATGATACATCTGTAGGCGCTAGGTGAAAATGTTGCTCTTCAACCAGCCCTTTGGCTGATTAATATCACCCAGCCATTCAAATATGTTTGTGGGAGGGGAGGTTATTGTTTCGTGAACTACCCTGAGATCTTCAGATGAAGGGAGTTATATAAATAAAGTAAAAGAATAATATATGTGTAAACTCTTAACAGCTTAATAGGATTATTTCACACACTCCAAAAATAGCACTTATGTGTCAGCAAACTACATATGGGTCATATGTGGGACACATCTGCCAAGTGCTGTGACTACTACAGTTTGTGCAGTTTGACAAAGTTGCACAGTTTGTTGTGTTTGAAGCAAATGTACCTTTTTTTTTTTGCTACTTTTATTTTAAAAAAAAGACTTGGGAAGTCATAAACTTGTTTATATATTCAACAGAAAAAGGTTCCTTTTACTTCATCAACATACATGCAGGTTTGAGGTGAGTGTGTATGTGTGAGAAGTTAACTAGAAGTGATACCAGTGCAGAACACCGATGCATATGAAGTAACCCTAAGTCCCTTGTGTCATATGAGGACCTGGGATACCCAGGAATAGCAATGGGCCTTTAAATAGGAGTAGCCTTTCTTCAGCTCTCCTGACAAGTTCATGTAGGGCAAGTCCTAATCGCTGACAAACAATCAACACCAAGTATGTGCAAATAAGGGCCGTTTCAGGAAAGTTGGGTGTGTTGCGCTTTTCTGAAAGTTATCTCCTTTTGCTAAACCTTCTAGTGCTATCAAAAACCCCAGCTGACTTCACCCTGGGACACCCTTCAGCTCTTTATCAGGTTTTATTTTTAAAAAAACTGCTAAAAAGTTTTTTAGGGTGAAAGAAGGTACTCTCATGACTCTCTAAATGTGTTCTATATATATGTTCTGAACCAGGAAAATTTGTGTAGCCATTCAGAATGTGCCGCTCAGTTTGTACTCAATCCAGAACCAAGTCAAAAATATATCTAAATATAGAAAGCATGGTTATGAGAGATAATGTTTTAAAAATACGCAGCCTCCCAAAATATGGCATTCTGCTGCTAGATAGTGATTAGAACTTTGCCCCAATTGAACTCGTCAATAATGGCTTGTGGGTTAGTCGGGGACAACATGGCCTAATCCTTTCAAATCCTTATTAGTTTGTCTCATGTCAGCAGTAGTACAGTACATTCAGGCATGGGATTATTTATCTGGTGGGGGAGGTGGTTCATCCCCTACATAATTAACTATGCATGCATTTTATACTATAGCCCTGTATAGGAATTTAAGAAGGTGCCTTACTGTAAGTCAGACAATTGGCCCATCTAGCTTAGTTTAATTTTGCCAAAGAGAAAAAGGGAAAATATGGCTGATAACCTCTGCAGAGTTAAAACTATGTGTGCTCATGCTGGGAAAGCTTCATTTTTTATTATTGGGGGGGGGGGGTCACATTTAAGGTACCTCTCTCAATATCTATCCAGGATATGTATGAGCTCAGTGCAAGCAGGGAGGGAAGCCTTCTGCTTCCGCTGATTCTTCTTACCAGTGGCAGGTCCAGAGCATCACTGAGCAGGAGGACCCCCCCCCCAAAAAGCAACAGAACTGACTTCCCATCTAAAAGCAGGGGGGGGGGGAACCTGTAATCCTCCAGATCTTGTTGGATTCCAGTTTCTATATTCCTTAGCTGCTGGGCGGGCTGGCTGGGGCTGATGGATATTGGAGTCCGATAGCATTGGGATGGCCAAAGTTTCCCCAGCCAGCACTGATCTAAAATGATGGGGAAGGGGAGAGACCCTAGAGATCTTTCAGTCCATAGTCTATATAATGGCTTAACTGCACTACTTGCAGGAAGCTCAGTGCATTCACACATACATTATCTGCCTTCTACCCAATCTTCATGTTTGCCCTTTCAAGTCTAATGTTTTGTTATTGTGCCTTTAATATTTCTCATGTAAACCCCCCCCCCCACTTTTATACTGAATGCCACCTTCCTTGGCTTGACTGCTTTCTTTTTAATTGTGGAAATCAAGTTTTACATTATGAATTGGGTACATTTTTTATCCTTACTATTCATCTCAGGGGCGATCTGTAGAAGTCATATTGTGTTTTTATAAATAAAAAAATTATTACATTGCTGATGTTGTAGTTTTTATTTCTGTTATGTAAGCTACCTTGAAATGGCCTCTTAAGTATTTTTAAATCAATAAATTAATAAAAATGTTGTAAATATAGCTATTTCTTTCTTTTTACTTCCAGTGCTGAAAGGTGGTCCAGTTGAGGGAACTTACAAGCTGCTTCAGTTCCACATTCATTGGGGTTCCTGTGAAGGCCAAGGCTCTGAACACACAGTGGATGGGGTGAAATATGATGCTGAGGTAAGGCCCTGTTCTTCATCCTCTCAGGACTTCCTTGGGTCATTCCATATCAAGTGGGTCATTCCATATCCCTTTCAAACCCTCAAAGCTTACAAATTTCAATTTTAAAAAAATCAATTTTAGATTTAAACTTAGTTTCGATCATTCAACAGGTGTACAAAATATTAATAAAATTGGATGACATGAGGTACAAAAGTTGAATCACTTGATATGGAATGACCCCCCTTCTGAGCATAGCTGCCAAGTTCTCCCTTTTTTAAAGGGAAATTCCCTTATGCTGACTAGGCTTCCTCGTGAGAAAAGGGGAAACTTGGCAGCTATGCTTCTGAGTATCTTTATGTCAGGTATTCGAAAAGATCCTGAAACTGTTGATAAAAGCAGGTAGTAAGGATAGACATGGTGGCATCTTCTGATCAAAGAAAAGCTTCTAAAATTTGATGGCAGGTGGGATTATTTAAACATCAAATCTATTGAGTATGTGAACTCCCAACCATTTTGATGTGAAGCGTATGAAGGTCACCTGGGGCAAGGAGCAAGTTCTTTACATGGTGGCTCCAGTCCTTTCATGAGATGTTTTTAATCCAGGCCTTTCTCCAAGAAGCTAAAGGCAGAAGACATAATCCCCGACTCCACCATTTTATCCTCACAAAAACCTTGTAAGGTAGACAGTGACAGGCCCAAGACCAAGACCTCTCCTTTGAGCTTCATGGCCAAATGGGAATTTGAATCCACGTCTCCCTGGTTTTATTCCAGCAATCTAATCCCTACACCACACTGGTTTTCAGTAATGGTATTATGGCACTCCCCTTGTAGAGAAGCTTACCATTGCTTGCCTTTCCTCACTGCTTGGACTCAAGCTACTGACTTAAAAGAAATATATAATAGATCTCAATTAAGCAGGGCTCCTACTAAAGGCCACAGGGATTTTTCAGAATATATGCTTCAGGATATGGCAGAATGTTTGCATTTAGGAAATTGTTTGAGTGGGTGTAAAATGCCAGCATGAGAGCAGAGCTCTGATATCTATGTTTGCCTTTCTCAGTGAATGAAAAGCGCAAATCGATGGCTGAACAAGGTTTCAGTACCTTTTTGTCTCGGCCATAAAAGGACGTGTTAATGTTTAGTATAGGAATTATCTTGCTTCTTCAGTTTGAGAGAAGGCCTTTCTAAAAGGTCACTTTATTTCTGCATTTTTCTTTGGCTCCAGCTTCATTTGGTTCATTGGAACACAAAGTATGGTAGTTCTGGTGAAGCTGTGAAACATCCCGATGGTCTGGCCGTTGTGGGCGTGTTTTTGAAGGTTAGTACCATTATGTCCTCTTTTGATCATTGCTGGCTTTGCAAGAGAACATTTTGTACAATGCGATTTACGCCTCCAGCGGAAGCTGAATTTTCTGTTCACAGGCATTCAAGGTGGCTTTGTGATACCGTGTTCCCTTTATTTAGTCCTGTGAGAACTGATCAAGTGTTTTTTTAATAATAATAATAATAATAATAATAATAATAATAATAATAATAATATCATCATCACAGCATCTTAGAAGTGGAAGGGTCCAAAAAGCCACATAAAACCAACCTCCTTCTATGACACAGAACCATTATCTGCTAGCAAACATTACAAATCAGTCAACCCAACCCACCCATAGCAAGCCCCAAGATAAGTTATAGTGCAGAAAGTTGCTTGCAGAGCAAATACGTCCAGGTGACTCATGCAAGTGAGCCAAACCACATGCTGCGTAAATGTCAAGAAGTTTCAGTTTGTACTGATAAGCCTTAAAAAGCTAAAATGATTGGGGCCCAAATATTATGCATACAGAGCGGTTTCCTACACAGGCTCAGCTTTAACGTTAGGCAGAGAGAAGTGCTGGGGTGCACTGCTCTGCTCATGTGAGAAACCACAGCCGCTTCACTGCAGTGTTTGTTTAAGTGGGCAGAAAGTGGGTGCCAAGTGGACCAGTGAGCAAGTGGCTGTCTTGGTGTTTCCTCTTTCCTTCTGGTGATTCCCTCACTGTGAGAAGTGAGGTTACAGGAACCAGGCAGAGGGCCTTCTTGGTGGTGGCGCCCACCTTGTGGAATGCCCTCCCATCAGATGTCAAGGAAATAAACAACTATCTGACTTTTAGAAGATATGAGAAGGCAGCCCTGTTTAGGGAAGTTTTAAATTTTTGTTTCAATATTTCTGTTTCAATATTCTGTTGGGAGCCACCTATTTATTTATTTATTTATTTATAAACGGATAGCCAGGATAGTTTTTCAACTATTTGAAAGGCAAAGCAGCAAATAATGCTTTACCCTTCACAACTTGTGGCAGTGTACTTTCATTCTTAATGGTATACACATTAGGTGTCTGTATATGAAACAGTGAACCAAGGTGCTCTGGCTTGGAGCAAAAAATTCAGAGAAATAAACGAGATTTTCCTGCATGTGGATATATTCTTAAGGCATCAGGTTGTAAAATATTCAGCTTTTAAAACAATGCTAACTGATTAGTTCCCTTACCAAATGAAGATAAACTTCTGTGAAAGACAGTTAAATTTTTACTGTGAAAGATGACAGGGTACTCAGGATTAACTCTCTCATTAATATGTAACTTTTGAATGCAAGATGACCTTGTTTGGAGCACTGTGTTTGTTTAATATTTACCGGTAATCGGTAAATGTAAGAGAGCCTTCTCTGTGGTGGATCCTCGCTCTTGGAATTCCCTCCCCAGGGAGACATCCTTATTATCTCTTAGGTTCCCCTTCAAAAATATATATTTCTGTTTCCCTAGGCTTTTAAGAAATGGGAGTGTAAGCATTTTTAATTTAGAGCAATTTGATTTTGCTGTTTAGATGAATTGTTGATATTTTAACTTGTTATGGTAGTTTGTATCCTTTTTTTATAATATTTTTAAAATGCACTTTTTTGTTTCTTACTACTCTCTTAGTGCTGGGAATATAAGCGTATGCTGAGCTGTGAGGTGTAAGTGATATAAACACATATACATTTGTGCGCACAACCTTCTCTTTATGCCTTTTTATATCACAGGTTGGAAGTGCCTGTCCTGGAATACAGAAAGTTGTTGATGCGCTCGGCACCATTAAACACAAGGTAAAGCTTCTGCCTTTTTGGCAGCTAAGAATGACTGCACTGCAGTTTCCTGCTTTCTTCTTTCAAAGAACAAAATTGCAAGGGAATTCCAAAGGGATTGCTTTTAGCTTCTCATTCCATCTATTCTAGCTGGGCAATTATTCTTGAATAATCTTTTGTCGGTAAGAGACCTGCCTTCAAACAGCAAAAAAAATTGCACTTTGGGTTCTTCAGTGTTTTGAAAGATTCTGCTTATTTGGTGCGTGGAGGGGGGGGGGCAGGGGGCTGAAAAGGAAAATGCATCCTCCTCCCCTTGCTCAGTTGCTTTGCACAGTCCCTTATTATCACCAGTTGCTCCAAGGAGAGTAGGTTTACTACCCTCACTTAGATTGCACCACTTTTTAGCATGCAGCTTTTGAATGCAACACCACCTTGTCTGAAGCACAGGCAGACCTCCCTGCATCTCCAACCCCGCCCTCCCTCCCTCCAGCCACCCCCAGCTCGATAATAGTTATACACTTGTGGAAAGAAATACATAGCTCTCCTTTACATGCTACGGAATTACAGGCAAAGTGTGTGTACTGTACACATCATCTACTCACTACTGCATCGGGCTGTTTTATCAAAAAGCTTTATCTATTCTAGGGCAATCAGGCTGCCTTCACAAACTTTGATCCAACCGGTCTGCTTCCTGCCTCCCGTGATTTCTGGACCTACCCAGGATCACTGACCACTCCTCCTCTGCTTGAATGTGTAATCTGGATTGTCCTGAAGGAGCCCGTGACTGTCAGCAAGGAACAGGTGAATAAATTCTCCCGCCTCCCCCCTTTTTTGCAGCAAAAAACATATTAATCTGTAAACACTCCTAATCTTTTTCTTATTGGTAAGGTGCCTACACTGGAATTATAGTTTACCCATAGAGACGCACACAGCCTGTGGGCAATAAGGGCCAAATCAGGCATGAAGATTCATGGCCAGGATATCACCTGGTTTTGCTGTGCGAATTGCCATCCCCATGGCTCAGTTTAAGATCACATTCTTTGAATGCAAAACACCCTGGGTTCAGTCCCTAGTATCTCCACAGGTAAGGATGAGAAAGCTCCATAGATAAGTGCATTCACATGGTGGCCATAACATTTGAAAGATACTTCTAATATGGTTCAGCCTAGTGCAGGGATGAAGAACCTGTGGTCCTACAGAAAATAGTCAATGGCCTTCCAGATGGGAGATGCACATGTGGAACTTTGTGTCTTTCTGAGCGCTAGCTCATTCCCCTGTGGGGCAAACTTGCTGCTGATTTTGATATACATAAACCCAAGGAACACCTTACTGGCTAAGCCAGAGTGTTGCAGACTTTCCAAGAGAATGAGACGCATGCTCTTATACGACATGGCCATTCTCAGATTTGCATAAGCAATTTCTATTCACTTGTGTCTGTTCATAGACATAACACCCTCAATCAGTTAAATGAATTGAGGGATATTTCCAACCAGCACAACTCGCATTGATTTATAAGTACATTCGCCGTATCACACATGAAAGAGCTTCACATATGAGTGCTGCATAATGAAATCCACTCATTGTCCTGGAATTTGGAATTAGATCTGAAGAAGTGAATAAATCACACACAGGGGGATCTGAAAGGTCTCCCTCTGATTGCTCTGCTAAAATTGAATACATGCCGTACACATAGAGGTTTAGCAAAGAAGGTCTCTTTCGAAAAGCATATTTCTGGGTGTAGTTGGGTGTATGCGGAAGTATTATAATGCATGGTTTAAGACACAGAACTGCTGTGGCAGAACTATGTTTTGCCTATTTATTCCACTTATAGCCCACCTTTCCTCCAAGGCATTCATGGTTTCTCTTCCTTTTTAGCATCACAACAACCCTGTGAGGTAGGTTAAGGTGAGAGTGTAAAGATCATCCCAAATCCTGAGAGTTCCAACAGAATGCTCTGAAAGCCTGTGTGGACTAGGATGTGGGAGACCAGAGTTTAATGGCCAGTTGGCCATGAAGCTCACTGGGTGACCTTGGGTCAGTCTCAGCTTAACCTACCTCACAGGGTTGTTGTAGGGATTAAAATATGGAGGGAGAGAACCACATACTCTACCTTGAGCTCCTTTTGAGAAAAAGGTGGGCTATAAACGTGACATATAAATAAATAAAAATTAATTGGAGGCGCATGAATACTGAAGACACCCGCTTCTTCCTTTTCTCTTCTCCAGATGGACAAGCTGCGCTGCCTTTGCTTCAGTTGCGAGGGCGAGTCCCACTGCGCCATGGTGGACAACTGGCGCCCTTGCCAGCCCTTGAAGACCAGGGAAGTTAGAGCCTCATTCCAATAAGCTGTGCCCATTAAACATTGCTGTGTCCTTGAGGGTTGAGTTATTTTCCGCTAAGCACAAATCAAACTACTGCCATATATATGCACTGGCAAGATCTCTCTTCTCCCCCAAACTCCAGTGCTGTCTGCCTATCATCTTCTGACGTTTCTAATAATGAAGGCCATAAAGTGTGGTTGTGTTTGCGGCATGTTTGCAGTGTGTATGCCAGGCTAAAGAGGGCAGGGGAGAGGAATCGTGGAGTGATGCTTGATGAGAATTGCTGTGATTTTTTATTTTATTTTTTGGTGCTGAGGCTGTAGTAGGAGATCTTCATTTGGCAGCTTGCCAAAGGATAAGATGATAAGCAACAGAAAAAAATAAGCCATTTTTTAAAATTAAAAAATATATAACCTCATGGAACATATGAGGTTAAACGTACTCAGTAACTTGAATCTTTCATGGAAGCACAGGAATGCAATCTAATATGAACATTTTACATTTGATTTAGGAGAATACGTTGTAGCAACATAGGCATTGTAATGCAAAATTAGGATTGCGTTCTTAGCTTTTTTAAAAGAAGTTTGAAGTGTAAATATTTTTAAATTGTTTTACATTTTTAGCCATAAATCTGAATCATGTCTTAATGTTAGTGTGTTTTATTTTTTTAATTATAAAAATGTCAACTGAGCTAAATTAAGTACTATTATGTGTAAAAATTGTTGATACCATAGCTATAATACAGAGTATTGTTCCACTGAAAAATAATATTGTCATAATTTAAAAAAAGAAATTAATATTGTATTTTAGATACCTTCGCTAATAAAGAAATAAATATATATATATACTTATGTTTCTGTTCTCAGTCATTTATTGCAATGGGAGAAAAGAGGATGCAACATAAAAACTCTTGAAACAAGATTTTGGCTTTGAAAAACAAGAGTCTTGCAACACTTTAAATCTAACTTACACCGCAATAAATTTGTTAGCTTCCGATAGCATTACAAAACTCTTTGCTGGTTTTGTTGCAAAAAGACCAACATGGCAACCCTGCTGGAAAAAAATGGTTTAGAAAGTCTATGTCTATTACTTTTGGTACATTCTATTGAACCAAAATGAGTAGTATTTACAAGTACTTAATAGCATATAATTGCAGAGAGTAGCCTTGGTCAAGAGGGCCTTGTTCACAGAAACAAACTGTCAGTAAGTATTTCTGCTGCTGAATTGATATTGGTACCAATCACCTCCCTCTGCCCTCCTCTAACATTCATCTCATCAAATCCTTCCCTGTACCCTCTTGAACCCATGCCCTTTCAGTTCCTGGTTACCATATCTCCCTATCATTATCACTCCTCTGCCACATAACTGGTCTTTCCCTTTAGTTTCCCCCTGCATTCAGTGATTTCACTCTCACCTTTCACAAGCCCATCCCTTGACCCACCTTCCTTTACAACTATCTTACCAGCTCTCCTTGACCCCCCAGACTTCTGACGCATGCTGCCTGCTCCATCAACTCTCCAGACCACCAGAAGCCCCCTCCAACTCTCAACACCCTACAATCATGCCAGTGAAACTGCCTTCACAAAAATCACTGATTGCCTTCTCGCTGCAAAAACTGAAGGCCTTGAGTCCTTCTTGACCTTTCTGCTGCCTTTGATTCAACTGATAACTTTATCCTATGTGCTTAGTTATTTATGAATTTTACAGCCTTATGTGCTGCACAAGAAATGAGCTTATTTAGGTGGTGAGCATAGCACATCCGTAAAACAGCATGAAGTACGTATTTAACATCTGGACATGTATTTAACATACACAATAACCGATGGATTGAATTATACATCAGAAAAAGCCTGTGTACACAGAAAGGTCTTCAAGCAAGCCTTTGAAACAAACCCTGATGGTTCTCGTTTAACATTAATGGGTAAGGAGTTCCAAACCTGGGAGCAGACACTCTATTCCACTTGCCGTGTTTAACAGAGTGACACCTATCCTCCTTGATCATGCCTCAGACAGCTGAAATCCTAAAGCAACTGCTTTCCATTTGTCTCTGTTCACCATCTCTGAGCTCAGAAATGGGCTTGCTCCATTTGCTGGCTGTGGTGGCTGAGACTACTGAGAGTTGTAATCCAATATATATCAGGAAGGCACCACCAGGCCAGGGAAGGCTGGCATGCAGTACAGAGTTTGCTGCATTTATGTGAAAGCATTACTTTCCTAAATAGCCAGTTAATAATACCGGGCCTAATTAGTTTATGCCACCAGTCCAAAGATGGCATAAACTATTAGGCCTCTTATTATATCATTGGCTGCCAAACACATGGCCAACACTATGAGCTTCATCCATCCTGTTGAGAGGGGAAGCAGCTAAAGACAATTCCCCATCTCTCATCCTCAGCTGATTGGTACTCTCAAATCTGGTGAGCATCAAACATCAAGGTGGGCCAGAAATATGCACCCACAGGTGGACATGAGCCCCACTACCTTTGATGCATATGGGACTACAATCAGAAGGGTGGGCAGTGATTCCCTTGCCCTTGTTAACTCTTCAGCTCTGTTGATTTTGGCAGAACGAGAGAGAGAGAAATTGATGATATTTTCAGGAGCTAAGCATCTAGAGCAGTGACGGGGGGGGGGGGATGTGGCCCTCCAGATGTTTCTGAACTGCATCAATCCTGACTACTGCTTATGCTGACTGGGGCTGATGGAGCTGAGGTCCAGCGATTTATCAATGATCCCCACAATGATTTAGATTTGGTAGCAACAAGCTGACAAAAAACAACCCCTTAATTTATTGAAGAAAAGGTTGAGCGATGCAAATACCATGCTGCCTTTTAAAAATAAAGTTTAATAATAATTGCACAGGGTGTAAGTAATTAAGCACTAGGGTAACCACTATGGTGTAAAATGGGGGAAGTGACTAGTCCATAATAGGAAACCATTGATTATGTGGCATGGAATGCACAACTAGGTCAGACCAGGCAGGGCTGAATTTGCATCAGTACTTACTTACCCATTCAATGGATGTTGCAAAGCTTGTTTCTACTGCTGTAAAAGCCTCCGCTTATTAAAAGTGGATTACAGGCAGAGACATTGCCTAGGAATGAATATTAAAAAAATTATTGGGATTAATGGAGTGCATGCAATTCTTACACTGCCTTGGATGGAATTTCAATTGGCATCCCTGGAAACCAGGCCTCTGCTAGCGTTTGACTCACCATTCCCAGTATGTAGGGGGAGCGGAAGTTGTGCTCAGCAAACCCAGCATAACAAACAGACTCATAGAATCATAGAATCATAGAATCATAGAATCATAGAGTTGGAAGAGACCACAAGGGCCATCCAGTCCAACCCCCTGCCAAGCAGGAAACACCATCAAAGCATTCCTGACAGATGGCTGTCAAGCCTCTGCTTAAAGACCTCCAAAGAAGGAGACTCCACCACACTCCTTGGCAGCAAATTCCACTGCCGAACAGCTCTTACTGTCATGAAGTTCTTCCTAATGTTTAGGTGGAATCTTCTTTCTTGAAGTTTGAATCCATTGCTCCGTGTCCGCTTCTCTGGAGCAGCAGAAAACAACCTTTCTCCCTCCTCTATATGACATCCTTTTATATATTTGAACATGGTTATCATATCACCCCTTAACCTTCTCTTCTCCAGGCTAAACATACCCAGCTCCCTAAGCCGTTCCTCATAAGGCATCGTTTCCAGGCCTTTGACCATTTTGGTTGCCCTCTTCTGGACACGTTCCAGCTTATCAGTATCCTTCTTGAACTGTGGTGCCCAGAACTGGACACAGTACTCCAGGTGAGGTCTGACCAGAGCAGAATACAGTGGTACTATTACTTCCCTTGATCTTGACTCATACAGTATATACCTTTCCCTTCCATTAGATTTGGTTGGCTGTGACAATGGGCAAGAAAATATTAGCAGGAAAATTATCTGGTCTGTCCCAAAGCACATTACCTCTGGTCCTACTTGTTTACAACCTTGACTCACTGATTTTTCTAAAAGATACTTTGGAGCTGTTGCTTCCTACAAAACTGATGTGCCATCAGGAAACAAACTTAATTCTAATTATTCTCACCATGTTAGCAGGTCATTCTTCCCTGCCAGTTTTGTTCTAAAGAGACATGTTTAGAACTTCTGGGTTCTCCTTCCTGAACTATTTTCTGCTTCCTTGTTTGTTTATACTGAGAGGCCATAATTGTGCTTCTTTATTTCACAGCAAAGTGTGGAACAACAGCTCCATTAAGCATCACAGCATGGAAGCTTTTGGATGGGTTGAATACTTGGAAGTGTACCATGGAGAGGAATAAATTCCCCGCTTCCAGAGTCCTTTGATGTTGTGCAGTGGTTAGAGTGTTGGACTAGGACCTGGGAGACAAGGTTCAAACCATGTTCCTCATTGGGCAATGTAGGGGCATCCTCTGGCTCTCAGCTACACCTGCCTCACAGGGTTGTTGTGAAGGTAAAATAGGGAGGGGGAGAGCTGCTAGAAGGAAAGGCGGGATATAAATAAACACAGCATCTAGCTCCTGTTAGGTGGTGCAGAAAGCATGGAAAGTGAAAGAGACAGGAGTTGAGTTGGGGTGGCTAATCAATGTTGTTAAACTATAGTTCCCACAATCCCTGACCATTAGTTGTCTGGGATTACTTGAACCCCCCACCAGTTCTCCACTCCTGGGTCAAATTCTTGGACTAAGGAGTGTGGAAACCCAGATTTAACTCCCCACTCAGCCATGAACTTCACTCGATGTTGGACCATTAAGAGTCTCTCAGGCTAACCTGCCTCACAGGGTTGCAGTGAGAACCTGATACACTGCCTTGAGCTCATTGGAAAAAAGACAGGATAGAAATGCAATGAATGAAATGAAAAGTGGGGTGGGAAATAGATATATTCTAACAGGGATGTAGGCAGATCAAAATCAGGGGGGGCAAGGGGCGGGGCCAAGGCATGGGGGAGGGGCCACAGTGGGGCAAGGAAAGCCATGATCATTCAGGGGCGAGGGGGAGCCAGGATCAGCCCAAAATCAGGCTGCTCCGACCCCCTCCTCCCCCTCCTCGACCGGCAGGGGCGAGGGGGCGCCAGGATCAGCCCCAAATCGGGCTGCTCTGACCCACTCCTCCCCCTCCGTGATCGGCAGGGGCGAGAGGGCGCCAGGATCAGCCCAAAATTGGGCTGTTCCTCCCCCTCCTCGATTGGCAGGGGCGAGGGGGCGCCTGGATCAGCCCGAAATCGGGCTGTTCCGATCCCCTCCTCCACCTCTGCGATCGCCGGGGTGGGTGGAGGGAAAGCTGGCTTTCCCTCCACCCGCCCCACAGCTAGCAAGGGAGAAGGGAGACGTCCCTTTTAGCCAGCTGGCTGTGGGGCGGGTGGACGGAAAGCCCCAGAGCCGCGCAAAGCATTTGGCTGGCTTTCCCTCCACCCGCCCCACAGCCAGCCGGCTAGAAGGGACGTCTCCCTTCTCCCTGGCTGGATGTGGGGTGGGCGGAGGGAAAGCCAGCCAAATGCTTTGCGCGGCTCTGGGGCTTTCCCTCCACCCACCCCACAGCCAGCCAGGGAGAAGGGAGACGGCACCGGGCGGCGGTGGGCAGCAGGGCAGGCTGGCCACCAGCGGCCCTGCTTCTAGGGGGGCAACTGCCCCCTCCTGCCCCCCTGCCTATGCCTATGTATTCTAAGATAGTTGTTACTTTTTCTGTTTCATCACAAGGGAGCTTCCACACACTGCTTCGCTCCTGCAGTGTCTTATTCAAGTAGAAGGTGCCTGAAGACAGATTAAGATGTTGTCTGGTGTATTGCCCTGAGAGAGGATCCCAAAAGCAGGGACCACCACTGCAAAGATCCATTCCCATGTTGCCACCCTCAGAACCTCCTGAGGAAGGGTACACAAAGAAGGCCTCAGATGTGAGGAGATGTGGTCCTTGAGGAACTGGGGTCAAAACCAGGACTTTGAATTGAGCCTAGAAACCAACTGGTAGCCAGTGCAGCCGTACCAAGATTGGTGTTATAAGTTCAGACTGTGCTATCCCATCAACAATCTAGCTCTTGCTGTGAATCCTTTGCAGAAGCTCACGTGGGTAAAAATAAAAACTGGCTGCGTCCCAACACAATCCTCACTAAGGAAGGAGTTCAGAGAAGGCAGCATATGAGGCTGCTGACTTCTCTGAACCTCTTCCTTAAGCGCAGATTGTGTTGGGCCGCAGCCAAATTCTTTTTACCCACGTGAGCGGCTGCATAGTACTCACGGCGTGAGCGCAGGCAGGCAATGCTGCGCCTGGCTCAAACTTTATCTTGCAGCATTTTGCTTGCTCTTTACTGCACCGAGGACGGCTCTACACTTCAACATAAAATGTCTGAGTCAGGGCCTCAAGGTTTATGGAAGCTTAACATATCAGCCTCTTTAGCCTCAAAGCACGGGGGAACTGAAACTCAACGCAGCAACCAGAGCCAAAGGGAACCGTGCAGCTACAGAGCAGAATTACAGTAGCGAGTCTTGGGCTGCATTTATAAAAAGCCTTCATTCTGAGACTTTGTAACCGCCTGCAAAGGATTTCCTTCCTGCTGAGAACCTGCAAACTGGGGGGATTTTATATAAAAAAGAAACAAAATAAAAATAATAATAATAAACTGATGATGTACAAAATAAGTGAAACATCTAAAGTATTTGTAACTTTCAGCCCTATGTTAAAACATTATCAAAGAGAATCAAGTGGAAGCACAGTGGGGTTGTCAGTTTGAAGGGCTCCTCAGGGCACCAATACTTTCATGTGAAAATAATATACTTATACAGTATACACTGCGGTGGGTCCACCAAGCTGAGAAGTGTCAGCACCAAAGATAACAGAACCATCCCATTTCCACTAGTTCTGTGAGATCACTCCATTGTTTAATTATTTATTAGTCACTCTCCCCACCCCACCCCCAAAGCAATAATAGAATTGCAGAGTTGTAAGGGACCCTGAGGATCATCTAATCCAACCCCCTGCAATGTAGGAATCCTGCCCACAGCCATCCCTGGATGGGCACAAACCACTCATCTTCTATTTACCTAACACACACACACCCTATCCAGGGATGTTTTTCAACTACAACTCACTGGAACTCAGTTCTAGCACCTCTCAGGTGAACACTGTTGCCATTATAAGAGAACAAGGGAGGTGTTCATGGTGAGTTCTGACACCACTTTTTCTAGAAAAATAGCACTGTATCTATATCTATCTATCTATCTATCTATCTATCTATCTATCTATCTATCTTTGAGAGCCAGTGTGGTATAGCAGCTAGGGTATCGGACTAAGACCTGGGAAACCAGGGTTCAAATCCACCCTCAGCCATGAGGCTCACAGGAATGATTCTTTATTTAGGATTTCTAAATAAGGAACTGTTCCTTGAAAGAAGGAACCAGCAGGAAGCCCTACTAATAGACCTAAAGAGGTGGCCTAAAGGACAAGAGACTAGATTGCCCAAGCGCTCTCCGCTTGTTTGCAATAAAACTTTTTGCCTTCAGATTAATTTTTGCTGAGCATTAAATACAAAGGGATGGCCCCGTCTGAAATGAAGTAGCAAAGCACCCATGGGATTAGTTTACAGTTGCTGATGGGGCCAGGGTGGCATTCACCAGAGGATTTGAAAGGAAATCAAGAACAAAAGTTCTTATCAGTTCGGAAGTGCTCCCTGTGTTCCTCAGCTGAAAGTGCCTCTTGCAAAACAGACGGTCAAACGGTCAGCATAATGCGCTGAGTGCTAACAAAATATACAATTTGTTATTTTAAGCACCCACTATTCCAAAGCATGGAGGGCTGCCAACATGATGTGTCACAGCCTATTTTTATTTTATTCAGGGCTATAGAGGACTGGTAGCAGGCCTGTGAGGGCAGTGAATGAAATCACTGGCCGCTTGGCGACTTGGGTACTCATACCCTGTTTCTCATATTTTAAGGCATCCCCATAAAATAAGCCATAGCAGGATTTTTAAGCATTCAAGGAATATAAGCCATACCCCGAAAATAAGACATAGTGATAGGAGCAGCAGCAATGCCGGCCGCAGCAGGAGGAGGAGGAAAAAATAAGACATCCCTTGAAAATAAGCCATAGTGTGTTTTTTTGAGGAAAAAATAAATATAAGACGTGTCTTATAATATGAGAAACACGGTATCTCAGAAGAGACACAAAATCTCACAACCTGATCTGCCAACTCTTTTGCAGGATATTCACAAGCTGGAATGCGTGCAGAGGAGGAAGGCCTATGAGGAATGGCTGAAGGAGGTGGGTATGTTTAGCCTGAAAAATAGGAGGCTGAGAGGAGATATGATAGCCACCTTCAAATATCTGAAGGGCTGTCACACGGAAGAGGGAACAAGCTTGTTTTCTCCTGCTCCTGAGGCTAGGACTGAAGCAATGGCCTCAAGTTACAAGAAATGAGATTCCGACTAAACATCAGGAAGAACTTTCAGACAGAAAGTGGTGGAGGTTTTAAGCAGAAGTTTGGTGGCCATCTGTCATGGACGCTTTAGCTGGGATATCTGCACTGCAGGGGGTTGGACTAGATGACCCTTGGTGTCCCTTCCAATTCTGCGATTCTACTATTCTATGATTCTAACTTGATGCATGACTGTGTCTGAACAAGGAAATGTTTGCCAGTCGGAGGAATGAGAAAGAGTTCTCGCATATAAAAAATACATTGAAGTAGCTTTTGTTATTTACTAGAGAAGTCTAGCACTTACAATAGAATAGATACTTATGTGCCAAATGCTTTTGGCATTAAAAGACGTTTCTGTTCCCTACTATTTGAGCCTGTCTCTCACAAACTGCCAATGCAATCCACAGGAGAGTTGCTACATAATACTATGCTTTTTGTGTCCCCATTCTGCCTATGTTGCCTTAATATATAATTAGAGGCACTAAGGAAACCGGTACCTATTCTATGGTCCTGGAAAATGAAGAAATGTGGAGCAAAACAATACAGTTTACAAGCTGTTGCAGGGAGAGCTAGGCAAAGTGACAAAATGCACAATTCACATTTGCTTGTTTTGTGTGTATATTGGCTTGTATTTAATGAAGTGCTGCTTGCACAATAGGACTTTCTTCCCCCTTCTTGCTCTTTGCATGCCATGTGTCCTCCCCCCAAAAAACAATCTGCTCTGGAGGGTTGGGGAAACCCCCAGAACAAATTTAGGGGTCCCAAATGGGGAAGTCCTGTTGGGCTTGCACAATTCCATGCATTTGGCTTTGAGATCTCTGTGTTGAATTTCCTAGGAATTGTTTAAGCAAGCAAGCGAGCAAGCAAGCAAGCAAGCAAACCTATTGATATAAAAATGTAAGACTGTAATGTTTTGCAGGCGTGGGGGGAGGAGGGAGAAGGAAGCCCCTCGTCTGGATTCACCCTTAATTGCATAGCCTCCATCACTGGACTTTCCTGGAAGGAACCAACATGGGAATAGGGGTGTCCATCAACACACCTTCATGATGATGGAAATACCAAGCAGTTGTTTTGTAGAACACTGGCTCTCCATTTGGCTTTTAAATATAGTGAAGTATCCCCTCTCCAAGCCATAGATAGTAAAGGGTAACTATTTAAAGCTTTTATTTTGTGTGAAGTTTTTCTATCATTTAGGGTGCGGCAAGATTTTATAGTGACGGCTATAGCACAGCTATATGGTCGTTTACATATTATCTTATTCATATATATTCTTGTCCTGTACAAGAAGCTACAGTTAGAACTGGATATGGAACAACTGATTGGTTCAAAATTGGGAAAGGAGTACGACAAGGTTGTATATTGTCTCCCTGCTTATTTAACTTATATGCAGAATTCATCATGCGAAAGGCTGGACTAGATGAATCCCAAGCCGGAATTAAGATTGCCGGAAGAAATATCAACAACCTCAGATATGCAGATGACACAACCTTGATGGCAGAAAGTGAGGAGGAATTAAAGAAACTTTTAATGAGGGTGAAAGAGGAGAGCGGAAAATATGGTCTGAAGCTCAACATCAAAAAAACCAAGATCATGGCCACTGGTCCCATCACCTCCTGGCAAATAGAAGGGGAAGAAATGGAGGCAGTGAGAGATTTTACTTTCTTGGGCTCCTTGATCACTGCAGATGGTGACAGCAGTCACGAAATAAAAAGACGCCTGCTTCTTGGGAGAAAAGCAATGACAAACCTAGACAGCATCTTAAAAAGCAGAGACATCACCTTGCCGACAAAGGTCCGTATAGTTAAAGCTATGGTTTTCCCAGTAGTGATGTATGGAAGTGAGAGCTGGACCATAAAGAAGGCTGATCGCTGAAGAATTGATGCTTTTGAATTATGGTGCTGGAGGAGACTCTTGAGAGTCCCATGGACTGCAAGAAGATCAAACCTATCCATTCTGAAGGAAATCAGCCCTGAGTGCTCACAGGAAGGACAGATCGTGAAGCTGAGGCTCCAATACTTTGGCCACCTCATGAGAAGAGAAGACTCCCTGGAAAAGACCCTGATGTTGGGAAAGATTGAGGGCACTAGGAGAAGGGGACGACAGAGGACGAGATGGTTGGACAGTGTTCTCGAAGCTACGAACATGAGTTTGACCAAACTGTGGGAGGCAGTGGAAGACAGGAGTGCCTGGCATGCTATGGTCCATGGGGTCACAAAGAGTCGGACACGACTAAACAACTAAACAACAACATTCTTGTTCATAAAGGGAAACTTGGAAACAGCTTCCTAAGGTTGTGCATCAGAAAGTAAACAATCTGGGGAGTAAAACTCTTTCCTCCTCAACTTAAATTCCATTATGAATTGAAAATACAAATTAACTTAAATGAGAAAATGGATATTGTGTTACATCAAACTGAGCCTATGGCTAAGGACAACATTAGAATTCTAGACAGGAATGCCATTTACGCGATGAGCTGGCTGTTTCTGTAATGCCTTATATAAAGGAGGCCAATCAGCATCTCCCTCATTTCTGTAAGTAAGTAGAATACTGAGTTAAAACTTCCTTTAGATCTCTTTTATTGTGCCACCCATAGAGAAGAGCGGAATGTACATCTTAATGACAGATAGACCTTGAATACTTAACGGAGATGTGCAATCATGGCACTGCAGAGAAGGGAGAACAACTTGTAAGTCAGAGCTATTCCAAGACAATGTGTCTTTTCATTCGGGAAATGTGACTCGACTCTGGGCTGGAAAGTAAACACTATGAATGAAAAGGGTGCTGATAAAAGGCCAGTGGCCCTCAGCTGCTAATGGAAAAATTAGTATTTGATAGTCCAGATTCCTTTAGAATTCCTGGGATAGGAAGGTTAGGTGTAAGGTCTGTTCTGGAATGCAGCTTCAGCTGGGCAATCTGCTCACATGTTACTGAAATTCTTTGTTAAAACTCAGGGGTCAGCCAAAACAGATGGATAGGGGAGGAATCCTTGATGCTCTGCATGTTCTGTGATTATTTACCGGTATATCATTGCGACAGCCAATGAAGCTGAATGTTGGAAGATTCAGGACAGACAAAAGAAAGTATAGGCAATGACTGATTTGTGCAGGGTTTACGTTCCTGATGCCCTGCCCATCCTTGCCCCATTACTCCTCCTTTTCCTGCCACTTCCGGGTCTCTGTGATGCATAAATCAGTCATCGCCTGTACCTATCCACAGTGCATAGTTAAAAGCCTGTCTTTACGAATTCATTGTAAGAGGAAGTAGGCTCAGAAAAGTTCCTTTACTCCCTACAATATTTGCAGATTGTGAAAGGCATAACAATTTACCTCTTTGCTCATTTGGGTACAAAGGCAAACCAGTTTGAAATCTGCTTGTGCAGAAGGAGAGGCGAGGAAGCAGCAATCTGCTTCCCACACGAAACCATGACTTTTCCAACCTGGTTGGCAATAGGCTTTGACTTGACCTTCGGCCTAACAATACTACATGATCCTATCTTTTTAAGGTAACTCTTCATCATCACTGCTTGGAAATGAATATGTGGCAACCCTAGGCATGGTGGATACACAGTTTAAAAGCTCTTTGTTTCAAGCTATGTGTTTTGCTCAGAATAAAAATCTAGAGACACAGAAAGTCCCAAGAGTGAAATCTAGAAGTCTAGTTACATTAAAGCAGGACTCCAGGCCTTAATAAACGAAGCAGTTGACAAATGGGAATGAGCTAGCAGTATCTGACTCATCGCAATGCAAGTAGAAGAAGTTAAGTGTCCTTTAAAACACACTCTACTAGATGAGGGACGTGTGTTTTTTCTGGAGAGCTGATAATCATCCTGAGAGATCTGTTTGCTGACAGCATTATGATGTTTTGGTGTGTTTATGTTGAGGCTTTCGCGGTGTTCAGCAACACGTTCTAAATCCAGCAATACAGGCCTGGTTCAAAGACACAGTAGCTGATGGTTCAAAGACACAGTAGCTGATGGGTGGAGTTTGCTGGGATACTGGTGCATGTTTAGCCAGGATCTCAGGAGGCCAAGTGCCCTACTTTACAGAGGGCAGCCCTCTTTTTGAAGGCCTGGCAGAGAACAGGACTCTTTCTGAAGGAGCCGTCTGTTTGAAGGGCTGACCATGTCCAGTTTAAAGAAGAAGTTTAAAGATAAAGGTGAGGATTAGAGGCCCTGAAGCTGTCCCTAGGCCACAGACTTCCTCATGATAATGAGAGGCAATTAAATAGTAGCAAATATTTCTAAATTTACATCTATGCTTATCAACAGTAGCAGCCAGTGAGGCACAGTGTGGGTGCAGCTCCATAGCTCTCCTGGTTGCCCCACAGAGCAGGTCACTGCTGCTTAGTGAGAGGGTGAGGAGCAAGGCACGGGCCTCCTTTGATGTGTAAAGCAAATTACCATATTAGCCCGTATATAAGCCGCACCTGCATATAAGCCGCACCCTTAAAATTCAAGGCTTAATTGCAGGTGCGGCCACTAAGACAGTGCCGATGCTCACTCCCTGCTCCCCAAGCCGGTGCCCGCCACCCCCATTCAGGGCAGTAGTGCTGGGAGGGGCTTGGAGTGCTGGCACAGGCTTGGAGAGCTGGGTGCCCGCCTCCCAGCTGGTTGGCGGTGGGAGGAGTGCGCACAGGCCAACCAGCTGGAGGTGGCCACGCCACTCCCCCCTCCGCCAACAGCTAGGGAGCATGTGTGCTCCCCAATCGCTTTCAGCAGCATCTGGTAAAAAGTCATGAATATTAGCTGCACTTTAACTTTTCAGGGTCCGAAATTGGGGGGGGGGGTGCAGCTTATATTCGGGCCAATACAGTATTCCACTCTCATACCACTCTCATACTCTGGGTGGCTTCCAACATGTATGATGAAAACATAATGAAACAGTAAACATTTAAAAAACTTCCTTATACAGGGCTGCCTTCAGATGTCTAAAGGTTGTATAGGTACTTATCTCCTTGGCTCAGGGGTAGGATAACTTCATAAGCTCCAATATTTCTCCAGTGAAAATAGGGACATCCTAAGGAAAAGCAGGACATTCTGGGATCAAATCAAAAAGCAGGACAGCTTCTGTAAATCCAGGAGTATCCCTGGAAAATAGGGAGAACTGGAGGGTCTTCATTCTTATTTGTAGATACAGCCCCATTGGTTCGTGCATCAGTGAGGGTTTGTTCTGAAATTAATAGTGTCTACTTAGGGAAATGTGGCTTGGGCATGGCACTTTTGCTCAGATACCAATTTCATTCCTCTTTGTGGCTTTGAAAAATACACAGGTTAGAGAATTTATATATTATCTGAAATTGTATGTTATCTGGGCTTGGCAACTGGCATTACTGTTCCGATTAGCCAGTTGGCAACCAAAACCATCCACATAGAATGATAGAGTTGGATGGGACGTAGCAATGCACCTCCCCCTTTCTACCTAGGGATATAAATTTAATATATAAATGGAGCAGGAATTATTCTTGATAAGGTTCAACTACAGAGCAATACCAAGCATGTTCACTGTACTTGGAGCAAGTCATCTAAGTTGACTGGGACTTACTTCTAAACAGTAATGCTTAGATGGAATGCAACCTTAGTGCCACAATCTGGCTCCTGTGCAATAATGGACACCCACACACGGTTACGTATATGGGACAAAACTATTTGCTCTGAATGTGCCTGAAATCGCCCACAGCATTTGCCAGTACTGTATTCCAATTCACTTGCTTAAACCTTCCAGTAAAAGAACAGAAAGAGATCCTCTCGATAAGCACCTGAACTTTACACTATCTGCTGCAAAGGATGCTGACACACACACACACACACACACACACACACACACACACACAAATGCTTTTATTTAGAAATAAAGCAAAACCTGTCAGCAACTTGCAAACAGACATCTACAAATTCTGAAATTCCTTCAGTAGCACCTTAAAGACCAACTAAGTTTTTATTTTGGTATGAGCTTTCGTGTGCATGCACACTTCTTCAGATACACTTGAAACAGAAGAGCCAGACCCTTATGTATATACAGAGGGTGGTGGGGGGTGGGTGGGAATGGGTGATGGGCTGATAGGAGTGGTAAACCTGTTGATGGCTGTTAACGACTGCTGATGACTGCAATTGGTCCTGCAGGGGAAAAGCAAGGGCTGAGGCGCTAAAGAAAGCTTGAAGGAATTTTTTTATTTTGCTTCGACTCAGACCAACACGGCTACCTACCTGTAACTACAAATTCTAAGTTACGTTGGGATTTACAAACATGAATGTCTCTGCGAAGATCAGACTTACAGATGTAGATTGTATTATCTTGAATTTGCAAAATCTTTGTTGCCACTACTGTAGGAGGGTGTGTGAAATCAGGATTCTCCTGCAATCCAGTAACTGAAAAGTTATTTCTGATAGTCTGACATATTTGTACAATTAAATTACCACTTCTAAATATCAAGTGCTGTTTAACTAGCTCTGCAGCAATTAGAGATCTGCTCCCCCTGCCTTGCAGTCTGCAAACTTTCGCTTCATCTTCTGCTTGGGCAGCTGTTCTGTCTTTGTAGCATGCTTTCCTATGCTATGAAGACCTTTTCTGCCATGGTCTGCCCTCCCCACTGCATGAATTGGTGGTGTTTTCGTGTTGCGAGGGGATGCATTGGGGATGAGAAGCGGAACGTACTCACTGGCAGGTCAAGGTCCCTGTTGAATTGAAAGAATTAAGTCAACTGGGAGAAGCAGAAAAAGCCTGGGGAGGTTTTTCCCTGTGTATTTTTGGACGTAGAAATTCTTTGTGCCAGGAGCGGAGGGACATTACCCTAACATTTTGTTTTCCCATCGAGTCTATTTTTTCCCCCTATTCATGGCCCCATAGGCTATAAATTGCTGCCCTGAAACAGTGGCTCCTGTGATCTGGAATAAAGATCCTGCTACCAACGTGAAGGCACAATTTGCCCACTTGCACAAGAAAGATCTCTGTACACGTACATGCTCAGTACAGGTGTAGGGGCTGCCCTTGCTGATTGATGTGTTGATTCTATTTCCTTTGACATTTTAGAACAGGGATGCGGAAACGGCATCCTCTTGGTATTGCTGGGCCATAGCTGCCATCATCCCTGGCTGTTGGCCATGCTGGCTGGGGCTGATGGGAGTTGGAATCCAATAATATGGGGGGGGGCATGGGTTGCCCACCACTGTTTTATCAGGCTGAATGATTTGCAAGGTCAAAATAGCTGGTGAAACTTGGCAACTTAATTTTCTGGCTTTGCTATTTAAGGCTTGTCAATGTCATGTGTCAGAGAACTGCATGGCTTTAGTTGCTGTAGTGCAAATTAGGGTTTCTTCATTGCGATTTTGTTTACAGTCACTGCTTTTCTGCCTTTAACAGCATTCTGATGCATCAACATTTAAAGCACCAAACATTTCAGGTACAATTAAGTCATTTTAATAGCCTTGGGTTCCCCTCAAAGAAACCTGGAAGAGCTGTAGTTTACCTCTCAGAAATCTACAATTCCCAGCCATGGGCATAGGCAGGATTTATTTTAGGGGGGGCAGAACTGAGTTATCTGCAGTGCAATAGGTCACTTAGTTAAGTATTTCTATTTATTTACTTGATTTGGGGGGTGGGCAGCTGCCCCCTTGCCCTCCTGGCTATGCCATGTTCCCAGCATCTTTAGCAATGACTGCTCACCCCGTCCCAAGAGGTGGGCGGAGTTTGCCACACTGTGCAACCTTACCTGGCTAGCTAGGTGCCACCCACCTTGCTGAAGGGTGGCCGTTGCCCAGCCCCCATCTCAGGGTGGATGGAGTACATTTGACCCCTTCAGGAAATGACCTCTGGTTGCACAATGTGCACCAAGGCCTCAAGGATTGGGTGGACGGCAGGGCGTGACCCTTCTTAGGGGGGAGGAGCTTTCAGCTGTAGGTTTCTTGGCAGCGAGACCCCAAGAAGAGGTCTCAGGTGGCAGTTTTGAGTCTTGGTCAGTATTCAATAGTCTATCTTCAAGATGGGGGGGGGTAAAGTGTTGATTGCGGGAGTCACTGACCCTAGGTCAAACTGGCTTTGATGAGGTGGGAGGGCACGCTGTGTAAGTTCACGCTTTACAGTCCTCTCCCACTGCACCTGACTGGTCTGCACATCCTCAGCCCCTGTTGGGTATGAGAGGGATACCTTCCAAGGCCTAAGCCAAGGTTCCTACTTTTGGATAATATATATATAATAAGAATAATATTGGAGAAAACTGGGTATTGAAACTTGCTTAACCTAAATCATATATCCCAGTTTCCAGCGACCCTTCAAAGTATGCTTCACACAGAGTATACGCAGTCAGAAGTTGACCTGGCTAAGAAAATACCACCAAGAGCATAGGGAATTATTTCCCTTATATGAAACCCCTTACTAGCTGTACACTTGTAAAAGTATACAGATGAAAATACAAATGGTTGGGTTTCTTTAACTGAAAAACAAACTGACTCTAAAGAGACTTTAAACTAAAGATAAATGCTTTCTCTCTTGGCAACTTTATCTACCCACATTCCAACCTTCAAACCATTCCAAACCTCCCACAAACTCCCACATAACTCTCATTAAAACACCCAAGAATTAACAGCAAACTAGCATTATAACTAAACAACTCTCATACTAAGATTCAACTGAGAGTCTCTCTTACTAAGATTCAACTTGGATTCTCTTACACTGAAAATTAAATCACACTGAGAGATATTTACATAGCTGCCAAGTTTTCCCTTTTCTCGCGAGGAAGCCTATTCAGCATAAGGGAAAATCCCTTTAAAAAAGGGATAACTTGGCAGCTATGGATATTTAACTGAGAGATACATTCAACTGAGAGAGAGATCTACTAAGAGATACATTCAACTAAGAGATCTAACTAAGAGATGCAGAAGGCTTTCTGGCAGAGCCCTATATACAAGGAGCAGAGCCCACGCCTGTGAGCAATTAACAGAAATCACCGGCACCTGTTTCTCTTAAACAGACAGTATTTACATTAGATTGGCTCTAGAGTAACTTGACTATTCAAAAAATCCAACACCTACACCTGAAATTCAATGAAGTTGTGGCCTAATATAAACCCATACATTGTTGTCATGCCTCATTTCCAGGGGGTAGGGTAGGCTCAGGGAACAGGTTTTAGTGCATGGGCTTGCAAATGACAGTTGCCAGGATTGTTTCAGGGAAGCCATGACTGGTATAAGAGTGCTTTAAATGTATGGTGTCAATGTGAACTTATCCAATGGAGCTTTTCTTGGACTGGTGATACACAATCACAAAAAGGTTGCTCTGTTAAATTCTGAGCACCATTTTCATTAAATTAACATCCAGAAAAGGGTGTGGGAGAGAAAGAATACAAGAGCAAAGAGTGATAGTGGAATAGTCCTAATAAAGAGTAGAGATTAAATGAAACAGTTCCAACTGTAAAAAGAAATACAGAATAGAATGCAGCAGCATTTACCATATCAGCTGTCATATTCAGTAGCTGGCAGTCAGTTAGACAAATAAGAATTTTCAGTGGGTATGAAGCTGGCATGAAGCCATCATAGTTGCCCCTAAATCAGCCACATGGATCCCTTGTGCTAGGATATTTTGAGAGGTCAACCCGTGTGTTGATAAAATGCCCCGTAGTTAGAAGGGAACTGACTTGGAATGTAAACATGCTGTACTGTATATGAAGAATAGGACAAAAGAAGAACTTAAAATAACACCCATCACACAGTCATATAAACAATGAAATGGAATTATAGTTTATGGAAAGGGAAGAGCTGTTGTGCAAAAAAAGAATCTCTGGAGGGACAGGAAAAAGAAATTATGGGACTCAGGCATCCAGAAAAAAATCTCATTGACATGTAGAAGTAATAAGTTCATTTTAGTTAGCCTGTTCCATTGATTTCTGTGGGACTTTCTCTTCATTGGGGTCAAAGTGTCTGCTGAACAACCGACTCATGCAGCTAGGGAAGTTGAGAAATCACCAAACATGTACTGTACTCTAAAACAGTGTTTCCCAACCTTGTGCCTCCAGCTGTTTTTGGACTACAATTCCCATCATCCCTAGCTAGCAAGACCAGTGGTCAGGAATGATGGGAATTGAATTCCGAAAACAGCTGGAGGCACAAGGTTGGGAAACACTGCTCTAAAACAGGTAGGATGACTGGAAGTAATGCTTAAGAGGTGTAGAATGAAATTGGGTGAAAGAGAACTATGATACTGGAATAGAAACATAAAGCCATGAAAGTCCCTTATAGAATCTTCCCTACTGTCCGTGTGTTGTAGCTAACACCACTGGGATTGTTTTATAGTAGCTATCTTTCCTGTTCTACCTTCTTGGACTGAAAATAGAATGTCCAAGTTCTAATAAATGAGAGGTGTGGAACCTGTGACCTTCCAGATGTTTCTGGACTGTTATCAGTTCTAGCCAGCAGGCTTAGAGATCCCTCCCCCTTTTAATAGACTAAATATTTATCAATATTGCTACACATTGCCGCAATCTCTGAGCAGTGCAAGATTCCAGGGGTTCCCAGTGCTCACCCAGCATTTGGTTTGCTTGGAATGAGGAACAGAGGAGACTGTGGTGTCTTTATGATATATGGTTTATTTACACATATACACAACCTAAGCTGAAGATGGAGCGCCACAGCATCAGCACCCCAAAATGAGGGCTTTTTTTTCAGCCGGAGCTCACCGAAATCCTGTTCTGACACCTCTCAGGTGGGTGCCATTGCCATTATAAGAAAACAAGGGAGGCATTCGTAGTGAATTATGGCACCTCTTTTTTTCTAGAAAAAATAGTACTGCCCAAAATATATTGCTTCTCCCATAGTCACAGTGTTGGATTAAAAAAGAAATCAAGCATGTCTCTCCCCCAGCTTCTGCCAGCTTCTAGTTTGCTCTCAGCTCTCACACACTGGCATCAAAGAGATTGACACCCCACCCCACAAACTCATAACACTAGGTGCACACCACATTGCAGTGATTTCTAGCCACTCAGCTCTAAGTATGTACTTTAAGGATAGGAAAAGGAACATATTAAAACAATTTGCAAAATTTCACCTATGCAATCACATTCCACACTGCAGATACCATTGCAACAGAAGCCCTAGGAGAGGAAATCAAATGCATTTTTCTAGATTATGGTGCAATCCGAGTGCCCGGGAAATGTTGCACCCTTGCAACAGAAGAACTTCCTAGAGGAAAAATAAGACAGTAAGTGTTTTTTTTTTTTATGTGAGGGCATAAATAAGCATCTCTGCACATTTACTGTGCTAAACAAACAGTGATCCAGGAGGCCCTTAATTTGGGCACAACAGGAAAACAGATGAACAGGTTGCAAAATAGGTTTAAATCGAGGTGCCCGGGATCATGGTGACAAACATGCAACATATATCTTGTGGAGAAGACCTGTGCACAGCACTGTTGTCCTAAAGAACTCAGTAATTGAGGTGGCAGAAGTGCATCACAAGAGGAGCAACTTCCTCCTTTGTGTTTCCAGAAGCAATTACAACAATTAGAGCTGAGTGATTCCTGAGGGAACTTCATCCATTTTAATCTTAGGGGGATTCCTTTATGTTCGGTCAGTCCCTTAAGAACTAAAGTTGACCTTTGAGTTATTAGAATAATTGCAAAGAGGCAGAGCTGGATGATGATACCATGAAGAAGTGTGATGGGAAATTGTTGGGTTTTTTTGTTTTTGTTTTTTTGGTAATAAATAATTTAACATGTTCACTTTTGTTTTGGTTTTGGTTTTTTACAATAGTTCCCACTACAAATTCCCCCTTTATTTTTCAGCCACCACTGTTTCTCCGCCTCCTCTGTCCGTTAGAATTTATTTACTCTTCCTTCCCTTCAAACATAACCAAGTATGATTTTTGTAAAGGTATGTTCTGGTATGAAAAAAGAGAGTTAAATTAGAATAATCCATGTGGTCAATAACAGTTAACACAAGTACCGTGATTACTGATATGGACAACTACACAATGGGGGGAAGTAGAATAGAGGTATCTGTTTGACGTATCTCCCACATTTTTGGACACTCGGTACTACTCTGAAAACAATTCTGAGACTCCACTCCACGTTCTGCAGATTTTTTCTTCCTTCCTTACCATCTTCTCCCCAAAGCAAGGCTACTGCTTTTCCATAATCCATGGAAATCACATAATGTTCTCTATGAAGACATGAAGGAAAAACTGAAGGGAACATGATGATCAAGAAATGCATCATTTGGATAAGCTCTTAATCTCTGCACCACCTACACCACATCCTTAAACCTTTTGCTATATTTATCAGCGTATTTTTAAGGGAGGACAAGAGAATAAATTATGAGTTGCAGATATGACGTTCCTTCGTTAAACTAAGACTTCCGACAGAGCTACAGATATTGGTTGCTTTTGAATGTAGTCTCAAGAGAGCAGCTTTCTTTCTGACTGCCAAACTGAGCTGTAAGTAACTCAAGTGATTCATCTCACTGAAGCTGAATAACTCACTTACTCCGAGGGGGAAATTAAGTAAATGTCATTTTGGAATAAATAATATCACCTTCTTTCTATACAGAGTTTACTCCATAGTAACTGTTATTTGAATCTATAGTATATATGCAGTTACCATAGCTACACAAGAGATGAGAAAATACATCATACACTGGTGATCAATAACCAAGCAGGGAAGATTACTATTATTGTGGTTTAAAACAGACCCACTTATTGGTGGTGAGCCTAATGGATAAGATTCATCAGGAGTGAAGCCATAAGTAGACTGAATAAGTGCTTATTCTTTAAACACTGACTAATACATTTTATTAATTCAACTGAGGTTTCTCAACTCATGGATTATTATCTTGAATTATGGAAGCCTGCTTTAATACAGTCGAGACCCTGAACAATTTTGTTTAGGGGAACTACCAAAGTCCAGAGGGTTATATATGGACCCAGTAATAAGCCCCTTCCCTTCTAAAGATGTGATCCTAAACTATTCATGCAAACATCCTATTGACCCCATGGGGATTAATTGTAATGACTCGAAGGAAGTTAGTTGCTTACTGAGGATTTGTCTCAGAAGATGGAGCAGTGGGAAAATTCCCTGCACAGGAAGGCAGTTCAAAGAGCCTCTCCATACCCATGTAATTGTAAACAAGACATTTATACAACAAGGGATAAATATACACACAGACGTGTTACTGATGAAAACTCAGCTGGCTATGAATCCACTTGCACATAGATTTCTGGAGAGACCCCTGCATTCATTCATCTCCATAAGCAGCCTAGAAGGAAGACTTACATCCTATCACATAGGAAACCAAAATTGTCATTGCTGATATTGCATAACAAGCCTACAAAATGTGTCAAACTATATATATATATATATATAGCACTGAACCAAAAACACGGGGCATTATGGGATAGAAACAGAAACCGGGATTGGCTTCTGTGATTTGGGATGTGTCACTTAAAATGGGACAGTTGGCAGTTCTGCACTTAGCCTTGGGCATTATGAAAATCTAAATCAGCCCAGAATCCAATTGTGTACAGTTTATTTCAGAGGAAAATTAAAAGATGGAAAACAGAAAACAGTGAGTATTCACTACCAAAGAAAATAAAAACCGTTTACTAACATAACTGACACTTGACAGTCTAACAGAGATGTATCACTTACATACTGTTTTCTTGGTCACCCTGAGTAACATGAGGCCTCCTTGGATATTAGACATGGGACAAAGCACAGGGGAGAATGTGATATTTTTAACTGTGTGTTTTCATGGGAAGGCATTCCAGCTGGAATGGCTGCTGATACTGGGGCTCCTTTGCAAGCAGGGATAGGTCTTGTCGCCTTCTGGTAACCTGGAGATTGGGCTGGAAAGGTAAAGAAGATTGCTGAGCTATCTCAGGAAGACTTGACAGAACAAAAGGACTCTCTGATCATATATGGCAGGGGTATCCAAACTAAGGCCTGGGGGCCGGATGCGGCCCAATCACCTTCTAAATCCGGCCCGCAGACGGTCCAGGAATCAGCATGTTTTTACATGAGTAGAATGTGTGCTTTTATTTAAAATGCATCTCTGGGTTATTTATGGGGCATAGGAATTCGTTCATATTTTTTTCAAAATATAGTCCGGCCCCCCACAATGTCTGAGGGACAGTGGACCGCCTCCCTGCTGAAAAAGTTTGCTGACCCCTGATATATGGGAAGTACATGATCCCGAGGACATTATGAGAAGGCTCCTAAATTATGGCTATCAAATATACCCATCATTTATTAAAGGCACTGACAGCCTTCAGTTGCTTGGATCTAGTTTTCATAAGTTCTGAGAAACAGAAGCAGTTTCTACACAGATAGACATCTTTAAGAGATCGCTTTACACAACAGGTTTCGTTAAGAATTCATGACGGCGCCTACGCTGTTCAATGGAAGCACAAACTAAAAACCAACAACCACTCTACAGGGCACTAACCAAACACGGCACAGACACAGTAGTAAACATCAGTTAACTCACATAATGATTTATTTCTATTAATTTAAAGATGAACAACATGAAAGGGGGGAGAGGAGACATAAAATAACAGATAGCATTTTATAATAAGGGTTCTCCCATTACCTGCATGATTTGGTTTGGAGGAAAGTAGTTTTCTTCCTCATGGGAAAGTTTGTCTGGGCCCATTATTGTATAAAATAATACTACTTTTAAAAGATAGGTGGTCAGATAGCAAAAACGGAAGAAACTCTCATCCTATAAACAACTGGCAGTAAGCCTCATTGAACGTAATGAGTATTTGTTCTCAGCAAATGTGTAAGGTTTGCACAATTCCCTGGGATTTACATTTGAGTAAAATGCGAGATGAGCGCGCAACCCCAGAGTCGGTCACGACTGGACCTAATGGTCAGGGGTCCCTTTACCTTTTTAAAAATGTGCAACCCCACTTTCCCTGCAAGTAGGGTTGCCAGATTCAATAGAGGACAGGACTTCTGTGCCTTTAATTGCCCTGCTCTCTTTTGAGTCTGGAAACCTTACAGAGAAACAAGCAGACCCTTTGTTTAATTTCCAAGCAAAGGGTCTGCTGGCTTCTCTTTAAGGTTTCCAGACTCAAAAGAGAGCAGGGCAATTAAAGGCACAGAAAGTCCTGTCCACTATTGAGTCTGGCAACCCTACCTGCAAGCAACTCCCTGCTATAAAGGGAACTGTAGTGTAGAGCCTTGGCTCATTCTCTGCCACCCCCTCAGCTGCGAAGAAGCTGCTGGAAGGCCACAAGTGTGAGCAGAAAGCAGCAGCAGCTGTCTCCTCCACTGTGGGTCATTGCATTTATTCCCCTCTTTTCCTTTCCCCTTAGTCTCTCTTTCCTCTCTGAATTTCTTCAAACAACGCTTCTCAGAATCTCCTCAGAACTCCATCCCAATCTCAAGGAGCTGATCTGCACAAGATGGGAGGGTGGGGGGCAGGGAGAGAGATGAGAGGCAAATCTTGCTACCCAGTTCCAAGGAAGAAAAGAAAGCAAAGAAATTAACTGCAGAAACAAAGCTTAGACAGCTGCAGTGGAGCCTTTAAACCTGCAGCAAACCTCACAGGCAGGTATTTCAAAGCTAAATCATCTGCTTTGCATGCAGGCTAAATCATCAGCATCCCCCACTAGGTCTGCCAGAGACCTTTGTCTGAAACCCTGGAGAGCTGCTGCCAGTCAGTGTAGACATTACTGAACAAGATGGGCCAATGGTCTGACTTGGAATAAATCAGCTCCCTATTTAAAGTTCCCATTCCTATATCTGTAAAACACACGCAAAAAGGTAGTATGCACACACATATGCACCTCAAAGCTGCAACAGCTAAAGTATCACAGGCACATATTTACAGTGGTACCTCGGGTTATGAACGCGATCCGTTCCGGGTCGCAGTTCGTAACCCGAAAAGTTCGTAACCCGAAAAGGGCCCGAACCGCCGTTTTGCGCATGCGCAAAGCACTATTTTTGCTATTTTCGCGCTTTGCGCATGCGCAAAGGTGCGCGGCGAAAATACTTCCGGGTTTGCGAAGTTCGTAACCCGGGTTGTTCGTAACCCGAGGTGTTCGCAACCTGAGGTACGACTGTACTGAGTTGCATGGCTCCCTTCCATACACTGCATTAGGCTTGCACAGTTTATGACCCATCAAGGCTAATACAACCAGCCAGCCAACCATTTGTGGTGGCTGTTGCAGGATAAAAAATACTGTTGCTGCAAAAGTGTATGTGATATGAAAAGGTCGTTAGACCACTCTGCAAAGACAGTACGGCTTGGAAGCAGCTTCCTTTTGCCTCCCCCAACCCCTCCGAATTAAGATAATGAAAATCAGTAAATACCTAAAAGCATTTATTCATTTGTTTTTTCAAGGAAATCAGCCCTAGTTTATCTGCAAATCCAAATAGATCCCCCAAGAGACTGCTAAACCGCTATACTATAAAGCTCCCCCTCTTCTAAAGTGGTAGGCAGAAACTAAAATCTCCTTTGGCTGATTTCTGCTTGGTTTGTTCAGATTTCTTATGATGTCAGTTTCTGCAAAATGAGTGTTCCTCGAGGGCTCTGTGAGCTCGTCTGACCTCTTTCCTGTATGTTAGGAACACTGCTGGCAACAAGAAGTCAGCTCCTATCATTTACACCGAGGCAGACCCCTATTGCAATCCAACATAGCACAGAAGAGCCAGATGGAGAAGGGACTGCCTGGATAAATTATTGAGTGTGGGGAACAGAGGCGTACAAGAGGGAATGTAAACATTGTAAAGGGTGAGCACGGAGTTATGACTCCTGAAGATGCTGTAACAAAGCACCCAACAGCATTGCTTGCCACTAAGGCCCCATACACACTGTAGATTTAAAGCAGTATCTTATCACTTTAAACAGTTGTGGCTTCCCCCAAATAATTCTGGAAACTGTAGTTTGTTAAGGGCATTGAGAGTTATGAGGTGACCCCCCTATTCCCTTGACAGAGCTACAATTTTCAGGGTGGTGTAACAGTCAATCACTCTTCCCAGGGAATTCTGGGAACTGTAGCTCTGTGAGGGGAATAGGAGTCTCCTAACCAGTGCTTTCCCCCCTAAAAATGTTTAGGTGTACTCTCATTTTGACTCCAGAAAAAAATAATTACAGTAAATGCACAAAAGTACAAAGATTCACAAAATGTTTGGGGGCATGCGTACCCCTGCATCCCCCCAGAAAAAAGCACTGCTCCTAAAAATTATTGCAAACTGCACTTTTTACAGTTTTGAAATAAATAAATTGTAGGGAGTGGGTGGGTTTGTCAACTGGGGTGTAAGCCGGGCTTTCCCCCCTACCAAAACTCATTGGAATTTGGTTCTGGCACAGCTTTTTAATATTGGTGTTTTGGAATGACGGACCTCTCCCGATAATCTCTGAACCCACTAAAAGAAGTACAGAATGTTCTGGACCCACTTGAGTCCCTTTAAGTACTTGTATGGTTCATCCCATGGTTCCCAATGTGGGGCGCAATTTGATTTTTAAGGGGGGGAATTCGAGAATGAGTTATTAACAGTGAATGGCCTTTTAGGCTTCCTCCAAGTGAATAGGAGTTCACTTTTTGAATACCGTGGTACCTCGGGTTACAGACGCTTCAGGTTACAGATGCTTCGGGTTACAAACTCCACTAACCAGGAAATGGTTGCTCCAGGTTAAGAACTTTGCCCCAGGATAAGAACGGAAATCGCGCCCTAGCGCCGCAGCGGCAGCAGGAGGAGGCCCCTTTGTGAAAGCACGCCTCCGGTTAAGAACGGACCTCTGGAACGAATTAAGGTACCCGAGGTACCACTGTAATAAGAATTATATGTCACCTGGAGCGGGGGGCGGGCATCTGGATTTTTGAGATGCTTAGGTGTGGCATAGCGAAAACAAGGTTGGGAACCACTGGATTCATCAGAGGCCTCTGTGGGATGAAGTTTGGGGTACAGAGATTTAATCCCTGACATCTCCAGGTCAAGCCTGATCTGAACTCCCAGACAATGCTGGACCAGGAGTCTGACTTGGTGTAAGGTAGCTTCCTATATTATCACACCAATACAACAAACAGCTGAGCAAAATACTGGGTGGTAGCTTCCCTTCCTGGGTTCAGTGGAGAAATTTGGCTTCTGCCGCATTCTGATTTGGAAGGTATAAAAGTGTGAGCTGCAGAGCTGACACACTGTCATCTTGTGTACTGATGTCATCATGTCTGATTTACACAAGGTGGAGATGAGATGACTCAGAAATCACTGAGATAGGAAAACAAGCTTCCAGAATGCAGGGAAAGAGACAACTGTGCCGTATGGGCTTAAAATGCATTCAAAGCACGTTGAATGCTCTGCTTCCATAGTAGGGGAGGGTGGTGGTGGTCCTCACTGATAAAATGGTCAAAGGTACTTGGCAAAGTCCCAACATTCATATTCAGGCTGCCTTATTGGAGGGTAGCAATGGCAGTGAGTGAAGCCCACATATCTTGGAAACAGCACAGCCTTTTTGTTATGAAGCATATATTTAGATCAAACATTAGTTTTGCTTTCACACCACTTCCAAACACCCTTTTATCTAACATCTTTTATTATATTATTTTTCTTTCTTTCTTTTTTAAAAAACCCAGACGTTTAAAAGTTCAGTAAATTATTTGGGGGGAGGGGAAGCCCATGTGTTTGATCAAAGCAAATCTCCCCTCCTGATTCTGTTCTACAGTACCAAATCAGAAGTAGGAAGGAAGAATCCCCCAACCCCCTCCCCTCCAAATAAGTCAGTCTTTGTGGGGGGGGGGGCAGTGGTGGAGCTTTGTGCTGCGGCATCGGTGGCAGAGCAAGTGGGGGCAGGGCTGGCGCGCATTCTGGGGGTGTGGTGTGCCACCTGTAGGGACGTGGCATGCATTCTGGGGGCGAGGACCACCGCCTGCGGGGGCGGGGCACCCAGCGTGGGCAGGGGAGCAGCCGTGATGGCACCCTTGGGATTGCGCTGCCTGGGGCAGAGCGCCCCTATCACCCCACCCTTCCTACGTCCCTGGGGGGGGGGGGAACCACACTTACATTGTGTACAAGAATAGCAGAACCCACACTGGGCTTCTCACATTCATCCCTGCTTCTCATGCCAAAGAGTAACGGTTGTGAATTTGATGCATAGCTGCCAAGTTTTCCCTTTTCTCGCAAGGAAGCCTATTCAGCATAAGGGAAAATCCCTTTAAAAAAGGGATAACTTGGCAGCTATGATTTGATGTTGTGCATCTAAGCAGATATCGAAGATGCATTAGATGTTGTGAACTACAGCATCCAACCCTTGGCGAAGTGTGTGGGGGGCACTTAGGCAGATGTGGCTTGAGACTCATTTTCAATATCTGCTTGTGTGTATGGTATAGGCTTTCCACATTTGCCTCTGACACTCCTTCCCCCACAAAAAAGCCACCACTGTGGGTGAAGACAGGCCTAGCACTCTAATTGTGTTGGAACTGCTTTGAATAGGAACCCTGTTCAGGACTTCTTCCCCTGGCCCCCATCCAGTAATTACCATCGCATATCAAGGAGGGTGTTTCCTATCCCCATTGCTTCTCTTGCCTCACCATCCCTGGTCCTGCTGCCCAGGGAGGCTGAACTTCAATGTAGGCGTTCTGTGCAAATTAAGAATCTTGGAAGTTCAGGGTTCCATATTGTGCAGGGAGTCTACAAAAAAGGCTTCCTGACACAAACATTCAGCCCCTAATGCATGGGGGTTATGCAACCGGCGCCTGCGATGGAAGTCAGGGCGGGCACAATACATATTGGCACCTGAGGTGAACCACAAAATGGCAACCCCTTCCCCTCCAGAAAAGAAGAGGTGAGTGAAGATCGACACTAGGAACAAAGGGGGAATAAAGATCTACATTGGGATCCCCTGCCCCTGTGAATCCTGCTACCTAAGGTGTTGCTCCATGATGGGCCGGACCTTATGGAATTTTTCTGCTTTCCTTCCCTCGTGCAATATTAATTTTGTGAGGGGGGACACTTGAAAAGGGCTAGACATTCATTACCTTTAAAGGTATTTGTTTCCAGGACAGAGGATATGCATCCACATACTTCTACAACACTTGTGAGGGTCTTTTTTCTTTACCGTGAATTATAGGACTGTCCTCTCTCCAGGGAGGAAAGGTGTATTTGTTTCCATAGCACCTAAGATGTTTTAAGATTTCACTTAAAAAATGTGAAGAGTGATTATGACAAACAATGTCAAGCCTGAATTTTATTCAGGACTGGCTGCGATTTCCAATCAATGACCCTTATTCTATAAATGTTCATGAAACAAAAAATGCACAAGCACTTATTTCTAGAGATGGCACTCTTCGTGTCTGGTCTCTTCCAAAGCTCATAGCCCCAAATAGTTACTGCAGTGGTGTTAACATCTGATCTAGTGCCATTGGCAGCTCTCCATCCCCTTCCCTGTACCAGCTCTTTGCATTGCAAATATAGGCTGATACAGGAGGAGGAAAAGTAGGGAAGTCAATAATGGGATGAGTGTCACCCATGGTTTCAGGAAACAGAAAAATAATATATCACACTAGTTTTGCAAAATTATCTTGCTAAAGGCAAATATAGTGTCAACCACAAGTGCTATGGCGTGTGTGTGAATCCATAGTTTTAGTATATCACACCACAATGGCACTGCATTGCTCTAAAGATCAGTTACATTGCAATCCCGTTTCCCATTCATTTTTGTCAGATTTCTTTTGAATTAGTTTGAATCACAATTTTTAACACCTAGCCCAAATGTAAAGCACGTCAAAGGTTCTGTGCCTCCTACCGTATGTTCAATGTAGTTGGTCAGAAGTTGGTCAGATAACACACTTAATCGTTGGTGAAGAAAAAACACTAGTTTGTTCCGCTGAAATCCATCAGCTTCATGCCTAATAGTAGACAAAAAGTCAGCTGTGCCAAGAATGCCAAAGCACACAAAGGAAGTCCCCATGATGAAAAACAGGTACAGAACAGATCCAAGTAACATATAAGAAGATAAGAAGAGGCCAGGTGGATCAGACCAAAGGCCCCATCTAGTCTAGCATTCTGTTCCACGCCCTAGGCCAGGCGTGGCCAAACTTGGATCTCCAGATGTTTTGGGACTACAATTCCCGTCATCCCTGACCACTGGTCCTGTTAGCTAGGGATGAGTTGTAGTCCCAAAACATCTGGAGGGCCAAGTTTGGCTATGCCTGCAACCTAAGCAATCAAAGGCCTATTGGAAGCACAATAGCCTTTTCCCCAGTGTGCTGCCTCTGATACTTGAGGTAACAAATATCTGTCATGATCGGTAGCCATAGGAAGCCTCATTCTCCATCAATTTGCCCAATCCCCTTTTAAAGCTCTTTATGTTGGTGTGTTGGTGGACAATACAATGTCTGGTGGACAATACAATGTCTTGCTGCCAATTTCATAGCTTAACTATCAGCTATGTGAAGAAGTACTTTTTCTGTTTGCCCTGAATCTCTCATCCTTGGATGAACCCTGGTACTAGTATGCTGAGGGAAGAAGAAGAAGAAGCTGGGGTCATCCAATGACGCTGACATTATCTTCCTGGCCACTCAGGAACCTTCACAGATGGGTCCTGCAACATATTATTAGAACATTAAATTTGCCCTTAGTTGATCTAGAGTCACACGGGGTCAACTAGAAAGCAACATGGTTGACCTTGGTTGGCTATATTCAACCTAAACAGCAAAGTGACCTTACTAATATGGAATGAACTTTCTATTAATAGCGCAAGAGCAGTTTCGAATGGGGAAGAGGAAGATATATCTCCAATACTGAGCTCCATGTTTTCAAAAACTATCATTCTGATTTTTATGTTTGCATGCCTATCAACCAGATAGGACCGCTAACAATGGATTTTGTTACATATTGCAACAAAAGTACAATATGTGAAACTGCTCAGAGAAACATTAACTTTCCCACAGGCAGAGAGCAACTGGGTGGTGTTTCGTAGGGTAAGACCTACACTGAAGGCTGCATGAAGTTAAGTGTGTTATCAGACCAACCAACTGCCTTCTCTTCCCTGCTTGCAGCAACTGATAACGCAGAATTGAGAACAGACTGAGGACAGACTGTAATGTGGCTGTGCTGAGTTTCTGGGCACCACTTATCCTAGCTGTTATGTAAATCTGGGTATTCAGATGCATTCTGCCTACACAGGGCCTGCATCCCAGGGCCAGCTGTTTACCATGGAAGGCTAGACAAGCAGCAACAACACACTGTATCTGCACTGAAGAAGTGTGCATGCACACAAAAGCTCATACCAATGACAAACTTAGTTGGTCTCTAAGGTGCTACTGGAATGATTTTTTTAAAAATTTTGTATCTGCACTAGAACCCTTGTTGCTTCTTGTTTAATTCTATGCCAGTTTGTCTTCTCATTATCCTTTGTCTAAACTTTGCACATCCCACAATCCCTCCTCTCAGAATTGTGAGTTTAGAATTTGTATAACTGCACACATCCAAATTTCAGTAACTCAATTGAGGCACAGAGAGGAAATGAAGCAGCAGAGTTAAGGGCAAAAACATCAAGGTCAGACCCTTCAAGTGTCCCTATTTTCCAGGGATGTCTCTGATTTAGAGAAGCCATCCTGGTTACTGATTTGATCCCAGAATGTCCTGCTTTTCCTTAGGATGTCTCTATTTGCATTGGAGAAATGTTGGAGGGTATGGAGTTATCCAACCCCAAACCCGTCTGAAGGCAATCCTGTATAGGGAAGGTTTTTTAAAAATATATATATATAAATGTTTTATTATTATTTTTATATATGATGGAAACTACCCAGAGTGCTGGGGAACCTCAATAAGTTGTATTGGGTATAAATAGTAAATTTATCATTATGGAACGGGAGTTCCTATTTTTATCGGAAAAATGTTGGAGGGTATGCAAGATGGATATGTGAAGGTAGTCAGAACTGTGCAAGATCAGAACTATTTCATCACTTCCCTCTAGCCATCCCAATGTCCACATATATATCACAGCAAATGAAAGTGACAATGCTGTTTTGAGAGCATTGTTAGGAAAATTCTAATAAATGATAACACTGTCAATAATGTATGGAAGAAAGAAGATTGGAAAATATAGTGAAAAGGCTCTAACTCAGGAATAGGAAATCTGTGTTCTTATATATGTTGTTTGACTCCAACAGCAAGGCAGCAAGTCCAAGGGATGATGTGAGTTGTAGTCCAGCAACATCTGGTGGAACACAGGTTCCCCATCCTAAATAGTGAAAGAAGAAGGCTACTGCAATGGGTGGGAATTACAATACACTTGTCCCAGTTAATCTTAGGAAGTTTATTTCTCTATAATAAGGTGTCACTGTGACCTACTTAGTTCTAGCCTGGCCAGATGTGTCTCTTTGAGACATACAAATTCTGTAGTCCTCTACTCCTTCTAAGTACATAGTCATGTTTTTACTTCCACTTCTGAGTACACAGCCTATGCCTTCCTTTGAGATATTCTGCCTGTCAGGACAATATCCTTTTGAATTAATACTCCAATTGGCCCATCTCCCAAAAAGCGTTAAGAGCAACTTTCTGACTTATGTGCAACTCACCCCATTAGTTGTGCCAGGCAACCTATCAATCAAAGTCACTTAGGTGAAAATAAAATAAATATAGTGCATAGTGCATATATTTCTTTTTCCTCATCTTTGACCATCCAAGGCTGTTGTGTGTTAGAATCTAAATTTGGGTGACCCTTCATGTGTGAGTAACAGACTCCTCCTGCAGTCTTTCATCAGCTAGCTATTTCTTTAATGTTCATTATCTTAAAGTACCCGTATATTCCGGCATATAAGACAACTGGGTGTATAAGACGACCCCCAACTTTTCCAGTTAAAATATAGCGTTTGGGATATACTCGCCGTATAAGAAATACGACCCCCGACTTTTGAGAAGATTTTTCTGGGTTAAAAAGTAGTCTTATACGCAGGAATATACTGTACTATCCTGCTTTCCATTTTGTATTTCATACTTAATACAATCCTTATTTTGGTTTTGGGGTAAGAGTGTATATGTGACAAGGCCAAGGAACTGCGTTCCTTCCATGCGCTGGAGTAAATGGCTTCAAATTACCAATGGGTGCCTTAGGGAAAGTACAAGGAAATCAAGATGCCCTGGTCCCTTTGAGACAAGAAGGTATTGGCTTGATGCTCAATTGCCCATGGAGTTAATTGGCTTATAGCTCTGGAATTCCTCCCTGGGCAAAGTGAACAGGAAATAAGGGCAGTTGTTGGCGGAGCAACACCACTTGTGAGACTGGCCTCCTTTGCAAGGCATTTGTGGCAAGGTGGATGCTGCAACCAGCTTCTACAGAGAAATAGGAAGTGGAGTGATAATCAAGGACAGGCTGAAACCCACAACATTTTTCTTAAAAAACACAGATAGGGTTGCCAGATTCAATAGAGGACAGGACTTCTGTGCCTTTAATTGCCCTGCTCTCTTTTGAGTCTGGAAACCTTAGAGAGAAACCAGCAGACCCTTTGTTTAATTTCCAAGCAAAGGGTCTGCTGGTTTCTCTTTAAGGTTTCCAGACTCAAAAGAGAGCAGGGCAATTAAAGGAACAGAAGTCCTTGTACTCTATTGAGTCTGGCAACCCTAAACACAGATGCAATGCTTTTTGCTCTGCTTCCGTCATTTAACAACATTTTGCAAAGAATTAGGCTTTTCTGGGTGGAGCTCACTTTGGAGTAAACATGCATAGAGTTTACCACATAGGACTGAGTGATACCTCAAAGGTTACCTAGTCCAAGTGCTTGCTAATGCAAGAAATCAATTCATATAACACCTGCTCTAAAACAACTGCATTGCCTGCCAGGCCATTTCTGGGCCCAGTTAATGGTGCACATGTTGTTGTTTAAAGCCCTAAATGACTTAGGCTCCAAATATATGAAAGACTACCTCCCTCCCTATATAGACCTTCCCAGGTGTTAAGATTAGCAGAGGGGACTCTCTTGATGGTTCCACCTCCTTCAGAAGTGTGGGGTGGTGATGGCCCAGGGGAGGGCATTCCATGTGGCAGCCCCTAAGTGGTGGAATTATTACCCCATAATTCTCTATTATATAGCTTTTGGCAAATGCTGGAGACACACGTCTTTACCCTAGCCATTGACAGTCGAGATGTATGTTTTCAGGATTCACTCTATTCTTGTGAATGTAGTACCGTGTTTCTCATATTTTAAGACGTGCCTATAAAATAAGCCATGGCACGATTTTCTGAAGCCTAAAAAATATAAGGCATCCCCCAAAAATAAGACATGCTGGACCCGGCATGAACCAGCAAAGGCAGCAGCCCGCTGGGCTGGGGTTTGCCTTCCTTGTGAGTCTGTTCTTTTACCTCTTGGCGTCGCTATCACTCACTCACGTCAGTCTCTCTTTCTCCTCCTCTCTCTCCTCCGCTTTGCGTCGGAGATCTAGGCTTCAGGGGCTTCTCCTCCAGCCGCGCTGCAGGCTATTGTTTCGCCCTGGTTCACCCCAGGGCTTTTAGGGGGTCGCTTAGCCTCGCGTTGCCCCTAGACCCCTTAGGCAGCAGCTTCGTGCACGGAGCTTTTCTCAGAGCTCCCGCAGAGCGCGTCCGATGCGAGCGCGAGGAAACCGGAAGTCGGCTCCCGCGCGCTTTGCCGAGCTCCAACGGAGCGGGAACCAGCGAAGGCAGCAGCCCGCTGCCGGCTTGGAGCTCGGCAAAGCGCGCGCTGCTGCCTTTGCCGGCTCGAGCTCCAAGCCGGCGGCGGGCTGCTGCCTTTGCTGGTTCCCGCTCAGTCCTGCTCTGTCGGGGTTCAGCAAAGGCAGCAGCACACGCTTTGCTGAGCCCCGACTTAGCGGGAACCAGCAAAAGCACAGGGGTGAACCAGGGCGAAACAATAGCCTGCAGCGCGGCTGGAGGAGAAGCCCCTGAAGCCTAGATCTCCGACGCAAAGTGGGAGGAGAGAGAGGAGGAGAAAGAGAGACTGACGTGAGTGAGTGATAGCGACGCCAAGAGGTAAAAGAACAGACTCACAAGGAAGGCAAACCCCAGCCCAGCGGGCTGCTGCCTTTGCTGGTTCCCGCTCAGTCGGGGCTCGGCAAAAAATAAGGCACCCCCGAAAATAAGCCATAGGCTTATTTTCTTGAGTTAAAATTAATATAAGACATGTCTTAAAATATGAGAAACACGGTATGTTTTTAATTCTGAATGATAAATTGTTGTAACTTGTCCTGGAAGGGCAGGTAATGATGACAACAACCAATAGAAATATAACATCTCTGGCAGGTGGCAATCTAACCTCTGCTTAAAAACCACCTTCTGAGGCAGTTCACTGTCAAACAACCTGTGCCATCACAAAGTTCTTCCTAGTGTTTAGTCTAAACCCCTTTTTCTTGTACTGTAAATTGAATCCAATGGTCAGTTTGTTCATCCACTCATCCTCTGTTCTTCATCTCTTCTGCTTGTTGCAACCTTGCTAGAAACTCACGTTTCCCTAAGAATTAATAACCATAACCATTGGATTCCAAACACTAAGACGGAAGCAAAAGAAATTAATATTTCAGCAAGACCTTTTAAGATGAGATTATTAATTAGGAACACTGTAACCTAATGTAAGCAGGATCTCTTTTTTCTGAAAATGTCATTGTGTTCTGCGCTGAAGCAGTTGCTAGGTAATTAAAGCTGCTCCAAAGCTGGGTATTTGAAGTACAGGCTGTACATGCCCCCTACACACTTTAGCCTGCTTGCAAAAACACACTACCTTTCCTTGGCAATTTATCCCATTGTTACACATGTTCCACAATAATTTCCTACCTCTTTGAGAACCTGTTTGTAGAGGGATTGTAAAGAACCAGCTGCAATGTTCTGTTGAAAGAGGGAGACCTTCAAGTGCACTTTCTCTCAAGGAACTAAACCCCATTGATTTCTAATGGTTAGGAAACCATTGATGCTTTTGTGGAATCATCAACCAATTACAACTCACCTTCATCTCCTATCCATTCCAAGTGACTAATGAATCCCTCAATAAGGAAAGTGCAGGAGGCTGTTATGTCTGTCAGACCTTGAAGCAATGGATCAAGAATGAATGTGGTGAGCAACAAACCAACCCAGCTACTGTGAGTGAGAAAACGTGAGTTGAGGCAGACATGTCTCAAGGTTTGGAGCAAACAAGAACAAGTCCTCTTCATTGTAAAAGGACTCAATCACACATCCCTGCATTTGGTGGGAATCTAGCTATCATGGCTTTGGGGATGGGACTGAATGGAAAACAGGTTAAGAGGCAGGGGGCATCTAAACAGTGCAAATTAGGTGAGAGGAGCAACGGATGACCAGAAAGAGGAAACAAGGATTAACAGAGTTCCTTGAACCAAGGGGGCTCTTGAACGTGTTTTCATCTATAGGAACCTGCTCAGAATTTAAAGTCTCTAAGAAGTTCTAATGCATTTAGTGGCAGAGGAAGAGACCTCTTCAAGAATGGCTTTTTGGATATGGAATGCAACAAGTTTGACTAATATAAGTGCTTTTCTCATATAGGTGGCAAGTCAATATCTTTTTTATTATCTAGCATTTTAGTAGCAGATTAAAAGGTAAAGGTAAAGGGACCCCTGACCATTAGGTCCATTCGTAACTGACTCTGGGGTTGCGACGCTCATCTTATGTTATTGGCCGAGGGAGCCGGTGTACAGCTTCTAGGTCATGTGGCCAGCATGACAAAGCCACTTCCGGTGAACCCGAGCAGCACACGGAAACGCCGTTTACCTTCCCTCTTGGAGAGGTACCTATTTATCTACTTGCACTTTGACGTGCTTTCGAACTGCTAGGTGGGCAGGAGCTGGGACTGAGCAACGGGAGCTCACCCTGTTGCGGGGATTCGAACTGCTGACCTTCTGATCAGCAAGCCCTAGGCTCAGTGGTTTAACCCACAGCGCCACCTGGGTCCCATAGTAGCAGATTACTGGTTGCTAATGTTATTGTCTGCATCATCTGTTTTTATTTGGAGTGCCTTTATTCTTGTACATTTTCTTTCAGTCAAATTGTCTTATTACTGAATTTTTATTTTATTCTGAATTCTGTAAGCACATTTTGGATTGTGATTTTATATACAAATCCTGTAAATAAGGGGAAGAGCAAAGGTAGAGCAAAGCAAAGTTGTGGGGTGACACCTGCACATTCAGGTACAGCTCACCTGTATTTCCGTACAGATTCTCACCATATGATGGGAATTCATTCCATATCTCAGGGACCAAATCCAGACCTCTCTGGCCCTTGGAACTCTCCCCAGGCCATGCCTCCTTCCTCCAAGCAACCCCATTCCTTGCACCTCAAAGTGTTTTTGCCTGGCTGGGATGTGTCCTTGGACTCTGACCATGCCTCTTGCTCGCCTGGATGGAAGCTAGAGAGAGGTGTGTGAGTGTGTGTGGAAACCAGATTACTGTATAAAGTTAACACTTACACCCAAAGGCTCCCCACCCCTGCTATATCCTGTAAACCTGGATATTTTGTAAACCTGCCATTTCCAGATTGCAACGTTCGTTGCAAGACCCACTTTTATAATATCGGTCTCCCAGCAGAACATAGAAAGGTGTGCGCAGCTCAGTAATGACTGCTGATAGCAAGTTTTAGGCAGGGATTCTTTCTCAGAATGTTCCTCAAAATGTTGAGACCTTTTGCATGCAAAGCAGAGGCTATACAACTGAGCTACAGCACTATCCATAGTATTTGCAAAGAACTTTTCTTGTGACTCATGGATTAGTGCTGCGTCATGCAGAGACTTTTCCTTATCGCCGTGCTGAAGCTTGCAAAGCAAAAGGCAAAATGGGACTAATTTGGCTTTTGTTTCAAAGGGCACCTACATCAGATAACGAGAAGAAATGTACAAACTCAATATGTTAACAGGAAAACATCCACATTCAACACAAACCGTAAAGTGTGTGACTTTAATAAGATAACAACTAAGGCCTAAGTGTCTAAGTCTGAATTTCAGAGGTTCTGAAAGCAGTGGAGGGAATTTCGGTATATATCCCCTCCTGCTAGCTCAGTATCTCTTCATTCTAGGTGGCCTATTCTGTTGTTTATTGCTGGTTTTCAAAAATACAGCCAGATTTTTTTTTAAAAAAAGCACTGTACTTATCTATAATTAAAATACCAACCAGAAAAGGAAAACAAACCCTTTCCCATCTCCTTATACTCAGTTTATAAATCAGAGATAAAAACCAACAAGGAAAAAGCACTGGGCTTGGGGGTGGGGAATATTAGTTCATAGGAAAATGGGCAATCTTCTGGTTAACAAAAGGCCCCAATCTTGACTTAAGTTGGTTGAGGTAGGTCACTTGGCAAAGTAAGCAATTGGGAAAAAAAGGTGTGGTTTTTTATATACAAAATTTAAAAAATGGTTTACCTCCGGGGGCAAACGAGATAATATTGTCAGGAGCCAGAGTCAGGTGAAGGTCAGCAATAAAAAAAATGTCCAACATTTCTCCAATGAAAATAGGGATATCCCATTCCATAATGATAATTTTACTATTTATACCCCACTCATCTTACTGGGTTGCCCCAGCAACTCTGAGCAGCTTCCAACATATATAAAAACATAATAAAACATTAAACATTTTTTTAAAAAACCTTCTCTGTACAGGATTGCGTTCAACCGGCTTGGGGGGGTCAGATAACTCCATACCCTCCAACATTTTTCCAATGAAAACATGGACATCCTAAGGAAAAGTGGGACATTCTGGGATCAAATCAGAAACCAGGACAGCTTCTCTAAATCAGGATGTCCTTGGAAAATAGGGACACTTGGAGGGCCTGGTTTAGTCTTAATATTGCCATCCTTATTTTTCTTGGCAGTAATCCTGTGCTTTTAACAGCTGTGTGACCATCAAGAGATTCGGAAGCACACAGCTTCCTGTACAGCATCGCCAGGCAAATAATCACAGGTTGGCTATGAGTATTGAATATGATTTCTCTCTGAATGCCTCAAAACCTTTGGTTTTGCACTGCTATAGACTAATAATAGTTTTTCATGCCAGTAGGAGACCTGACAAGAGAGAATTTTAGAACTTGTACAAACCAACCCTGTTCATTTATAGCCCTCTAGTAGAAGATGCTCATGGGTCTGCTTTTTTGAACCAGAAGACCCACATGGGGGGGAATGATACCCAAATCTGAATGTGCAACACCTGCTGTCTCCACTGCTTAATGGTGTCCTTGTTGTTGTTTTTTGTGTGAACCTGTGACCTGCCTCAACTGTACACAATACTATCCATTTCTGTCCTCTCTACTGAATAAGCCCAGAAGTTCAATCAAAAGAATTGCAGAGAACGTTTGAGAATAATCTTCCCAAATGCTGTGTGTTTTATAATTGGATGTGTGCAAGACTGCAGGGTCTAATTTTTAAAAAATTTTTTTTTTGCTTCTGGTCTTTCATTGGTTAGGTGAAGAGACCCATACATTAGGCTGCAATCAGAATAATTAGCTACGCTCTCATCCTCATCACAATTATATGTTTTGGAAGTGCTGGTCTGCAAAAAGTTAACCCATTAATTAGTAAAACAAAAAAAAATAGTTACAGCCACTCCACAGACTGCATTTGGATGTAAGACTAAAAACACAATTTAAAGCTATTTGAATAAGCCTCAGACTCATGTGCTCCCCCCTCCACCCCACATTTGGGCACAATTGCTAGGATGAGATCGAAAGGATCTGCTTCTGTTTCTAACAAACCACCGTTCATGGTTTCATCTGAACTGGGACCGTTGTGGTTCGTTTTAACTATAGCTTGTCCAAACGAGTCAGTTTCAAGCTCTTGGTTTTGACCCTGGCTTGTTTTGATAAATCATTTTAAACTAACCCTGTGTCCCAGTTCAGATGAAATGACAAACTCTGGAAACCAAAGCAGATATATCTGATCTTCTCATGGCAGCATCACAGGAGATCAGGCTCGTGCTTGCAACACTCAGCTTTAGTTTTGAGCAGGGGTGGGGAATGTGTGGCCTTCCACATGTTGTTGGGGCTACAGCTCCCATCTTCCCTGACCATTGGCCCTGCTAGCTGGCAGCCACTGGAGTCCAGCAACAACTAGAGGGCCATAGGTGCCCTGGCTCTGGTTTAGTGTTCTGTCTGCACCAGGCCACTGTAGGGTTTGCTTCAATGGAAAGTGCATGGCTTCTATGTGCATGCAACTTGCATGCTGATCTGCTTTGTCTAATTAAATTAATGGAGCCCTTTTATGCAGGGGGACTCTGGGTATCAGTGTCCATTGGCCTGCAGCAAACCACCAGACATTGGGTAGTGTAAGTTTGTTGAAATACGATGCCATTTCTTTCCTTTAAAAATCCGTGTGCCACGCTGTCCCAGTATAATTGCATCCTTGAATGCTTTGAAGTATGTAATAAAGAGGATTGCACCACACATTTAATCACCAGAAGAGACAGGTTTATTACACAGGCTAGCTGCAATTGCTTCCAATGAAGCGTAGACCAGATTTAACCCTTATTTTAGCTTGACAACAATGGAGCTGGAGCTCAGGTCTTGAAGCAAAAGAGAGACCTGCCTGCTGTCTTGTGGTTTCGTGGCATTGGTGGAACTATGCCAAGAGTTCATTCATGCCGGGCACCAGCCCTCTCTGTAGTAAGATGTGTAGTGAAATTCTCCCTGGCAGAATTCTGTACAGGCACTGTACAGAAACGAAAAATGAAAACAGCTCACACTTGCATGCTTGCAATCATTTAAAAGTAATGAAAAGGCATATTTGGGAGGAGAGGAAAGGAAAGGGAAAGAGAAAAGCAAAGGAGGGCCATTTGGAATAAAACCCAGGTAGTGAGCAGTGACCTAAGAGGATTTAAAGTGTTAAAGGTTCAAGATGTTCATATTCCTAGTTTCTCAAGTGCTTACATGCACAAAGCGCTCAGGATAATTTTATTAGATATCTGTTCCCAATCATAAATCTGGGGAAGTAGAGCCATAATAAATTTTACCACGATCAGCATTTTCTCAACACTTGGCAGAAATTGACAGGTGCATACCTGATGGAAAGTTGCCAGTTGGGTAATGGTTGTCTGTATTCACCTTCTGCCATGGCCTGCCAAGACAGGAGTCACATTTTGCCACACCCTTTAATCTTGGCATGATGCACAATAAAACTCTCCTCCCTTCCCCAGGAAGGGTGTTATGGATAACCAACTTACTAAGTTTCATGGACACTGTGGAAAATTGGTTGAATAGATGATACTACCTAGTAATCATCACTTTCTGGACTATTTTAACATGTATTTCTTTCCCATGTTTTTCTTAAAAAACTGAATTATTCCAGGAATTGTCACTACTACAGCCTTAATAAAACACTTTGCTTAGAAACAGCTTGGTCCCCATGTCAGCTATTTCCTGTATTTCTATTTTCTCTTTAGTTTCAGTGCTCATGCCTCATAAACAGTATTCATTTATTTTTGGCAACTTTTATATTTAACAGCTTGCATCATTTTGTCAGCAGTTTATTATAAAGATTATTATCTACTGGTTGTAGCTGAGTTCAGTTAAGGTCATAACCTTAAAGTGTGGGTGAGGAACTTGTGACCTTCCAGATGTTGCTGTAGTACAAATCCCATCACCCTTTAACCCTCAGATATGCTGGCGGGGGTTGAAGTGAGTTCTGTTCCCAGCTGTTGGAAGTGCAACAGCAGAGATCGTTCTGTTTGAAATGTAAGAGTTAGCTATGTTAGTGTTAATCAGCCAAGAGTGGGGATAGGTGGAGGTGTTGCTAAGCAACCAGACAGAGTAGCATGATCCTTGCTGAGATAGAATGTGCCCTGATTGGCTGTGTACTTCAGAGGGAATTTTTTATCTGAGTGTTTGGTTGAATATCTTCCTTCTATGTACTGTACAAGGACCAAAATAGGAGACATAGCTCATTCATTGCTTCTTACCGTATGTATTGAATGTAGAAAGTCCTGAGTCAATCCCTGGCAACTCAGCTGTACCAGATGATAGGAAAGCCCTATGCCTAGGTTGCTGGCAAACTGCTGGTCAGAGTAGATCTTACTAGGTTACATGGAGCAATGCCTTAACATGGTATAAAACAGATTCACATGTCCAGTGGATAGAATATTGGATGAAGACTTGGGGTGGATCTAGACACATCAAAGAAGCGATTCAGTTGGATGCGTTGCAAACTCATACAGGGAAATCTGGTAGAGACAGATGGGACTCCACAGCGCCATCTGGTGTCACGGTGTTATATCACATATACAACACATATAAAATACATTTTTCTTTACAGGTAGGTAGCTGTGTTGGTCAGCCATGGTTGAAACAAAATAAATAAATTCCTTCCAGTGGCACCTTAGAGACCAACTAAGTTTGTCATTGGTATGAGCTTTTGTGTGCATGCACACTTCTTCAGATACACTGAAACAGAAGTCACCAGACCCTTATATATAGTGAGAGGGTAGGGAGGGGTATTACTCAGAAGGGTGGTGGGAATGGGTGATTGGCTGATAGGTGTGATAAACCTGTTGATGACTGTTAACAACTGCAATTGGTCTTACAGGAAAAAGCAAGGGGTGAGAGGGCAAAAAATAGCTTTCTCATGTATAATGAGATAAGAATCCAATGTCTCTATTCAGTGATACCTTGGTTGTTGAACTGAATCCATTCTGGGGGTCCGTTCGACTCCCGGAACTGTCGAAAACCAAGGCGCAGCTTCCAATTGGCTGCAGGAGCTTCCTGCACTCAATCGGAAGCCACACCAAAAGTTCGGCTTCCAACAAACGTTCGCAAACCAGAACACTTACTTCCGGGTTTGCGGCATTCGGGAGCCAATTTGTTCGGGAGCCAAGCCATTCAACAACCAAGGTACCACTGTAATGTCAGACTCCAGAAGCGAATGATACGATATTCTTGCAGAAGAGCCAGATAAGGCATTTGGCCTCATTATGTCAAGAACTGTGTCACCACCAGACTTCTTCAGCAGAAATTCCTTGTAGCAATGTTGTCAGTTGCTATCTTTTTCATCCCACTCTAAGACATGTCTCCAAATGACATATACACCCCCCCGACTATATTTCAAGAAAGGCACTGTTTATAGCAGCAAAACTTGAGCATAGCCTTTTTTAAGGTGTGTTTTGGTTATCCTTTAAAAACATCTCTATAAATAATTGAGATTTCTTTAAAAGTGATCCTTGATGGCAGTGGCATAGCATGGGGGGGGAGGGGCTGCAGGGGCGTGGCCCTGGACACATTTGTGTTTTTTTTTTTGAGGCAGTGTAAAACCAAGTACCCCCACGATAGGCTCCCTCATTGAGGCTGGAGCCACAGGGAGGGAAGCCACACCCGAGCCGGGCCTTTGGGGCTGAGATCGGGGGCGCCTCCTTTTCCTTATGGCCGGCAAAGGGACACCTGTGCCCACCCCACCCCTGGACTGACCAAGAGGGAGGGGGGCGCTGTCACTGCCTCCTCAGTCACACCCATTCCCTGCCCAACTTCACACCCTCCTTGACAGTTTTTTGCTGGCTGGAATGTGTCCTTGATGCCTTTTGCTTGCCTGGATGGAGGCTAGAAAGGGACGTATAACGTGGTGTAGAAATATCTGTTGGTTCCCCTTCTTTTGCCTCTGGCCTCACTCCCCACTGGCATATGGCCATTGGCAGGCTGCCCAGAGGGAATGCAGCCCCTGATTTGAGAAAGTTTCCCCTCCCCTGCATTACTGGAAATGGCTGAGTGAACTGCACCAGTAGAAGGAGAGAGAGAGGTGAGAATACAATCCGAGTCCATGGAGTGGACCAGTTATAAGTAAGAGTTAGGAGAAGACAGATGGAAGGATGTGGAGGAGTTACAATGAAGCATCTTCATCCCCACAGGGATGGGCCATGCCCTCATTTTTAAGCCTAATATCTCATCCGGCTACACTTTAAGCAATTTGTCCGTATTAGAATACTAAGGATGCAATCTAGAATATTGAACTCTCTCTTGGGCACCAGGAAAGAATGGATGGTAACTGAGAGAGAGCAGTAGGTTATGGAGGGGCAATTTAAAGTCTTAGCTGATAGCTGATAACAGCTTCCAGTGAGAGAACATGCATCCTGTCTGGAAGCAGGAGCTAATGTAAATCAATCAGCACCCACAAAGTTCAGCTGAGTTCATTTATCTGTATCAACCACAGGTCATCACATTAAGGAAACCACAGCAGGATGTAACAAACCTCAAATCCAGGGCTCTGTTTCTTTCTATGCAAAATCTAGAAATGCACCCAGTTTTCTCCCTTACGTTTTCCCCAGCAGTGTTTTTCAGCATGATAATACTGAATCCTTATATTGAGGGGAGGGCGGGGAGGGGAGGGGAATAAGCAATTTGGCAGCTTGTTCAAGTGAGCCATTCTAGAAGCTTCTGATGTGACAAACCAAGAAGAACTCCACCTCCACACACACACACACACACACACACACACACACACACACTTCACGTGGCTCTGAAATCTCAGAATACTGCCTGAGAAAAACATGTATAGTTTTATTATTTTGGGAATTGTAAAGAGCCTAATTTTCATAACAAACACAACAATCTGTTTAGCTCTTGGCACTTCAAACCGCAAGAAAATTCCCCCCTACTGTAATAAGTCTATTTTGGCTTGATTTCTTTGCATCCAAAATTATGACTTTAAATACCTCTCTCTTTAACCTGAATCTTCCAAGCGGTTCCTACAATCACACCCCGCCTCCAGGTAGTGAGACATTCTAGGGGTACAGCATATTCTATATCTGTGTTTAGCCTGGAAAGAGGACCTGCTTATATATATATATATATATATATATATATATATATATATATATATGTATATATATATAATTTCATCAATTCTTGCTATTTACTAATATTAGTGCTTGCTTACACTAATGCATGGTTATACAGTTATTTACAAATTTGTGCGTAGGTGGTGGTTTAAAGATTAAACTCTGCCTAAACAGGTGATGTGAAGAAAGAGACCCAGAAAGCTTGATGAAATCTGACTCTGGCCTTCATTGGATCTGGAGTGTTCTCTAGACACATTGTGCCACTGGTTATCCTCTAAACCAGAGTTGGGGGGAGCCTGCAGTGTTCTCACGAACTAAGACCATTGACCATGCTGACCGGGGTTGATAGGAGATCAACAAAATCTGGATTGCACCAGATTCCCCATCCTTGCTTAGAAAGTTGCTTCTTTTTGCTCTTTCTATATTTCTATGTTGGACAAAGCAAGTGTCTGTTACTCTCCTGCTTAATGTTTGAACGGCTGCATAGGAATGGCACTCTAACGATTTATGTCCACCTGTCATAAATCATTATGGCATTAGAATAACTGTCATATGTAACTGAGGAAAAATCATGGGAGTTCAATTTTTACAACTGCTGCTTGAATAAAGCCTTTAACTTTGTGATATATATCAAAGGGAAAGGGGGAAGTATTTAAATATATACCACTTCCTTCCAAACAAGAAATATTTGCCTGAAGGCAGATTTCTTGTCTAACATAGGAACTGTTTGAATTTTTTTACACTGAATATAAATGCTGGCACCTTGTACCCACTTGATAAATCCCATCTATGGAATAACCCTCTGTTTTGATATTCCACAATAAGTTTTTATGAGGTGTTTTTTTGCGGGGTAGATTGTATGCCAAAACCCTTCTAATTTTTCTGGGTGCACCCGCTTTTAATTCTTGGAAAAGCCAGGCTAGCTTCCTGGTGAGATGACTGTGCAAGAGGGCAAATGGGTGTCCCCCTTCAGCTCAAGGAAGTTAGAAAGACAAAGGCAGAGTTGAGAGCGGGGAGTTGTTGGAGTGATGTAAGCTAGAAGCAAAGCAGGAAGCTGGAGAGAGAGAGAGCAATGTTTGACTTCTGATTGAATCCCAGGCTATGGCTATGGAGGGGTGTTAATGCTGTGGACCCCTCCATCGCAGGCTCAAACTGTATATATGTGTAAATAAACCATATAACCTAAAGACACCACAGTCTCTGCTGTACCTCACCCAGAAGGAAACACGGAAACCTGTCTGAAACTGCTCTGAGATTGGGGTGGTTTGCAACAGTGTGGGTGCTGCTTATCGCTGGTGTAAATCTGCTCTACTGCTGCAACATTTTGTTCTGCTGACGCAACATAATTTGAGGATGAAATCCCACTATGAGCCACAAAGTATTTGCTAAGTCTACACAAGCTTCCAGAGAAGAAGTGCTTTCCAAATAAAGCAACCTTTTTTTAAAAAAAAAAGAAGTTATGGAAAAGAAAAGTCTTCAGGAAAAAAACGTTCAGGATCAACAAGCTTAAAATTTGGTTTTCTTCATAATCCTCTTACCTTTTGTATGCCCAATCATTGTGCAACTGCAACTTCATATTCTTGTAACAGGAAGAGAAAAGAACTTCAATGCCCACGGGACAGATGAGTAAGCATCCATGTTGCTGTGTGTATAAGAAAGACTAAAGGCTTGGTATGAGAGAGATCAAATAAAGGAAAGTCAGGGGAAGAACATCAATTGCTAATTTTTCAGTGTGCTATAATTTATCTTCTGTATTTGAGGAACATTGAACATAAAATTTTAAAGCTATGGATGCAGAACTTAACCACAGGGGTTTCCGGTCCCAGCATGCTGGTGTGGCAAACAATGGTATGCATAAACCATGCTTTTCTGTGTTCAGACAGTGTGGCAAAATATGGTTAGCAGCAAATCACTGTGTCTGAGGAAGAAGGGAGGAAGCCCACTTTTCAAATCAGCTTGTACTCCTTGTGCCTAACAACACCTTTCAACTGTATGCAAACTGCGTACAGAAAGAAATGTCACCTGGAAGCGAAACACAATGTTTATTGCAATACTAAGCTCACATTGGGAAGAGTTCACCTGAAAACAAAATGATTTACCTTCCATCCAAACAGTGTTAGCTCCACGGTACAAACTACTAACCAATACTATCCTGTTTAGACACACTGCACTATAGTTGGATATAACTTACACCAGTAATAGATGAAATGCCTTTCTTTATCGGGTACCTTGAATGGAAAGTCCACTTGATTGACACTGCTATAGTTTGTTAAAAATAGACCCCTAATGTAGAGCTTCCAATGGATGATTTCAAAAGTATTGCTCCCCCAACACATGGTGAGATTCGGATCAGGACTGGAGCGGAATCTGATGAGTAAAGAGCATGATGGAAGAGACTGCAGAGTCCAGAGGGCAGCTCCAGTTACAACAACAACAACAACAACAACAACAACAATACCGGTAAGAATAATAATAATTTATTATTTATACCCCGCCCATCTGGCTGGGTTTCCCCAGCCACTCTGGGCAGCTTCCAACAGAAGTATTAAAATACAATAATTTATTAAACATTAAAAGCTTCCCTAAACAGGGCTGCCTTCAGATGTCCTCTAAAAGCCTGGTAGTTGTTTTTCTCTTTGACATCTGGTGGGAGGCTGTTCCACAGGGCGGGTGCCACTACTGAGAAGGCCCTCTGCCTGGTTCCCTGCAACTTGGCTTCTCACAGCGAGGGAACAGCCAGAAGGCCCTTGGCACTGGACCTCAGTGTCCGGGCAGAACGATGGAGGTGGAGACGCTCCTTCAGGTATACTGGACCGAGGCCATTTAGGGGTTTAAAGGTCAGCACCAACACTTTGAATTGTGCTCGGAAACGTACTGGGAGCCAATGTAGGTCTTTCAAGACCGGAGTTATGTGGTCTCGGCGGCTGCTCCCAGTCACCAATCTAGCTGCCGCATTCTGGATTAATTGTAGTTTCCGGGTCACCTTCAAAGGTAGCCCCACATAGAGTGCATTGCAGTAGTCCAAGCGAGAGATAACTAGAGCATGCACCACTCTGGCGAGACAGTCCATGGGCAGGTAGGGTTTCAGCCTGCGTACCAGATGGAGCTGATAAACAGCTGCCCTGGATACAGAATTGACCTGCGCCTCCATGGACAGCTGTGAGTCCAAAATGACTCCCACGCTGCGCACCTGGTCCTTCAGGGGCACAGTTACCCCATTCAATACTAGTTTACTCTAGTATAAAGCAATACTACTTTATCACTTTAACTCTGAAATACCACCTGGAGTAGCTCCTAGTTCTGGTTACTTCAGGTCAGAATATAGTTTCACTGGACCAGCCAATAAAATGATGGCTGGTTAGGCACCCTAGACCTTCCATGGCTTCCAGGGATAAATCTAAGACCAAACTTAAAGTGGTGGCAGTGACAAACAGGGACCATGGGGGAAATGCAAGGAGACAAATGTAAAGGGCACTTGGGGACCTAGAAAAACAGGCACAAAACTCTTCACATTTGGTTTTGCTCATTTGCCAATGCAAATATTAAATATCAGGCCTCAACCAATGCGGATTTGTGACTGAGATGTGTTAGGTGAAGAATGTAGCATTTGGAACCGTCCAATGACTTTTGTGATGTTTTTCTGGCAACGAGACTTTTCTCCCCTCACAGCATGAAAGGCTGGGTGTGGGTTGGGAAACAGAAGAATCTCTTTTTTAAAACGATTGACTCCTAAGAGGGGAAATGAAAACTAGAGATCAGGTGTTCAAGAAATATTATGTTCCTAACTCTCCCAAAAGAAACTTACGAAACGCATGGTGGACAGCTAGACTGGTCAAGCTAACAATCCTTAGTAGAAGCAGATCCAAAGTACAAATTATTAATTAAATCAAAAATTCAGCAGATCATGATGGTATTTGAATTGAATGATAACTTGCTCATTATGCCGATTATGTACAAGATGTTCATAAAACTTTAGTTTTGTTAATGTTTATTTTATAAGTAATAATAATAGGAAAATACAAAATCATAAGATAAAAATATAGAATAGATAAGAAACCCATCCTATGACAGAGCAGATTTTTTTTGACAAACTTACAACAACATAGCCTGGTGTTGTGCTATATACAATATAATCTAATCTAATATACAATAGTCACCTTTTGTACAACAGCTAGGCTTTAAAATTCTTTAAAATGGTGAATTATTATGAACCGTCAGGTTCTGCTAATGAGTAAATTGCAGTCACTGAGATTTGCTGAAGGAAATTCCATCGAAACACAAGAAAATGCAATCCAACATGATTTAAGGTCCACAGATAGCAATTTTGTGTAAACGAATAGGCACCCCAACCACAATACTGTAGCAACTTGCATACGAATCCCAACAGACAAGATGATTGGACAGGAGATTTGCAAGATGTACTACATGCTGCCAGCAAAGGTGCTCATGACTCAGGCAAAGGTGTTCATCTGACTCAGCTCCAAATTTCTGTCATGACACGTTACTGCTATTTTTCAAAAAGGAATGATGAAAGCTTTTAAGGTTCTTTCTGAAGAAAGATGCCAGTTAGAAAAGACTAATTTGGTGAGTCTTCCCAACAGAGCAAGGATTGTTTCAACAGCTGAGGGAAGTGGAAGATTTGGCAATTGTGTGCACTGCATTTTTTTAGTTTGCAATGTGTAAGAAGGAACGGATGTGATATGAAAGTCATAGGTGGCCAGTGTGGTGTAGTGGTTAAGAGCGGTAGACTCATAATCTGGGGAACCGGGTTCGCGTATCTGCTCCTCCACATGCAGCTGCTGGGTGACCTTGGGCTAGTCACATTTCTTTGAAGTCTCTCAGCCCCACTCACCTCACAGAGTGTTTGTTGTGGGAGAGGAAGGGAAAGGAGAATGTTAGCCGCTTTGAACGATCATGGGGATATACATGAGGATATAAGGCTCAGAAAGGGAATTTTATGACACTGAGGTGTCGTGAGTTGTGATTGTTATGAAGTCAATGCACATAATTGTGATCTGTGCTATGGCCAAACTTGGCCCTCCCGCTGTTTTGGGACTATAACTCCCACCATCCCTAGCTAACAGGACCAGTGGTCAGAGATGATGGGAATTGTAGTCCCAAAACTGATGGAGGGCCAAATTTGGCCATGCCTGGCTTAGATGATCAGTTTCTAGACCTGCATGTAAAAATAATGAGGATATCTGTGTCCAGTCCATAGCCATGGATAGAAGCTGAAGTTACATTTCATAGTAGGTCTGCATGTAAAGAAACCAACACATGAACATCCTTGAATTGCTGTTCTGCAGCGGGAAGTCCTTGCGCTAACAAGATAATTTCATTTGATACAACCATTCATTTCTGAGTAGAGCTTCTATGGTTTTTATTGCTTTAATGTTATATTATGACGATTGTAGACCATCCTGGGCTCCTATGGGGTAGGGTATAAGTTCAATGAATGAATAAATAAAAACCCGATATATAACTATATAGATAAAATGAGCCTTGAGGTGACATACAGTACCATTTAAGATATACATTAAACACGCCAAACAGAGACAACTTATAATAAAGCAAGCCAACAGCAAAGGAAAAACGTTATCAACACCAGCACACTCACATACCCAAGCTAAAACTAATTAACCATATTTGCATTATAAAATTAACCATCAGTTTAAACATGGATGGTGCTAAAATAACATTGAAATCTGTGGGCACAACCTGTGGGAACCAAACACTGGATTTTTGAAGACTGCATGAGTATTCGCACCTCAGTTCTAGTTTCTTCCCATTGTGAATTTTATAATGCAATCCATTATAGGTGAGAGCTATATTGTGATTAGGTGGTGGGTTTCCAGGGTGTCGTAGAATGATCATGAGGATCTGAGAGTAGCCCTGACCCTTTTATCTTCTGACTCTGTGTTTATTGTGCCTAGGCAGACATAATGACAGAGGAAGCTGGATTTCCTCTGTCTGTCTGCCCCAGTTTCCTTCACTCTGCGGAATTTCCTTGCTTCGTGTTGAGGCAAGGAAAACTAATCAAGGCAAAGAATGCCCCTAGAAGTGTGACTTCAAGTGGTTGCAAAGCTTCTCTGCTGGAAATAGTTAATTTTTTGATGACGTTGGGCATAAATTCATGTTAGCACGCATCTAACTATGCCCTTTGATCTGGAAACCCAGTTGCCTAAGTGTTGAGATGTGTGGGTAAGCTGTGGTTGTTGTGGGAAAGGTAGTCTACACATGTTGCAGCACATCCCTCCCTGCATCTGTTCTTAATCCAAATGTTCTTGGGCCACATTGGCATTCAGTGAAAGTCTAGGGCTGAACCCTTGTGACCCAAGACTTAAAAGATGCTCTGGTTTGGCCATAGCTTTTCACGTTGATGCTGCTTTAAGTTGTGAATTCTGTCCCCCCTCCTCCTGCATCCCCTTCCCCAGAGCCTTAAAAACTTCTGGCCGTGGCGGGTGAGTCGGCACCTTTTTTGGTGCTTTTTTTTTTTTGCCCATAGGAACGCATTAATTAAATTTCAATGCATTCCTATGGGAAACTGCACTATGGGAAACTGCACTTTGCAAGACGAAAATTCCACAATACGAAATGACTCGTGGAACGAATTAATTTCATCTTGTGAGGTACCACTGTAACTGTTTTTCTCTTTGACATCTGATGGGAGGGCATTCCACAGGGCGGGCGCAACTACCAAGAAGGCCCTCTGCCTGGTTCCCTGCAACTTGGCTTCTTGCAACGAGGGAACCGCCAGAAGGCCCTCGGTACTGGACCTCAGTGTCCGGGCAGAACAATGGGGGTGGAGACGCTCTTTCAGGTATACTGGACCAAGGCCGTTTAGGGTTTTAAAGGTCAGCACCAACACTTTGAATTGTGCTCAGAAATGTACTGGGAGCCAATGTATATCCAAATAAGTTGGATATAACATTTTAGATGTATGGATGCAAATTTTAAAATAATTACTATAATATACCTTGCTGTAGACCAGGCATCCCCAAACTGCCGCCCTCCAGATATTTTGGCCTACAACTCCCATGATCCCTAGCTAACAGGACCAGTGGTTGGGAAAATGGGAAATGTAGTGCAAAACATCTGGAGGGCCGAAGTTTGGGGATGCCTGCTATAGACTGTGGCCTGTCTTCCTTCTCAGTCTGCTGCCAAGTTGCCGTTGATCAGCAACTTCAAGCCCCTCCTGCTTTCTGTTTCTATGGCGCTTTATGTTTAAACTAGACTTGGTCCATACAGCTCTTCAAACAGAGGACACTCCTTTGGGCAGAGAACCACCTTATGCTTCAGGAGAGCACATTGTATATCAAGCATTATATTTAGTCAAATTTTTAAATAAGCTTGTAAAGGCATTCTAATTTTCTTTCAGGCATGCACATTTCAATATTCTTTCTGTAAGCATACATTCTCAAAACTTGATTACCTAAACATAATGCATGCAAGTATTTTCTTAAATAAAGGGGCTCAGGTCAGAGGATGCCAGGGTATGTACAAGAATTTGCTTGTCCACCAAGATAAGGGTGGAATATTGGTTCTGAAAATGCTTTTTTAAAAGTGTTTTAAAAAACCACATTGAATTGTCCATAAGGCTCACCATCACCATCTAGTGTCACATTGTATATTGCACTTAAAACATACTTAAAACGTTTTATTTCCCCCTGGGTAGCTGAGTCCAAGGACTCAACAATGTGACCCAATTATTCAATAAGCCCTATTTTGAACAATTAAGCAAATGAGAAAACAGTGCTGGCTTCCCTTATTGTTGTATTTCTTTTTGTCAAATTTCCCTTCCACCAAGTTAATACTCCTTGTTCTGTTTCGTATGAAGACTGGCTGATGCTACGACCTTTCGGTCATATCCAGCACTGCTGTGAAGCAAGTGCAGCAGACTTCTGCTTGCTCAATTGAACTTTCCTCTCCCTTGCAACCCCTTGATTTTTCAGGGTGTCCCTTTTTCAGATTTTTCCACTGTGCAAGCAGAAGTCCAAAACTTATCTTAAGGCATATGCAGGTTACGAGCTAACTTTTGAGGAATCTAAATACAATTGGTGAGGGGGGGGGGGAGAGGAAAAGAATGAAATAGAGAGATGGAACAGGGTGTGCTGGAAAAGGAAATAGCTGACTTATTAGAACTCTGAACAAGAGCTCTCCACGTTGCAATATTTTGTTGCAGGCCCCACTTGCACAGCTTTATTACTTCCTCAGTATTTACCTGGAAAACAAACTTTCTGTGCTTTACTAAATTACAAAGCTGGTCAAGTCCTTTTCAACATCAAGCAATAAATAAAAGGATGAGATGCATTTTTGGTCTGTTATCTTTGGAGATAGGTGTGAAGTATTTCTGCTCACAACACAAACACTTTCCACAGTGTGTAGACACAAAGGACTCCAAACACACTCACATTATAGTCTTTAATTTGAGTGACAACATTCTGACATTGTGCGCCTTTCACACTGTGAAAGAACATGAAATGGATTTTTACTTGGATATGGAAATCATGAATCCATTCTTAGAGAATAGTACCCAGCTCATTCCAAATGTAGAGCAAGTTAGAGGTATGCGAGCCCAGCTCTTGATTACAAATAAATAAATAAAAAGAAAAAATTATAGGTTTACTTTGAGGTTGTTTATCTTTGATTCAGAACATGCTCTGTCCCAAGGCTCAGAACAGGCCCCATATATTTCAGCTAAAGGTTTTAGTTTCCTCTCCATGGATGGATCATGGCCCTAATCCAGCCATATCTGGAAGCCTGCTAGCTGCCATCATCACTTTTCCATCTGCTGCTGCTTCATCAGCTGAGACAGGGCCTCTCACAAGGCGATTCGAACCAACTGCCTTTAAATAGCCTACATAATGGTTTCAATTATGTGTTAGTCTTCTTAATGATCTTATGTGAGCCATGAGGGCAGGGTTAAAATGCTAGGAGCCTTGAAGGGCATGGTTAACATGCTTAAAATAAAATAAATATCTATGTGCAGCAACTCCATCTGTGTAGGCTAGGAGAGAACTAATGGTCTCCTGTGAAGATATGCTGTTTGGAATGAGTGAGTGGGGACACTACATTTGGTCCATTCACCATCCAAAACAGGTAACCAGCAGGGCTAACTATCACCCAGAGGCGATGTACACATTACCAGCACAGAACGTGACAAGGTCATTTCTCCCCGCTGCATTTCAAATAGCACCTGCACATTGTTGTACACATAAGCACAGTCAGATGTGTTTCCAAATTGCCCCCCCCCCCCCACTGCACGGAGAGGGGGCATGGATTTCTACAGCTTTTTTATCTCCTTTTTATAGGTTCAATGTCAAGGGTCCCCTCTTTTCATATAGCACCTGCAATTTAAAGGAGGTGCATGCATTCTGCATGCTTACCAGTCAGAGTTATAAAATATAAACTGTGCTGAATGTTTGAATAGTGCACTGCCTCCTCAATCTTCCCTGAGCCAAACCTGTAAGTTTATTGCCTGCCTATCTCATTATTACAGTTGGCCGTACAGCTCCATTTTAAAGCTTACAGCTGCTGCCTAACCTTTATTCTGTAAGCAATTCTTTTCTGAGGAAAATTACTCTCTTCACCTGCAAACATCAACTTGTGAACAAATGCATCCTGTTTATGCGCAGTGAAGAAATGTCTCTGTGTTGATTGTATAATTAGGTAGCGTTGAACATTTAGCAAAGCAGGTCTGCAGTGCGAAATCTGAAGCATTTCTCCACATCCATTTATCAACCTGACAGAGCCAGGAAAATTAAAACAGAAACCATTTTGTTGCCATGTCACAAAAAAGGGAAACTGTTCAGCATGGTTTTCTGCCAGCAGTAAATGCTTATAGTACAAACCATAGTGGTCTTTGAGGTTGAATAACCCAGTTGACTAGGGGGGGGGGGTCCTTTTGATATAACATGTTCCGTACTGGTAGAAAGTGGACTCTGTGCCGGATGGCAAATGGGTAGGGCCCTTCCTCCAGCTCTTACATAGTTAGTATGGCAAAGCAGGAGTTTGGAAAGGAGAGTTTGCTGTGATGTGACCTAGAGGAAAAATGCTTATAGTACAAACCATAGCGATCGTTGAGGCTTTGGGCTGGAAAAAGCAGAGAGAGAGAGCCATGGCTGATTTCTGCTTAAATCCAAGCCTGCAGTCTTGGGAGAAACAAGACTCGGGTTTTGTGTGTGGGGATATATATATATACATTTCAAAAAAAGGAAATATATTTCCGTCTCCACTGTGCATAATTTCTAAAAGGAAACAAGACCCCTGGGTAAGTGTGTGGAACCGCTGGAATCTTGCACCACTCAGAGATAGGGGTGGCATGCAACAATATGTTTTTAAACATTATTTACTTGTGGATACTGTGTGCAACCTCCTTCATGGATCACTGCCTTGTTGTGGTGAAGGGGCTTGATTAACTCAGAGAAGCTATGAGCTATGCCGTGCAGGGCCACCCAAGATGGACAAGTCATAGTGGAGAGTTTTGACTAAACATGGTCCACCTGGAGCAGGAACTGGCAAGCCACTCCAGTATCCCTGCCAAGAAAACTCCATGGAGTCCATGGAGGCATGTAAAAGTTATGACACTGGAAGATGAGCCCCTCAGGTTGGAAGGCGTCCAACATGCTACTGAGGAAGAGCGGAGGACAAGTACAAGTAGATTCAGAGCTGATAAAGCTGATGAAGACCCTGATGTTGGGAAACATGGAGGGCACAAGAAGAAGGGGATGACAAAGGATGAGATGGTTGGATAGTGTTCTCTACCAACATGAGTCTGACCAAACTGTGGGAGGCAGTGGAAGACAGGAGTGCCTGGCGTGCTCTGGTCCATGGGGTCATGAAGAGTCGGACATGACTGAACGACTAAACAAAAACAACAACTGTGTGCAACATATTCCACGTACAAAATACTACAGCTGCTGTTTACAAATGGTAAAGCCGAAATAAGCCAAGCTTTGTTCTTGACTTATTTTTTACTTACTGCTTGTGGTTTATTTCAAAGAAAACACAGGGCATATCCACACTTATCTTTCCTCTGCTCTTTCTAGGTACGGTCCTTAATTTGGCTTAGAGTGATGCATGAACAAGGCCTTTGCGCAGTTAGACATTCAAAATGCTGATCATTAAGCCCCTCACCAAAAATTCCTAAGTGAGCATAGCAGTGATGGGGGTTAGACAGTCATAAGACTATCAATGGTTACTAGTCATGATGATTGTGTACCACCTCCCATATCAAAGATGGCGTACAATACAGTATCTCTGAATACCAGTTGCTGGGGAGTACAGAAGGAGGAGAGCACTGTTGCTCTCATATCTTTCTTGGTCGTCCCATGGACATCTGGTTGGCTGCTGTGCAAACAGGATGCTGGACTTAGATGGACCTTTGGTTTGATCTTCCAGGGCTCTTCTGATGTTCTTATGACAATGGGAGAAACTGCCCAGAAAAGAATATCTATCTGTGAAGGTTTTCAATAGGAAATTGGCTGAGAAGCTGTGAAAAAAACATTTACAGTGAGAGATTATGGGAGCTGGACTTCATGAGCCAACTGATTTGTTCTATAATTTGCTTTTGTAACTGAGCAAGTGAAAAATATGGGGGTTCCGAAGAAACAAAATGATTCACTTTGTATTGACGTAAACTGCAGTACTTCTCATCCGTACTCACATCCCATCTGCTATGAAATTGCTGTTGCATTTTTTTAAAAGGATGATGGGCTGATATTCATCACTGAATAACTCCAAGTGAAGTTGATAGAATCTCTCATTTGATGCAGTTTTGGATTATGTGCTTCATTATCCCTGACCTCAACATGTAGACTAGAGATTCTTAAAATTAGTTGTCATCAAGTTCTCTCAGTCAGTTAAAAGAAATGACAGTATAATTTCTTTGAGGGGCAAGAGAGTTGTTTCACAAACAGAGGCCATACGCTACAGCCAAGTCACCTTGCCACCATACATAGGAAATAGCCACGGCACTGGAGCTGAACTTACTATGCTGTTGACAGGCATATTTTCCTTTCCAGGATTAATTATGGGGAAACCAGTTCTGTGGGTTTTCAGTAGAGCAAGCTGGGAAGAAGGTTGATTGCCTGGTGTAATCAGGAGCGTAATCTCTCAGCCTTCAGAGTAGTTTTAAAGCATTGTGCCAAGAGATTGTGCTTAAGAAAAGAAGTGCAGAACGGATGCATAAATGTAGGAGAGTTCATTTTAAGAAATAGCCCAATCCTTTAAGTAATAATTATAAAAACGGCTCTGAGGTGGAGGGACAGGGATCACAGCTGCCAGCCAATCAATGTTCCCTTATGTAAGGGGGAGAGAGTACAGAGTACCTCCCCCTATCATCAGGAGCAGCCCCTCCCCGAGCAGCGAAGGAAGCACAGGCTCAGGGGAGGGCAGTCAGGACACAGAGAGAGAGAGTGCCCCGGGCTCAGGCAGGATGAAAGAGCCCAGACTCCACAGATGGGAGGAGAGAGAAGGGGGAAAGGGGGAGAGGGAAAACATGGAACGCAGACCCTTTCCGCCGGTTCCGGAATTACGAAAAAGAAGAAAGGGGAGGAGATTCAGTGTCCCGCGACTTTTATGTTGGGAGCGTTCGCGCTGGGGGGCACTTCCGGATTCTGCATCGGAGTAAGAAGACATGTTTCTACACCTTCCTCACTGTACATAGCAGCACCAATAAACACGTTATGGAAAAGTAACCTGAGGAGTGTCGTTACTCTAGAGTAGTCACAAGAATCCCCTGACACCTTATTTAGAATATGATTTCTATTCTGCTTCCTGACTCCAATGGGGACGCTCAAAGTGGCTAACAAACAGCATCAAAAAGTAAAAAGCAAAACAAATCTACATTTATTTAAATAAATGAATGGATACATTTATTTAAATGAATGAATGAATAACAAACATCCTACCACCAAAGTACAGTAAAAGCAGCAGAAAAAGAACTTTCAAACATTTCCTACACACGTTTTTCCTACTTCATCTTTGTTGTGATGCCAACTGGGATAATATCCAGGAAATGGGATAAAACCAGGCAGAGAAGTACCTTGGGTTGGCCCTGGGGTCTAGCAACACCAAATTGCTATTTACTGTTGAAATGAGATTCCCCCCCCCCAACAGAGTTATGACCTTCAGCAAAAATGCCTACCTCCTCCTCCACAATTTTTAAAATGTGCTGTCACTTCTTGAAATATAGGAATGGACTGTACAAATCCCTAGTTTAATTTAAGCGGGTGAAAGTTAATCCATTAAAAAAAAATCCCTGAGTGCTAGCTGTGCTGGGCTGTTGCAGACACAAGCAAAGAAACTCCAAAACTGCAGAGTCTTTTAGCACCTTAAATACTAATAGGTCAATCTAATATATCCCTTTTCTGAGAGGAAGTTTCATTGAACCCCCAAGTAAATGGGCGTAGAAAGGTGTGTTTGTCTGTAAGGTGCCATGAGGCTGTTCCTTGCATTTCCTTTTTTAAAAATAGAATTATACAACCCTATTTCCAGTTTAGCGATGTGTGTAATATTTCTCCATAATTTAGAAGTGGAAAAGTGCTCTATAATTTATACACATTTAATCCAAACTGTTGATTAAGCACAGGAGCAGCAGCCTCAAAGTTGCTTCTTTGAGCAAACCTTTCAAGTGAGGAGGAGAAAGCAAATGATTCCCATCTTGTCTTCTGTACAACCACCTGCAACTGGTTGGAATCCCAGGCCATTAAGCAGAGAGGAATGGGAGATAACAGCAACAGGAGATTAAACCTCTGGTTCTTATTCAGCACATTTTTATAATGCGGAGAATGTCTGTTACCTCATAATTTATGCCAGTGCCACAGAGCAATTGTTCACACAGCGTTCATATTTAGTAGGTGCTGATGGACACCCTATAATTTTATGTCAGCCGAAGTTATGTGACTTGTTTTATTTCTTTCCTCTTACGAAAATTGGATTGCTGGGGTTCTTCACCCCCCCCCCCCCCGCAGAATTATCACTGAGGGCTTTTCATGAACTGACCAAAGTTATCAACTGTACAGATCACTTAAAACAATCTTAACATTTTTATAGATACTGAGCAGCAGGAATGGAGAACCCTTTGACCCCCAAATGTTGTTGTCATTTCTATACCACGTTATATTTTTAAGAAAGTATTGTTGGGCTACAACTCGCATCACCCCTGAGCACCGGCCAGATTAGCTGGGGCTAATGGGAGTTGGAGTCCAACAACATATGTCAGGCCAAAGGTTCCCCATCTCATGATGAAAGGTTTGATCAAACTTTATATGCCGCTTTTCCATGTGAGAAACTAAGTTCAGAGAAACTCAAAACATGTAAACTGAAAACAGTAGGAGCCAGTGGTACAGTTTGGTCAGCCCTCAACAGCCTGGTACCTTCCAGATGTTTTGGACTATGACTCCCATCAGTCCCTATCATGGCCATGCTAGTTGGGAAATCTTGAGGGGATTAAGTTAGTGAAGGCAGGCTGCATCAGGTAATTTTAGACTCTGGGTTTAATGGTCTTACAGGTGGGAGGAGGTTGCTAATGCATATTATTCCACTTACTTTAAATGTGATAAGCCAGTTCCGCTTCTGCTGATTTGGACCCTGCACATCTGCCTCCAGATTCTGCTGTGACAGCACCATTGAGACCAGCAATATATAAAGCACAGTATTGTAAAAGGATGGAAAGCAAGTGGAGACAGCTACAGTGTACTCAGAGGTCTTTCAAAGGTCTCTGCTTAAAGTTCAGCGCTTAACATTTATTCTGGTTATCAGACCGCGACAGAACTCTTGATTCGCCTGTTTGCAAATGTCAGCCCTGCCTTTGGGGCAGTTAAATTGAACAAAACTTTTTGCCCTTGTTGCAGTAGTGCACAAGCTTCTCAATATAATTAATCCAAACAACAAAGCATGTTCCTGCCATCATACTTCCCCTAAGGCTCAAAGGCTTCAATGCTTCTGCTGTAGCTTTAAAAAAAACCACAGTTATATTTCTGTGGCAACGAATGCTCACATTTTCTGCTTCTCTACAGTTTTCATGCCTTCCTAGGAAAATCTTTATGTGTCTTTTAGCCTGGGTGTTGCTCTGAAACAATCACTTGTCAGATTACCCTAGTTCAGAAGGAATCTGGTGAATTTATTCTTTGGAAGTTGGAAGGCAATTCAGTGAGAAATAATACCAAAGCAACCATGTTGTTCTCTTATTTTTTATAAAAATATCTATGGTGTTTCCAAATTTACTGGTATGAGGTATACAAGTTGGCTACTCTAAGGCTGAAATTATGTAGGCACTTGCCTGGAAATAATACCCATTGAACCCAGTGGAACTTACTTCTGAGTAAATATGTATAGGTAAAGGTAAAGGTAAAGGGACCCCTGACCATTAGGTCCAGTCGCAGACGACTCTGGGTTTGCGGAGCTCATCTCGCTTTACTGGCCGAGGGAGCCGGCATACAGCTTCTGGGTCATGTGGCCAGCATGACTAAGCCGCTTCTGGCGAACCAGAGCAGCGCACAGAAACACCATTTACCTTCCCGCTGGAGCGGTACCTATTTATCTACTTGCACTTTGACATGCTTTCAAACTGCTACGTTGCCAGGAGCAGGGACCAAACAATGGGAGCTCACCCCATTGCGGGGATTCAAACCGCCGACCTTCTGATCGGCAAGCCCTAGGCTCTGTGGTTTAACCCACAGCGCCACCTGCATCCCATCAATACGTATAGGACTGTGCTGCAAATATGTTAGCTAGCATAAATTAAAGATATACAACTTAGCTAGCATAAATCTGAAGAATATTCAACCGACTTAAACTGATGATCCATTTTCCTCTTAAGAGTTACCAGTAAATATTGGCATGCAACAGGACAACTAGGCAAATGTTATGAATGAAAAAATTGGGAATTTATGTTACCTTACAGAATGCACAGTTGCCTTGATAGCAAAATTGATTGACTTGAAAACAACAGCAACTAACTCCTTATTTATTTTGGTTTCCACTGATCTCTGGTCTCTTTAACCCTTGACAGCATCATCTTATTATTTGAACAAAGCAGGATTTTAAAATTGAAGAGGCTGACAGTGAGATTAAAAACCTGGATCACTTTCAAGGCACAAAAGAAGTTTCCTGCTGGCTAAAAAAAAATTAAACAGTGATAATCAAGTACAAAACTAGATGGGAATCATCATGAGTAGAATGGTCAGGTTTCTGCATTTGTCATGCATTTAGCTTTTAATTTCTAACTTTGAACTGGAGGAAGAACATGCAAGACCTAAAAAAACAAGATGACAGTGGGTGATCTCACAAGTGAAGGAAATCACGCTGTGTTTCAAATGTCTGTTTTGACTTTCAAATTTCCATTACAAAGAACTATTATTATTCTGCCATTTGCCTCCCAAACAACCAAAGTTACCCATATGTATTTGCAGTCAAACCTTTGCATGACCTAACCGTGGGAGCTGCTACCCCAGCATGAGGACTGATTCTTGCTTTCTTCTTTTGATATGGTAAAATCAACACAAGCTGATTTACCGCAATACTTGCCTGCATGTGAACAATATTTCTTTTATATAAATGGACAGACACATGGTGACAGCTGACATCATCAGGAAAAAGGCTTGAGAACATAGCATGACTTCTGACACTACAAGGAGGAAAAAGCATTGAGGCAAGTGGCAAAAGCCTCAAAACATGGGGGCATCTGATGAAGCTGAGTGGTGGGAGATTCAGAACAGGAAAGAACACGTCTTTGCATAGCACACAGTTAAACTATGAGATCTAGGCACTGTTGTCCACACTTCCACTTGCCCTATGATTTCTAAGTATAGGTCCAAGCCAAATAATGCTTCCCGCTGAATTGGAACAAATGCCAATTTGCAGGAAACACAATTGACGTTCATTCCAATTTAGCAGTAAACAGTGTGCTTTTCCCAGGGAAAGTGATGGGACAAAACCTCTCAGACACATGCCTATAAATCATGGGGCATAGGGAAGTGTTGATGAGCCCTTAGATGTGGCTTCACAAGGAGAATAGTTGCGGGAAACTATGGGAAGGAAGAAGGATTTTGTCCTCCTTGCAGGCTTCTCAAAGACCTCTGGTTAGCCACTGTACAGTAAGAAGGGGGTGCTGGACTAGATGGGCCACTGGCCTGATCAAACAGGCTCTTTTTATGCTCTCAGATGAAATCTTAGAGGATAAGACTATCCATAGCTACTAGCCATGAAGTCTAGTTACTAACAGAAAGCGTTTGCAGATTGGTCATTGGGGAACAACAGCAGGAGAGGCCTATTGTTCTCATGGTCTGTACTAAATATGCCTTTGGTCTGATTCAGCAGAACTCTTCTTATGTTCTATACCTGCAGTGCTGTGTTTCCCTGTTCCTGGGATAGGCAGCATGGTGTTTTCTAGGTTTTTTTTAGACTCCCAAGTCCCATCAGCCTCAGCCAGCATGACCAATGTTCAAGAATGGTGGGGTGTACAGTCTAACAACTGTATGTTCAGGAATGGTGGGATGTACAGTCTAACAACAGCTGAAGGGCACCATGTTGATTGCCCTCCACCATATCATTTTCAGGTGTGATAAATTTGTATGACATGAGAAGGGGATCTAACAGGCTCTCTTATGTAAAAAGTATCAGCTCTCAACAATCGGGAATGCATTCATAAGACACACTAGGTTAAGTTGACAAGGCTACTTCATACATGGTCCTGGCATGTATATCCTTTACATACAACACTACCACATCCATTGCCCACACAATCATGTGTAGGACTTTTACTGTGAACTGCTGTTTACACATATTCATTCATATGCAAGTAGACTGTGTTCATGGGGCCCATTTGCTGTACAAAAAGGATTGATAGAGCACATGGGTAAGGCCTACTTAATATAAATGTATTTCCCAGTTCATGCTAAACAAGAACATATTTTGATCAGGCCAATGGCCCACCAGGTCCAGAATCCTCCACTCACCAGTCCCTGATGGGAAAAGCTGAAAGCACGACCTGAGCACAAGAGCATTCTGCTCACCTGTGGTTTCCAGCAACTGTATTCAGAGGCAAAATGCCTCTGACAATGGAGGTAGAACATAGCTTATGTGTGCAAAGGTGCACACAACCTCAGATCCTATGTCCCACTGTTCCTTGGAATTATTTAAAGATCTTAACAGTATTTTATTTCCTTTCTTCTAATTCTTTATAGGGAGGTATGTATCAGAGCAAGGTCAGCTATAAGAGCATTGCATTCTAGAAATCTCCCAGCTTACATGGGCAGAAGCCATTATACTAAGACAATAGCACAGAAGCAGAATATAAGCCAAATTCTGATTCTGTATGAGAAACACATCGAAAAAGACACATGCCTTGTTTATCCCCGTGTCAATGCATTGCTGTTGTCTCATCATAGCTGCCAAGTTTTCCCTTTTCTTGCGAGGAAGCCTATTCAGCATAAGAGAATTTCCCTTAAAAAAAGGGAGAACTTGGCAGCTATGTGTCTCATAGTGCAAAGCTGTTGCATGACAGAAAAATGGCAAGAGAACTGAGACTGGGAGACACAACATCTAGGACTGTTCATAGAAGCGGCTGAATAAGTAGCTATCAAATGACAAACTAAGTCTGTTCTCATTGAGTCTTCTGTAGTGCAGCTCTATGTATAGAAGTTGATTGGTGGCAATCGTTTAAAAGAGGATGGGAATGGAATACAGAAAGTTGGGGAAAGGTTCAGGTTCTCTAAGAACAGCGATTGCAACCCTACATGTAACATCGTTAACAGGTGTTTTTAGCATTCATGTAATATAAATCATTCCATCTTGTATCCCATAAAGAATCTCACTTAAAAGTCCTTTTTTTAAATCGTAGAATTGCATCTGCTTAGGGGCAGATTGTACTTCACATAAATAAACCTCTTGTTTTCAGGTCACTGAACATATTCATTGATTAAAACAGCAAATGTAGAACTCGCTAGTGTGAGGGGAGGATAAAATTTACTGCATGCTGCAAAAAAACCTACTGCTTGCAATTTATTAGGTTTACTTCTTAGCCAAATGAACGAAAAGAACCGCCTGAATTCCACGTTTTCTGTTCACCAAGGAATGAAGGAGATTAAAAATCAATGCCAGCATTATACAATTGATGTCAAAGTTCATGCTTCAGTTGAAGATTCAGTAAAATTCTTAAGCCTCTAAGCTGAAATAAGAAAATCCATAGGGTTCCTTCGCTTTTGCTTTCCAAACTGCAGAGTTTAATCAACGGTGGATGGAAGTTTGATATGGTTTGTAAAACCTGATATGGTATGTATGTTGTTGCCATGTTGGTCCCAGGAAAATACTAGTCAATCCATAGCCATGAAAAGCAAAAAAGCTCTTTTCATTGACTTAAACAGTGTGTAGTTGACCATAGCTATCCTTTATTGGAGCAACCTTGCCCACTGATCCACTTCCATGGGGATCAAAATCAACGGCCAAGCCACCAGGAATATACCAGTGGGATATATTTTATGCATTGTTTCATTGTATTTCATTATTCCTTTTAGACTTTTGTGTGGGAAGCGGTGCATAAATGAAAGACAACATTACGACAATGCATGATTATTCTTGTTATTGAGATCGGACAGCAGGGCATTTATTGGTAATTGATGCTGACTTAAAGTCAAAAGTTGCAAGTGTCTCACCCTTGGAAACCTCAGCTGAAGTGTAAGTGCAGCTGACCTAACCACAGGCTATTTCTGGTCTCACCTTCTGCTGAGCGATGACAAACTATTATGCAATAAAAAAATGGAATCAATGACATACTCACCTTGCTGAATGACTTAATTTGCTGGTGAGAACCATTGTATTAAGCACTACCGTAGCTAGGCTGGCTAGCATGGTCACATATTTGAAAGAGTGAGCATATTGCAGGTACTGTATCAGCTTTAATGAATAGCATGCTGGCATTAACTGGACAATTATTGATCCCAAATGTAGCATAGATATAGTCTCTCATACAATTACAGATTGCTTGGTTGGAAAGACAAACAATTGCTGATATAATTAGAAGAGATCCATTTTGCTTATGCTAGGTAGATATGTGGAAGCCTAAATAATACAAGCAACATGGCACCCTAGAACAATATGCAAATTTTAATCATTTGTTTGTAGAATTGCAATTTTGTGTGTGTGTATTTGTGTGTACTTTCTAGTAATTCAGAATGTTGAGAAATCTACCTCGGCCAACTCTTTCTTTTAATTTTAAAATACATGTTCAGCTGCTGCAACAGAAACCAATTTCATCTATGTGCTCTCTTTCTCATTTCTCTGTCTCTGCCATTTTATTAGACCACTCATTGTCAAAATCTCAGATATCTAGAATTTTGGAGGTTATCAATTTCCCCTCATACCCTCCCAATTTAAACCACATTTAATTTACATTAATATGAGCATTTTATATTGGTCTCTTCAATCAAGAAAATTCTATAATTTATTGGTATGCCAGAGCCCTAGAAAGGGAAACCAATTCATATTAGCAAATTAAATGCATTGATGTGTTCATCTATATAAATAAAAATGTAAATGTCCGTTTGTACACGACCAGAAATCTCCAAAATTTCTTGACCGATTGGTTTGAAATTTTGACACAATGTTGCATTCTAATATGGGAGTGTTTGTATATACTTAGATTATATAGATGTCATACCTGTGACAGGTCTGTTGGACGTCAAAGCAACAGGCGTAAAAATAGTGCCATCTGTTGGATGTCAAAGGAACAGATGCTATAGTACATTCTTTACTCCCAGGACGCTGCAGGGAACGCGGTGTTGTTGTTCCGACATGAGCGCGCAGAGGGTGCTGGGAGCGGGTGGCCGGCAGCTCCTTCTGGGAGAGTGGGGACGGGATCCTCTCCCTCCATCGCTGCCTGCCTTGACATGTCCTGCCTGCCCCCTCCCCCGCTGGGATCCGCCGGGGGAACCACCCAGACCCTCCCCAAAATGTATATATGGTATGTGAGGGGGGAAAGCGAGAGGGGTCAGGGTGGAGGGCGACATAACGTGAGGGGAAGATGACATCACGCCCAGGGGAAACAGAGAGAGGGGTGTCGTTACGTCATACGCCTGTCCTGGGAAACGGGGGCCCTGACTGAGCCACAGCAACACGTGGCCGGGTACAGCTCGTTTAAAATAAAATAAAATGAGAATTTCAATAATAGATAAGCCATGCACATTTTCCAGCTGTAACATTTTGGGGAAAGTGCTTTGTTGATTAGAATAGTCTAGGAAAACCTCAGATTCCCTAGCTTGGAGTACTCAGATGGAACAGTATCAGCTTTAGTTACAGGTAGGTAGCCGTGTTAGTCTGGGTCGAAGTAAAATAAAAAAATTCCTTCAGTAGCACCTTAAAGACCAACTAAGTTTTTATTTTGGTATGAGCTTTTGTGTGCATGCACACTTCTTCAGATACACTGAAATAGGAGTCCCCAGGCATGGATCCTGCTTTCCTCCTCCTAAACCTTCAACTAGGATGTTTCCTGAAACTAGGATTTCTTAACTTGGAAATAGGAAACACCCAATCAAGCAAGTCTCATCAGATAGCCTACGTACTGGCTCCATTTTCTAAGAAGGACTACAGCTCAGCTAAAGTTGGAGAGCCACTGCCGTTCAATGATGACAAAACTGACTGAGCTGGATGGGGCATTCCTCTGACTCAGTACAAGGCAGCTTCCTGATTTCCGATGGTTGGCAAATAAACCTTTTGGAAATCCAAGGCTGGTTAAAATGGGCACTGCAGCTCTGCTTCCTAATCTCCTCACCTTGCCCATCATTTCACAAAATGCCATGATATATATATATATATATATATATATATATATATATATATATATATACTACTCCCCCCCCTTGTGTATTGATGGGTTAATGCAGCTTCCTGGTGTGTGTGTGTGTGTGTGTGTGTGTGTGTGTGAGAGAGAGAGAGAGAGAGAGAACAAGGTGGCTGTACATCCAATCTCTTTTAACACAAACTCCAACTACATCAGTTGGTATACCAACAGGGGAGTCTTTAGCATATGCGCCACCAGGGTGTAAAGATCCGCTCAGTGCCCCCAAGTCTGACAAGTGCAGTCTTTGGTAAATGAGCACACAAAGTCAAAAGTCCTTTAATGAAACAGTAGGTATACATTTTGTTTTTCTAGCTTGATGAAAATTATTTATTATTTCTTAACAGGTAGATAGCTTAGGCGGCTTCAGTGGTAGGAACCAGGCGCCCCCCAGAATTCAGCACCCGTGTGCCCTGCACCCCTTGCACTCCTGGGTAAAGTTGGCCCTGAAGTTGCATCATCTAGAGTGCAAAATGGCTGCATACAAGTTTTCAGAGAAACAGGCAAAGACGCAACACTGTGGGGAAACAGTAAGGAGCTTCCATAATTTCGTAAGTCAGAGTGGGATGGGGACAAGTGAATCCGTCACATAAGGAACTGGGCTTGGGCCATCAAGGGAAGATGTCCCTTGCAACGGAGGGTTATGATGAAATAAGGCACCTTGCTGTTCTAAGAGAAAGGGAGCATATAGCTGCTTTCCTCAATTTATATTACTCTGACATCGCCAACTAAAGGATCTTAAAGATCAAGGCTTTGGTAAAGGCTGGTCCAGAAGGAGGGTCATTGACCAAACAAGCAGTTGGCTGCACTAGGCAAAACTCACATTACCAGTGTAGCATGTCCACGTAAAACTCAGAAACATAAATAATATTTGGCTCAGGCACAGGATTCTGTGAAGACCAGAGAAACGAGGAAAATTCTATGTGTGCCATCACCAATGAGCTGTAAAGAGAAAATGATGCATGAATCAGTTAATGAAGTGCAAAATTAATCAGTGCTTTTGGGGACTCCTACTGCCCAGTGACCTTAAATGGGAAATCAAGTAACACTCAGAATTCTTTGGCGGAGCACTTGGAAAGTCAGCTAAGGACAAATGGGGGATTTTATGAACAGTTGGTCTGCTGTGAACACTACTCTAGTCATTTATTTCTAGCAATAAACCCTCAGAGCTTTTAGGATTTCATTTCTGCTGTGTTGAAAATCGCAAATGCTTTAAGCCATTGGTTGTTGTTGGAAAACAAATAGTGCTGCAGCTGATTCCATCTGGGTAGATTTCATCCCACAATAAATCATTAAATTCTAGTGGTTAGCACAATATCTGTTGTACGTGCCTGGGTTTATTTTTTTTCTTGTGTTTTAAAACTGAAATTGCTGCCTTCTTTTTCCCCTCTGAAGGAAAGGATTCTAGAAAGAATTAGCAATCACTGGCATGTTTTCCAGAAATGCAATATCATTATAAACTGGATATCCTCAAACTGTGTCATCATGAGACACCAATTCCCACCTGTACAAGAAAACAATTGGTTTGACTACATACAACGTGTTTTTTTCTGATAAAGGTTCAGTAGCCTTTATAGGTAATGCCTCAAATGGCAGCTTGTGGGTTTCTAGGTATAGATCTAGCTCATGGACCACCCAATGGGGAGTTGGCGCTTGGGACAATGCATGATGTGAGCCTGAGAGGCTTAGTTCATTCTATACATTTATTGCCCTGACACAAAATTAACTAAGCAAAAGAGCTGACTATTGCAACAGTGGGTCAAAGTTGACTGTGAGTGAACCTCCCTTAGGGACTCCGCTATAAATCAGAAAGTGTGTGGTTTGAATCCTGCCTTTACCATAAGCTCATCAGGTGCCTTATGTAAGCCACTTTCTCTCAGCACCAAGACCCCCATCAGGAATATAAGGAATAAATAATACTGGCATAATTGTAAGGATCACAGCAGGAATAATTTGGTGCTAAATGCCCAAAAGACAGTGGAAATGGTAATTGATTTCAGAAGGCACTGTTCCATCTTGCCGCCACTTTCCATCCTTGGTAACGTGGTTGTAGTAGTAGAGTCCTTTAAATTCCTGGGCTCTATAATTTCTCAAAACTTAAATTGGTCAGGCAACATCAATAGTATTATTAAAAAGGCCCACCAGAGGTTGTATTTCTTGCGTCGACTAAGAAAATTTGATCCAATTTTATAGAGGTACCATTGAAACTGTTCTTTGTAATTCTATTACTGCCTGGTATGGCACAGCCTCCAAGATGGAGAAGAAAAGGCTCCAAGGAGCAGTAAGAATTGCAGAAAGGGTAACTGGTGTTAGTTTGCCTTCAGTAGAGACACTTTATGCTGTCTGAGCTAGGAAGAGAGCAGAGGGAATTGTCGCAGACCCTTTGCATCCCGGTCATAATCTGTTTGATTTACTTTCATCTGGATGTCGCTACAGGACTCTATACACAAAAACGGCTAGGCACAGGAACAGTTTTTCCCCTTGTGCCATCAAATTGTTAAATTCATAGTTGTGTAGTGGAAGGGGAGGCCAGTTATCGGTGGGGTTCCTTTGCTGTGCTATTGTATTGTGAGTGGAACAGTGTTTGTATAAGATACGTTACATTGCAATATAGTCGAAACAAAATTCCAAGTATGTTTGGTACTTGGCCAATAAATTATTCCTTATTCCTTAATGGATGTAAAGCACTTGAACACTGGAAAGCACTATGAAAATTTATTATTATTATTATTATTATTATTATTATTATTATTCCTCTCATAAACTGTTGTGACAGTTGTTATGAAATGGACATCTGAATCATTGCTACATGGATCTGCCTCCCGGAATAAATAGCTGCTTGGGAAAAGCTGCTCAGGAAATCTCCCTGCATTCAACCCTTAGAAACAAAATATCAGCTTGACATGCTGTGGAGTAGAATGGGTAATCTATTTTGGTGGAACAAGTTAAAGACAACATGTGCTGTACTTGCTGAGACCCGAAGATTTAATTCACACTGGTATAGGATTCTTAGGAAGGATTTGCATTAATAGTTCTATTTCCCCTAACCTTAATAACTTTCGCATTTTTCATATGCAGCAAAATCTGAAACAATGCATGCGCGAATAACACACATTAACGTGACCTCGGCTACTAGTGCAGTCTAAAAATGTTGGTGCCAAAGTTAATGTGTGAGAGAACAGAATCAAATGGTAAAGCTCTTCATAGACCGAACCATTTCAAGCCAGAGGTGAGAGGTTGCATGTTTCAGTATTTGGGTGGAGGCTTGCAATCAGTTCTGGATGAGGTTGCACTGTCCCCGAAGAGTTTGGGGCTTCTCCCGGACACATTATTATCTTTGCATGGACTACTTGATATCATTGGTCCATGCCCACTCAGAACATGGCTAGCCAATCAGCAGCTACATGCCTCCATAGTGTTGACGTCACTGCCACCACATAACTCCTTCCTGTAAGAATGAAGAAACCTCCATCATAGTCACCTCATTGCCAACCGTCACGGAGAAAGATACTTTGGAAAGATTTCTAGAGAATTCACACCTTCCTTCAAAGCCAACTCAAGCTCAGGTTTACTCAAAGCTATAGTTAGTCATGACCTTTTAAACCAGTGGCTTCCAGAGTCTTTTTTAGGCCACTGCCCTTGGTTCTATAAGCTCAATCCCCAGTGCTCCTTACCCTACCCTATAAAAAGCATTGGTCAGAACAGCACTTTGCACAACTCACTAAGGAAGATAATAGCGCAATAAAATGGAAACCAGTAACAACGAATTGCACATTTATTCAAAACACAATTAAAAACTATTTAGTTTCGATACCATCACCCATGATATCCTTCTGGAGCAGCTGTCTGAGTTAGGGGTGGGTGACACCACTTTGCAGTAGTTGTGGTCCTACTTGGATGGTCGTTTCCAGAGGGTGTTGCTGGGGGAGTGCCCTTCAATGTGGGTGGGTTGTTTAACATCTACCTGAAACAGCTGAGTGGGGTTATCCAGAGTTTTGGAGTACACTGTAAGCAATATGCTGATGACACACAGCAGTGGATGCGTTGGGCCATTGTCTTACCTTGGTAATGGACTGGACGAGAGCCAACAAATTGAAGCTGGTAGCCTAGCTGCACCCTTATCTGGACAGGGGTCGCCTAATTACTGATGTCTATGCTCCGGTAACCTTGAAGTTAGATTACTGCAACACATTATATGTATGGCTGCTGGAGAAGATGGTTCTGAATCTTCAGCCAGTGCAGGGCCAAAGCAATATGGTTTGAGCATAGTACACCGATCCTGGCGTGATTGCACTAGCTGCCAATTAGTTTTCAGGCCCAATTCAAAGTGCTTCTTTTAGTCTATAAAGCCTTAAATGGCTCGGGACTGCACTACCTTAAGGATCATTTCTCCCTGATCCAGACACTGCGATCATAATCAGGGGCCCTTTTTTGTGTGCTCCTCCACAAGAGGTCAAGAGGGTGGCAACAGGGGCTTTTTCTGTGGTGGCTCCTCGTTTGTAGAATGCTCATCTTTAGGCGCCAGGCAAAAACGTTTCTGTATAACCTGGCCTTTGACTCATTAACATTCTATGGCCTTTTAAATGTGTTTATGGGAGCTATTGGTTTGTTTAAGTTTTATTATGTACTTTGTGTTCTTGTTTTGTATTTTTATGTTGTGAACTGCACTGTGATCTTTTGATGAAGGGGAAGCATACAAATTCATTAAGTAATTATACAAATAATAATGGATTAACTGGATCCAGTGACACCAGCTACCTCCAATGCTCCCTGCCACCCCCTTGCCTTCTAGCAACCCCATAGGTCATCTCACTGTGCCCCCCTCCCAGTACCACCCACTTTGAGAACCTCTGAATGAATGAAGGAGCTGTGGTAGGAATCACTTCATGATGGTTCCAGCTCACACTGTGGGGTCTACTGTGTTGACTTGGGCCAATGTTTGGGCATTTCGAGCTCAAACCATCTGGAAAGCACCAGATTGGGGGAGCCTATACTAAATGTTGTGGCAGAGAAGGAGAAGCTTGAAAGGATCTACTTCCCAATGGCAAATGTCATGCCTAGATCAGTTCTCAGATCTTCTTCTTGAGATATTAGAAGCTCAGGTCCTGCATTGGCAAGAATCTTGCATTCCCCACAGTTGGCAGAAAACAAAGCTGATGAGCAAAAACCTTTATTCTTATTCTTACTATTTAGAACTTGTCTTTTTCCTGTTGACCTGCTTTGAATTTGGTCATAGTGACTGCTTATGTGAGCAGGTTGACTACAGGTGCACTCGTCACTGGATTTGTAATTTTTCATATGCAGCCAAAAATAGGGGTCCTAAGCAATAGGAATGGCTAGCAAACCTATTCATGTGTGCCAATTCAAATCAGGTTCTCAGAAAACGAAAATCAGTCCTGCTTAGAATCTTTACTTATTTATTTTATGTGCCTAAAGGGATTGACCACCTGCCAACCTTTCTCTCCCCCCCAAACGACTGGCAACTTCTGTAATTGTCAGATGGTGGGATCTCAGAATATCTACTTTTCCTTGACTCCTTAAGCATGGGTGGTATGGAGGAGCCCATCACATGGTCAACCTCATTTTCCTTTGTTGATATCTGTGGCATGCACTGAACACAAATTAGTTTCTATGTCGACGGGTGCATTTCTTAAGCTTCTGACTCTGAAACAGTCCCATTTCACAGAACTGCTCTCCTATGCAGTGCTGTCCTTCAGCATATGCATGTGTGCAAGTGACTGCTTGATTGAAGGAGTGTCTCCACCCCCATCGTTCTGCCCAGACACTGAGGTCCAGTACTGAGGGCCTTCTGGTGGTTCCCTCGTTGCGAGAAGCCAAGTTGCAGGGAACCAGGCAGAGGGCCTTCTTGGTAGTTGCATCCGTCCTGTGGAATGCCCTCCCATCAGATGTCAAAGAGAAAAACAGTTACAGTGGTACCTTGCAAGATGAAATTAATTCGTTCCATGAGTCATTTCGTATTGTGAAATTTTTGTCTTGCGAAGTGCTGTGTCCCATAGGAAAGCATTGAAATTTAATTAATGCGTTCCTATGGGCAAAAAAAAAATTGCCTGGTTCGGGTACATTAATGTGAACAAAATTAACTCACACAACATAAAAAAATTCCTTCAGTAGCACCTTAAAGACCAACTAAGTTTTTATTTTGGTATGAGCTTTAGTGTGCATGCAAACTTAGTTGGTCTTTAAGGTGCTACTGAAGGAATTTTTTTATTTTGCTTCGACTCAGACCAACACGGCTACCTACCTGTCACACAACATAAAAATACAATTTTAAAAATAAAGAAACATAATGAAGCATAGCAAGGGAAAACCTAAAACGTACTGGCTCCCAGTATGTTTCCCAGCACAATTCCGAGCACAATAAGTGTTGGTGCTGACCATTAAATCCCTAAACGGCCTCGGTCCTGTATAATGTACCTGAAGGAGTGTCTCCATCCCCATCGTTCAACATTGAGGTCCAGCACCAAGGGCCTTCTGGTGGTTCCCTCACTGCAAAAAGCGAAGTTACAGGGAACCAAGCAGAGGGCCTTCTCAGTAGTGGCGCCCACCCTGTGGAACGCCCTCACATCAGATGTCAAAGAGAAAAACAGCTACCAGATTTTTAGAAGACATTTGAAGGTAGCCCTGTTTAGGAAGGCTTTTAATGTTTAATAGATTCTTTTATTCATTTTTCTGTTGGAAGCCACCCAGAGTGGCTGGGGAAACCCAGCCAGATGGGCGGGGTATAAATATATTATTATTATTATTATTATTATTGTTATTGTTATTGTTATTGTTATTGTTATTGTTATTGTTATTGTTATTATTATTATTATTTTATTTATTTATTTACTTTAGTTATTTACTTTAACTTAAGTTAAAGACATAAACAGAGCTGCGCACACATACAACTGTGCACACATTGGGTCTGCATCTGCCAAACATCTTGCACCAGGTGGAAGATTTGGAAATCAAAGACATCTCTTGTGGATTTGGTGAAATGCCTATTTCACAGAAGAAAAACTGGTGAGCCTCAGAACCCACTGACCCCTCCAAGCCAAAAATAAAGAAGAAGAAGAAGAAGAAGAAGAAGAAGAAGAAGAAGAAGAAGAAGAAGAAGAAGAAGAAGAAGAAGAGGAGGAGGAGGAGGAGGAGGAGGAAAAAGGAAATATAGAAAACAAAAAAACCAGGGAATTGCCCCAACCCCCTCTGCAAAAGCAATTAAAAAAAACCATTGGGAGGAGGAAGAGGCCTTGGCGGGTGCCAAGGGAAGTTTCTGAGGGTGACATGGTTCCCATAGAATGATGCTATGTTGGAGATCTCAGATTCACATTGAATTGCAGTGGCTCTCCAGGCTCTCTGACAGGAGTCTGCCAACGCTATCTGGAGATGCCAGATGGAATATGGGATAGCATGTGCTGAATTGCTGAGGCATGGATAACATGAGTATGGACAGATTGTTAATAACCTCTGGGAGCAAGATGACACCAGGCCCAAATATTTCTGGTCACTACTATGTATGTTTGCAGAGAAGGGTGCCATACAATGAGAGAAATATTGTCAGGATTTGGCCTTTCATTCACAGACTTAATATGTGAGGTGAAACCCAAAGTAATAGCAGCATTATCAGCCTGCTTCCTTTTAACCTTGCTGTTAAGGGCGATCTTTTGCTACAAAACGCTTTTGCACAGCTAAAGGAGAGGATAAGAAACAGAAAAATCCGAAGCTTGATATCTATATTGCATCTTATTTTGCAACACTAATTTGGTCCTTGTGGTTTTATAGAAGCATGCAATTTCCAAATATAGCTGAGTTGTATGGTTTTGATTGCATTACTCAGGGCAAAACTAAAGTAGAAAAAAAAGGTAGAGCTCTTAATGGGATATGGCTCTTTTTATAGACCAGCAGGTGTTTTCTATGGTTCCAAATCCACCGCCATCAGTTGCCATCACTCCCAATTGTTGGGAACCGGGCAAACGAAGAGGTGGTGCACAAAAACTGTTGGATCAGAGCAAACATCTATCTAACTCAAAGTCAACCAGATGCTTCTAGGATACTCACAAGTAAGGCAGGAAGGCCACAACTCTCCCCTCCTGTTTGTCCTCGGTATCTGCAAACAGACGTAGACTGCTTTGGGACCTTGAGGTTCCATTTACCTAACACAGGTAAATCTACCTTTAGTAGTTTTATCCATCATGGATTCCTCTCATCCCGGCATAGCCAATGTGGTCCCCTCAAGATGTTGCTGGACTCCAACTCCAACTAGCCCTGGCCCCTGAACATGGGTCATGTTGGCTGGGATTCCAGAAGTATACTTTTGCAGCAAAGATTGGAAACTTGTGGCCCCCTAGATGTGTCCTCATGAGAAGACAAGAAGAGCCTGATGGATAGGCCATTGCCTCACCGAGTCCAGTGTCCTGTTTCTCACGTTGGGCAAAAAAATCCTGCATTGCAGAAGGTTGGATTGGTGACCCTCGTGGTCCCTTCTAACTCTACAATCCTATGATTTTATACCCATGGAGAACATGAAAGCAAGCTCCCATCAAGCCCAGCATGAATGACCAATGTTCTGGGATATGGGAGTTGTAGCCCAGCAACCTGGAGTTCACCACATTAGCTACCTGCTGCATCATGACCCTTAAAGCCATCAAAACTAGTGGTTGCCACCACATCTTGTGCTTGACCTGAGCAAATGTGGGAAATCAGCTCTTGGAATGGGAAGAGGGGAATCTGCTTTAGCAAATAAATAAACCCCATCTCTTCCGCTCAAAGGGTTGGCAGATCTGCATGATTATTCAGGCGTGAAATTAAATATGTGGAGATGTACTTATGTTCCTATTATCTTGGATTATAAGGTGATGAATGAGAGGTGATGGCTCCCAAGGGCAGATGCAAGCCGGTGTTTTCACGCAAAAGGAATAACGTAGCGCTGGGATGCTAAAAAGGCAGAGAGCATTTGTGTAACATTCCATTTTTGTAACATTCCACATTATGTAACAGCTCATTTTCCTCTCCTTTTGAGCCTTCCCCCTTAAGGAAGATGCTGGATTCTAATTTTCAGGGGTGGGCATTAGGATTTTATGGGATAGAAGTGAACACCAGAGGAAGGAGAGGAGGGTGCTTTAAGATATGCACAAGTAGGGAAAAAAGGGGGTGGGGTGGGGAATAGCCAGTCAATTAATGTAATTGCAATGCAAAAATAATACAATGACAAAAAATGTTGTTAATAAACCAGCCTTGATCATTGTTTTACTTTGTATTTCTGCTTTGAATCCTGTACTTCTACCAGGCTGCTAGTTATTGCTAATTTCCCCCTTATTAATATTTGTGGGACCTGATTATGGGTGGGTGCATGTGCAGTCTGGTCTGCATATAACTCAGGAACAAGAAGATAATAGGAAGCTGGCTCATCTCAGGATTCTTTGGGGAAGCCTTGTGTTTTAAATGTAGAGTGTGGATCTGCCCTGAGTCCAGTGAGCTCAGGAACAGTCTATCCCGGAGACTGAGAACATGTGGCTGATGGGAGCTGGAGTCCAGCAACATTTGGAGGGCCACAGATTCCCCACCCCTGCCAGGAATTGCATCTGGAACCTTCTGCATGCAGTCCAGATTCTCTATGGCTGGATCTAGACCAGGCACCCCCAAACTGCGGCCCTCCTGATGTATTGGCCTACAACTCCCATGATCCCTAGCTAACAGGACCAGTGGTCGGGGAAGCTGGGAATTGTAATCCAAAACATCTGGAGGGCCGAAATTTGGGGATGCCTGATCCAGAGACATCAAAAAAGCGTTTCAGGAAACCGTGTTGTAAACTTTATTATGGGAAATTACTTTGGGGAAATGTCACATATATAACACATATAAAACGCTTTTTATTTACCAACATAGCTGAGTCCTATCAGTGAGCAGGTTTGGGAAACATCAGCTAGTGGGGAGGAGAAAATGAAAGGACTGCAGTCATGCCTTTGGCTATTGGACTGAGGAATATGAAGATCATGCAGGTCAAAACAGGAAGATTAAGGTGACTGGGGCAGCTGTAATTCTACAAATCTCGGCTGCCTGGTGGGTAACTAGCAGTGACTTAGAGCCTATAGCCATACTCATTGCTTGCCTGATGCAATGCAATCAACTTGCAGGAAGAGGAGAAGGATGCTTGAAAGCACATCTCAGAGCTGGATCAATACAGAGTTTTCCTTTGATCAGCAACTTTTCAGCGCAGCAGTGGACGTTTGATAGAAACAGGGCTAGAAAGATAAGGAGGGAGGCTGGTAACCAGCTTGCCTTATTTCTTGAGAGCACAGCAGTAGAAAAATTTCATTAAGACTCAGATCCATTGCCGCGCCATTCTTGATTATAGCTAGCCTGCTGTAAATCACAGAAAGCAAGTCATCTCATCAGGCTGGTACTTATGCAATGATGGTGCTTCTGTTGCTAACAATTGAGCGGGATATTGGTTTCTGTTAGCTGAAAAGCCCTGTTTTTTAAGCAAGAAAAGCAAGAAAGACCAGTATTGTTCTATGGCATGACTGGGTTTCTAGACAACTGAATGTTCACAATTGTCCTAGTTTTCCTCTATATTCTCCTCCGACTACTCCCTCCTCCTGGTATTTCAATACTGTACATTTCACTATGCAAACTGTTTATTTTCTGTTTTAAATACCAGGTCTCCCCAGGGCAAACAGAGGTCAGTGTGCTGTCAAGCAAACGACACTTGACTCTTTTTTCAGACTAATCTGTGTGCTAAGGAAGTTCCACAGCTGATCTGTGCATATCCTTATGGCGAAGGAGAGTAGGCTGTGCTTGTGAGGGCAATTTTAAATGTAAATTGATCTGTGGCTTCTTCAATCTTAGCCCTGTGATGAACGTTTCAGCAGAGTATTGTTCATGGCCCTGTTGATCATCCTGGAAAAATGCACCAGTGTATTCCCCCTCCCTGTTAAATATGCAGATCTTGTCTCAATGCAGATAACATTTCAAACTTGCTGGGCGTTTTTGACACTTAGCTCAAATGACATTCAATAGATTTTTAAAAATATTGTTAAGGTTAAAAATTTGATTCATAAATATAGAAAGCAAAAAATAGGCCTGGGATAGAGCACAACTTTAATCTGCAAAGTGACTCAACAGCAGCCTCAAGACTTACTCTGTATTAACAGCACCATGCGATTTTAGGGCATGGGGTTGTGGGCTACTTTTCTATGGGTGGAAGTGGTTAGGGTCACCTCTGGACAATTTTTGTTAAAAAAAATAAATTAAATTTTTATTTTGAATTTTCATAATACAACAGAAAAAAGAAATAAAGAAATAAAAATAAATATACTTCCAAAACAACATTTGATAATAAATATACAAATAATAATACAACAAAATACAAAGAAAAAACTGCCAAACAAATCAAGATAAATAGTTCCCTCTCACCCTTCACCCTACAGACCCACACCCCCCCCCCACCCCTGTGTGACTTCCAGCCTATTCTCTCTTTCGACATTGGTTTCCCAAAAGAATTTTTGTATACCTTTTTGGATATTTTATATCTTGATTATTTATATTACTTGAACCCTTCACCTGTCTGCTAAGAGGTTGGCGTTTTCCACAAATTTCTTCTTATAATCATTGAATTTTTCCCAATCTTTATCGACTTTGTGTTCAGGTATCCCTTTGATTTCTCCTATTTTCCTTGCCATATTTTGATATCTTATTAATTTGATTTGCCAATCCTCTATCTTTGGAATTTGTACACTTTTCCATCTCTTTGCTATGAGAAGTCTAGCAGATGTGGTTGCATACATAATTAAACACTTGTCCCCTTCCCTGATCTCCTCACTTAATATTCCTCCGGACAAATTAAGGTGCTGGGTGCCTGATGTCTTACCATCACTGTCCTTACAAAATAAAGAGCGGGGGAAGTGGCAGAAAATCCACAAGCTACGTAGGACAAATGACCTGGGGCTTGGGTACCGCCTCCTTTAACACCCAAGGGTCTGTGTCTACCTGGCTCCAATTCAAGGCAGAAGGCAGAGGCAGGATCTTTTTCTGAATAGACACCTGCCATCTTCTCTCCTTTCCAGGCAGAATTAGGCTTCACCCTTTTCCATTTGGCTCTAGCCCTGATCTTCCAGGCACAAGCCCTTGGCTCCTAGATTCCCTTCCCAGGCTCATGGTCCCTAGCAACTGTGCTTGTGTTGCTCTGACTACTTTTCAGTGCACAAAACACCAGAAAGTTCAGTCAACTACTAACCTACATTTGGTTGCCCAGGTTGCCCCGCTTTTTTGTTTGCTATCAGAAGTCCTATGGCTTTGACAGAAATTCAATGAGCAGAATGTTTCCACCATGGAGGTCATGTTAGGGAGATTTTCACTGGTTGGATGTCAGCCCCTCTGTGCAGCTGCTAACTATCCAAAAGGAAAGAAGAGAGAGAGAGAGAGAGAGAGAAAGAGGGAATGTGCTTCTCCGTCACTGCGCTCCTTTGAAATTCCCTCACCTAAAAAGGAAATGTGGCACCATCTTTCATCGCAAGATGCAGAAGCGATGAGCACACTGTCATCTGTCCAGAGATTTCATCACCTTTATTCTCTCATCAGTCATAAGCTTATATTAAGCTTAACCATACCAGAAAAGTGCCAACTGTGTGCAAGAAGTTAACAACATACTATCATAAAGCTATAAAACTTTACAACAATCCCAAGCCAGGCTTCTTCCGTTTTCTTCCTCATTTTGGGCTGCTGATTGAACTTTTTAAAAAATAAATGCTGTGGATCACTTCATTTGTGGATTGCGGTTGCTCAGGAACCTAATGCTACAAAAACCAAAACATATTCCATGATAATTGAGATGGGATGGAAGAAACTAAGAAATTACCTTCTATAGTGCAATCTAGTAGTAAGGTAAAAGGTAAAGGACCCCTGGACAGTTAAGTCCAGTCAAAGGTGACTATTGGGTGCAGCGCTCATCTTGCTTCATAGGCTGAGGAAGCTGGTGTTTGTCCACAGACAGCTTTCCGGGACATGTGGCCAGCATGACTAAACCACTTCTGGTGTAACAAGACACCATGATGGAAACCAGAGTGCACGGAAACACCAGTTACCTTCCTGCCACAGCAGCACCTATTTATCTACTTGCATTGGTGTGCTTTCAAACTGCTAGGTTGGCAGGAGCTGGGACTGAGCAACGGGAGCTCACTCCGTTGCAGGGATTTGAACCAACCGACCTTCCAATTGGCAAGCCCAAGAGCCTCAGTGGTTTAGACCACAGTGCTCGTCGATCATTCGGGAGCTTCAAAAGCCTGCTCTAACCCAAACATCACAGCGACTGATGCCAAGAAACATCAGCACACTTACGGATCTGCAGAGCTTGTGCAGTTGCGTAACAGACCTCAGCAACCTAGCATTTTGGCTAATCTACATTTATTTTCATATAATACACTCGGAGCACTGCAACATGGCTCCCTCTCTCTCTAGCATCAGACAGCAAAGAGAAAGAACAAAGGACAATAGTCCCACTTCATGGAACACAGTAACACAAACATCCTGTCTCTGTCACTTCCCACTCTGAGGAATGAAAAACATACATTGCCATGTGATAGACAACAATCCCATGACTGCAGACACGGGGAATGAATCTCCAACACTACCATCCCTATGCCTGGAGGGGGGAAATGATGCAACTTCTCAACACTCTTCTTCCATACCTGTGGGCCAGCACACCAGAATGCAAAGATATTTAAAATACTGAAGGCAGGGGTTAGCCATCACCATGCCCTCCAGATGTCCCATCATTCCTGACCATGGGCCATGCTAGTTAGAGCTGATGGGGATTGTAGTCCACAACATTTGGAGGGAACCTCTTTGGCTATCCCTGACTAAAAGCACCCCCAACAGAAATTCTCATGCTCTCCATCTGTTTGTTATGTGATAAAGCCATGCAATTGGTGCTTTTTGCACTAATGTAGCAATTCTTCTTTGGCCATGTAGAGCACATACGGTAGCTCATGTCATTCTTGGGGCTATCACAGGGGCCTCCAAGTCATGAATTACCCTGAATGGTGAGTGGTCAGTTGAAGACGGAGCATGAAACAGAGATAGATTCACATTTAAATGGGAGTTTCTCCCACTAACACAGTCCCCTAAGGTACTCTTTCTTTCCTCGGGCAAGATAAGCATCCCTGACTGGCCACACACTAACCGTACCATTGAGAAACCATCTATTTCCTTGCCTTAGAAGCATCTCTGACCTGATTTAAGCTCTCTCAGATGATCAAAGAACAACCAAAGAAAGATTATGGCATTTGCCCTGGTGTGTTTCTGTACTGGCAGAAAACACAGAAGCAGATAATCTGTTAACTGTTGAGAAGGCACTGCCACATAAATTACAGGCTTGGGCGGTCACATTGAAGGTCGGCGATTACTGTGTCTTGGACAACTGGAAGCAGAGACTCTGATATCAACAAATAACAGCAAAACGGCTCTGCTGAATCCAGTACCAGCTGAGGCCAGCTCTAGTCAGTCAACGATGGAACAGACCAAGCTGGAAGGAAAAGAGATAACATTTCTTTTTAAGGGAAGAATTATGTTCTTTTAACAAGGGAAGCAAGGAGTGGGTGCCGATGATATTTGTTGTTGGTCCACATATAGTTGTTCAGAAGAAAAGGGCAAGTTATGTGCAGTAGAACTGCAGTTGTAACCAGTGCTTTTTTTCTATAAAAAAATGTTTAGGGGTACTCTCAATTTCCTACTCATATTGAAATTGTTTAGTTGTTCTTCGTGACCCCATGGACCAGAGCACGCCAGGCACTCCTGTCTTCCGCTGCCTCCCACAGTTTGGTTAGACTCATGTTCGTAGCTTCGAGAACACTATCCAACCATCTCGTCCTCTGTCGTCCCCTTCTCCTTGTGCCCTCCATCTTTCCCAACATCAGGGTCTTTCCCAGGGAGTCTTCTCTTCTCATGAGGTGGCCAAAGTATTGGAGCCTCAGCTTCAGGATCTGGCCTTCCAGGGCTGATTTCCTTCAGGATGGATAGGTTTGATCTTGAGTCCATGGTTCTCTCAAGAGTCTCCTCCAGCACCAAATGCAAAAGCATCAATTCTTCGGCGATCAGCCTTCTTTATGGTCCAGCTCTCACTTCCATACATCACTACTGGGAAAACCATAGCTTTAACTATACGGACCTTTGTTGGCAAGGTGATGTCTCTGCTTTTTAAGATGTTGTCTAGGTTTGTCATTGCTTTTCTCCCAAGAAGCAGGCGTCTTTTAATTTCGTGACTGCTGTCACCATCTGCAGTGATCATGGAACCCAAGAAAGTAAAATCTCTCACTGCCTCACTGTATTGAAATGCTGCCCCTCAATGAGGCCAAACTTAGATTCACAAAATGTTTAGGCGTATGCGTAGCCCTGCGTACCCCCTCCCAAAAGCACTGGTTGTAACCAAGGTCAGGTGTGCCTAACTCAGGGATGGGGGGCTGGACCCCCACTCCTGATGTCCCAAAAACACAGAGCTGAGCACGGCATGACTCCAGTGGCAGCTGCTTTTCCTGCTGCTGCTGCTGCTGCTGCGGAGAAGGAGGGTTGTAGCAGCCTTCTGCCAGTGGTGGGGCCAAGAGGAGGCAGAGGTGGAGCCACCGGCCATTGAGCTATGTGGACACTGCATCCAGCTCCTCCCTGGCTCCTCCCAACATCCTGATGTCATGCACATGATGTCAGGACATGATATATGCGATGCCGCCCCCGCCCCCATCGACCTCACAAGCTGGCGCCTTTCATTCTGACATTGCTGCCAGTTCCATGAAGGTGTATGTGTTGTATTTTGAAGCACTTTAACAGCACCAAGTTTCCAGGGTGACAAAAACAGTGGAAGAGCAGCCTTTTATTTGAGGTGATCTGCAGAGAATTTATTCCCTCTGCGACAAGGCATGTGCTGTCCTCATCAAGAGCAACAAAAGATTGTAAGCAGCAAAACATTGCAAGTTAAAGGAGCCATCAAGAGGTTGCTCAGAAAGATAGGCTAAAAACAAAAGAAGCCAATGCGGAAAGGAAAACAATGGCTAGTTTATTTTACAAAGTCTTGGCACCAATGCTTCTCAAAGATATCAGGGCTAGGCTGTATGTCAGCACAGAGAAGTCAGAGTTAGGGTGTCTTTTATTTTTCATTTTGATCCAGAACTGCAGGGCCCTTGCAGCTCAGAATCCCACGGCCAACAAGGGCAAAGCATTTTAAGCATGCTATGAGTCAGCTAGTCCTTCAAGGGTTTTGCATTACAGTGACCTCCACTTTTGCTGTATGTGCTTAGTACTGCAGAAGTGCAGTATGGGCTCACAGTAGTAGCTGCATATTGTGCCTAATGCAACGTCACTATCTGCCATGGTGCCTTGGAATAAGTAAGTCTGCTCCTGATACTGCTCATCCAACAACAACATGCTACATATTTATGATATGAATGCACTGTGTGTGTGTGTGCGCGCATGCACACACACACACACACACACACACACTGCTGGTTAAAAACACTGGTTGATACGGATTCGCCAGTGGCTTAAGATTTTGCCTTGTGTCATGCACACATTGAGATAGCTGCGTAATTTCCCCTACTAACCACAGAATATCCAGTCATTCAGCTTAAGCACACTGTATTGTTATTATCATCGTCACCACCAGTAACAAAATAGTGCAGTGTATTTTGCCCTGTAAAAAGAGTGCTGCTGTTTTGAGTTGCACCCACATTTCCTTCAAAGAGGGCATTCCACTCTCCCCCAGTCCATTTAAACAAAGTCCAGCTCCTTCATAGTGCTTTCCTGCCCTAGCACAAGTCCACTTTAGAAAAGAAACAATCATTTTCCAGATGGTAAAGTGACAACAAAATCCATTAAAAATGTGAATGAATGAACGAATGATTGATTGATACGGTAGGAAGACATATAAACAGCCTGCAGACAAATCAGGATCAATGCAGGATGAAGGCTCATTGCCACATAACTGCTGCAAAAAGATCAGAATGAATGCTTAGTAAAGACCAGGTATGATCTAACCTGTGCATAAGCTTTGTACAAGCAAATGAACACTCACTAAATCGGTGCACAAATGCAGGAGCCTATAGACATATTAATACTAACAAACTGGGAGCAGGACATTGTTCTGTTGTGTGTGTTTCTGCACCCCATGCGTCTTCTAAACAGTTGTACTTCTCCCAAGTTTTGCTAAGAAAAATCTTCTTAAGTCAGCTCTTCTGTGAAAAAGATAACACTTTGCTCTCTTTGGGTATTTCTAGCCAGAGGGAATGTGGATATGAAAAGGATTCCTCTAGCTTGCACTTAAAAAAATGTCCCTCAAGGTTTGTTTGCATTTTTATTTTTTTGCTATCCATCTGAGAACTAAAGTAAATCAATTGATTTTATTAAACTAGGTCAGCTGGTGTGTTCCCCTGTACTTTCTTTAATTATTGTGAATTTATTCCACATCCAGTTTGAAGAAAAAACACAAAAGTTACAAAGTCAATATTTTTAGAGCTTATCAAAACTCCTTCAGGCAAAATGAATTAAGATACCGTAATCATTCAACATACACACACCCATTCCCTGCCTTCCTACCTACCTACCTAGCTGATCTAAATGTGTTAATCACTTTTCTGTAAAAAGCTCTCAATAAGATTAACAGAAACAATAACAGAGTGGTATCAATTATCTCCACTGGTGCTGAAAATTTGCTGAAGGAGAAGCCAAGTGGAGCAGGACTTGTTCTTCCCCACTCCACTCAGTACTGCCTAGGAAATCTGGTTTAAGTCCCACTCATCCATGAAGTTCACCTTGAGCTAACCACTTTCTCTCAGCCCAACTACCATGGTAGAGGACTCAGCTATACAGCTGCAAAGACAGTGGTACTTCGGTTTTCGGATGTAAACCATTCCGGAAGACCGTTTGGGTTCTGAAACGTTCAAAAACCGAGGACTCAACAGCCAACCGCTAGGCCTCGGGATCATGCACTCAGTGGAAGCCGTGTGGCATGTTTGACTGTGTTCAAAAACTGTGTTCAAAAACTGAAGCATTTACTTCCAGGTTTACGGCATCCATAAACCAAAATGTTCGTCAACAGAGACATTCGGAAGCCGAGGTACCATTGTATAAGGTTTTAAGTGAGTTCTAAGTTGGGACGCAGGTGGCGCTGTGGGTTAAACCACTGAGCCTAGGGCTTGTCGATCAGAAGGTTGGCGGTTCGAATCCCAGTGACGGGGTGAGCTCCTGTTGCTCGGTCCCAGCTCCTGCCAACCTAGCAGTTCGAAAGCACCTCAAAGTGCAAGTAGATAAATAGGTACCGCTACAGCGGGAAGGTAAACGGCGTTTCTGTGCGCTGCTCTGGTTCACCAGAAGCGGCTTTGTCATGCTGACCACATGACCTGGAAGCTGTACGCCGGCTCCCTTGGCCAATAATGCGAGATGAGCGCCGCAACCCCAGAGTCGGTCACGACTGGACTTAATGGTGAGAGGCCCCTTTACCTTTACCTTTAAGTGCATTAAATAAATGTGACACTAGATGGCGGTGGTGAGCTAATGGCAAATTCAATATATATTTTAAAACTTTTTTTAAAAAAATGCATTTTCACAGTGTTTTTGTATATATATGTCTAGATTCAGCCAGAGTTGAGGGTAAGTAAGAAGAGCCTGCAGATCAGACCACAGTGGCCAATCAGATGCCTATTGAGAACCCACAGGCATGACCTGGGCAAGCGTACTCTTCCCACTTGTGATTCTCAGCCATTGGTATTCAGAGGCTTACTGCCTCTGACATAAAAGGAAGAATAGTTTGAACAAGACTTTGGCAGTGAAACTTTGGATAAGGAATTGAATGCTTCCATATTGACCACTTTTTTTGGTACAACAACAAGGTATGTGTGCACATTCTGTATGAAGTAGTCTTGTTAGCTTTTGGTGGTTCGTTTAGCTACCGGTAAATAGTGGCAGGCTTCTTTTATCCTAGGAAGGTCACAGTTTTCTTCTTTATACTAATCCTTATGCTGCTGTCATTTCCTTTTTTTCTAAGGCACCCAGCATGGAGGAGGGGGGTTTAGTAGTGACTTTCAGATGCAGCAGCAGCATCCTTTGTACAGGGAAATCCTGCAGCAGTGGGAACTGTCAGAGGCACCCTGGCTGAAGGAAGATGTTCCCTGAGCCAAAATCCCTCTAGGGGAAGTGAATGTCAAATCAGGCACTTCATCACCGTAACAGAAGAGAAGCAGCAAAGACTTAGCCATAAACACAGATGCACCAGGACGACAGGCATCTAACTTGCCATGCAACTGTGAAACAGGGAAAGCCATAACATCACATTTTGACAATTTACTTTGGCACGTACCCAATTCAGTTTGTGATTTCAAACATGCTGCTTTCAAACTACCCCAAGGTCACAGCCACGCCATGCTTCTAAAGCACTCTTATATCAGGTTAAGTGTCATGGAGAATTCTAGCAGCTGCGGTTTGTTAAGCGTGCTAACCACACGAACCTACAGTTCCCAGCACCTATAAGAAATTACAGTTCCCAGGATTCTACCTGACTGTTAAAATGGAATAAGTGCTTTAAATACATGGTGTAGATGGGCTCCATCAGTTACATAAATTAATTGAATTTCACAGGCACCTCCAGACGGTCCTTATTATCTGGTGGGATTTGATCGCACACTCATCTGCCCTACACAGAATCTACAGTATATCCCATTTAGAAATCCATTTAGTCTGCATCTGGATCAGCAAAGATGGAAACCAGAAAGCTGGGCAGACCATGTTTCCCTACATTTGCAAAGCAAACAAAACAACGGGAGGTTACTAATCCACCATGGTCTCTACACAATGGATAGCAAATTATCACTTGCTGAGCACTGATACATGGGAGACTGGATTGGGCCAAGCAGACTGAGCAGACTCTTAACCCTCAAAGAGGATTCGACAGGGCTGTTTGACAGTGGAACGGTCTCCCTCTGGAGATTGTGAATTCTCCTTCCTTGGAGGTTTTTAAGCATCTGTCATGGATCCCTTAGTTGAGATACCTGCATTGCAGGGGGTTGGACTAGATGACCCTTGAGGTCCCTCCCGACTCAACAATTCCATGACCCAGGTGGCGCTGTGGTTAAACCACTGAGCCTAGGGCTTGCTGATCAGAAGGTCGGCGGTTCGAATCCCTGCAACGGGGTGAGCTCCCGTTGCTCGGTCCCAGCTCCTGCCAACCTAGCAGTTCGAAAGCACGTCAAAATGCAAGTAGATAAATAGGAACCGCTACAGCGGGAAGGTAAACGGCGTTTCCATGTGCTGCTCTGGTTCTCCAGAAGCAGCTTTGTCATGCTGGCCACAGGACCTGGAAGCTATACGTCGGCTCCCTCGGCCAATAATGCGAGATGAGCGCGCAGCCCCAGAGTCGGTCACGACTGGACCTAATGGTCAGGGGTCCCTTTACCTTTACCTTTATGACCAATAGCATCACTGCTCAGCTTGGGATATCTGTCTCATTGTTCCAGAGCCAAAGGACCAAAAATGATGACATTACATGAGTACATTAATACATTTTTGCTGTCTGGGTGTTTCCTTTGATAACAGCACCCATAAAGGGTGTGCTGAGAACAACTGGGACCATGATGACAGATGTGAGGCTTAACTCTTTACCTCCCTTCTCTTTGCTGTAGCCTAAAAAAATACCCTCCCTCGAGCTGCTATTAGCCTGAAGGAGGGAAGCTTCCACTTGGTGGGGGCAGTGGGAGGCCACATTGAGGTAACGTGTATTAGGACTGCAGCATGCAATAGCTGGCCAAGGTCACCCAGTGAACTTCACAGATGAACAGGGATTTGAACTCAAGTCATCCTGGTCCTCACTTGCCACTCTACTCACCACATCTCACTGCCTCTCTTCTAATTAGGAGCTTACCAAAATTTACAAAGTCGGTTTTTAATATTGTAATTTCATGGCGTGAACAGCCCTGAAGCCTATGGATGAAGGGTGATATACAAATTTAATAAATAATAATAATAATAATAATAATAATAAATAGGTTCAACAGGAAAGCATGTAAGTGCTGCTGTGCCTCTCTTCAGTGATATATCCATTTCGTCCTAAGCATGCTTACTATAAAGCAAATCTCAGCCCAATCTTATGCATGTTTACCCCAAAGTGGATCTCATTGTGTTAAATGGCACTTGTTCATCAATGTGTGCTGCACACATTCAAAGAGAAAGTGTCACTCCATCCTCATTTGGCTTTCAGTAAGGTCTGCTGAGCTGCCTAATGAAAATGAAAAAAATCACCGTGGAAAAAGCCAATCAGCATTTTAGTCTCCAATCAGCCTTAGAACATACGAATGAGCTTCATTTTAAAAGGACAGTGAACAAAAGGGGTGCATACTGATAGCTGAATTAAGTTTCAAGGCAAACTGTATTTAAGACAATAAACCTGCTCAAGCTCACCTCAGACCGACTGAGGCTGCAATCAGATAGCACTTTATTCCATTTTCCTGACATTTCCTGACTTTATGGGCATATTCCTCCATCCCTAGGTTAGCTGCATGCCTGCATCCGCTCCTGATCCTAGGAGACAGGAAAAGCTTTGCCTCTCCCAAGGAGCTTCCTCTACAGATGGTGCCTTCTAGATCACTGATCAGATGAATCGGCTTCAGGGAAGTGATTCAACAGAATAGGCCCTAGCTTCTGCCATATGTCACAGGATCTGTCCAACCTTCTATAAATATACAGTATACCTCTGACAGTGAGGTTTATGTTGACTGTGAAATTTGCTGTCAAAATATGTTGCTGGCAGAGAATGATTTAGGAAGGAGTGAATTGTTTGGCATGATTACAACGTGTATAACATGCACCTGAGAGTTACCCGGGTTCCACCATAACCAGCAGCCTCTCCATTGATGCTGAGCTGGACAATCATATTGGCAAGGCAGCTAGAGCAATGGCTTGCCTCTCCAAAAGGGTATATGGGAGAATGTGATGCTAACGTCCAATTCCAAAATGAAGGTCTACCAGGTTTGTGTGTCGAGCACACTGATTTATGGAAGTGAGTTGTGGACAACTTACAAGTGCCAAGGGCGACATCTCAACACCTCCCACATGCACTGCATCAGGAAGACTTTGGGCCTCACATGGCAGGACAAGATCCCAGCCCACATTCTCAGCATGTTTGCACTGCTGTCTCAGTGATGTCTATGCTGGCTTGGTCATGCCCACAGAATGGAAGATGGCAGGATCTCCAAGGACATCCTTTATGGGGAGCTGGCTTCAGGTGCCAGGCCTGTTGGCAGACCAGCTCTGTGTTACAAAGGAGGAAGAGGGGAGGACAGGTATGAAGAAAGAGGTGTGAGTGGAGAGGCTCCCTTTCCTCATCCTGTGGACCACCTGGGAAACTCAACAAACCTGCTGTACCTGGAACTGGGAGAATACAGCTGAATGGGACACAGCTGCAAGCAGCTTGAGCAGTACCAGCCACCTGCCCATAAATAGCAAGTCTAGAGTGAGAGACTAGGGCGATGCCCACAGTTTCCAGGAACTCTTCATGTTGTGAGACATTTGTGGGTGAGCTAAGAGTTTGTTTGGACCCTGAGTGAGAACCCAGATCTGGGCTGAGAGGGAGGATATGTCAGAAGCAAAATGAGTTGATACTGATATATGTATAAGGTATATCAGTAACTTTGAATTAATATAACCTTTTTATATGTAACTGCGTGCTTTGTAATATTTTTGTTTAAGTTGCTTGTTGTTGCTTCAGTTTTCTGTACACCGCTTAGAAATATTTGAGCAGTACAGAAATTAAATCATTTTCATCTTCATCATTGCATGATAGAGAGTCCCAGGGTAAAAAACATTTGCCAGTGAAAGGAGATCATGATGAAAGCTGGAGGGAGGGAGGACAAGTAATTAGATCTCTATGTTCTATAGTCACCACTAACTATACTGCAGCTATATGGGACCTCCTATTAAAATGACAGTGTTCATTAGTCACACTTATCCACTATGGTTTAGAATGTTGTATAACAATGCAGAAGCTATAACAAAAGCGAACGGCCTCATTTCTAAGGCCTTCCAGCTATTTTTGACTTAGCTACCAGTTAATGGCTACAAAAATCCAGACCAAAAGCTCACAGGGATGGGATGAGCTATTCAAAAATTATATGCCAGAATGAACGCTGCTCAAACAATTTGAAGGAGGAATGGAGAGGTGGCCTACGGCTTACATAAACAGAATTTCACCAAATCACAGCGATATGTCTGAACCTGGTATAGAGATATGTACCCATATGTGTGTTATTAGCCAAAGGTGTACCAACCATATAGCTGGATGAAAGGCCTTAGTTACGATGAGGTCTGTGCTATTGTGGTATTATGTTCTCTAAATATACATTCTTCCTGTTTGAGCAAAATAAACCTTAAAGATTACAGTGCTCTTGTGCAGCTCCCATTCACTTACGTTGAGGTTATGTAGGATAATTTCTGGGTGGGTGGTCTCTCATTTCACAATGAAAGACAGTTCTGCTTTTTATTGTAGGTTGAAACACAGTAATCTGGAAGCATTGCAAATAATGTCACATGTAAAGCACAGTGTTCCTCTCAATATCAACAAGAGAGAGACACAAATAGGAGAGTCAACAAAATGTTGCACTGTAGAGCATTCTGGTTCCATGTTCTACCAGGGCAGCCATGCCCTCTTAAGAACATAAGAAGTGCCAACTGGATCAAGTCAGTTGCCCATCCAGTCCTAAATCTTCTGGGTGCCTATGGGAAGCCCATAAGCAGGATGTGAGCACAACGGTCCTCTTCTCTCCTGAGATTTTTTTGTGGCATTTAAGCACGCTGAGTCCTCACTGGGTTATTTCTTCTTTTTCCTCCTCCTCCTCCTCCTCCTCCTCCTCCTCCTGCTCCTGCTCCTCCTCCTCTTCTTCAGTGGCTTAGTTTGTTGGTGTTGCAGTTTCACCACACTGGGCACCAAGCCTAGAGGGCGCTGTGGGGTGTCACAACTGTGACGTACTGAATAGAGCAGAACGGAAAGGGGAGGGGTGCTACTTAAACTTGAAAGACCCAAGCCCACTCCTGGTCAGTGGTCCCATTTTGGCTACAATCCTGTCGGCACTCACCAGCTGAGTTCCCTGTTGGAGTGTTGTCAATTCTTTGAAGCACAAATTAATACATGAGGCCAGCAGTGGCCAACCTTTCAGTCAAGGATGCTGCAAATCAGAGTTTCACTTGTGGCCACCATGTGCCAGAAATTTGGTGCTTTTACATGTACTCTTTCAGCCCAATATACATTATGATTTCAACGCCAATGAACATCGAGTTCAGAAGAGGAGGAGAAGGGAGAGGATGTAGGAACTTAAGTGTTTGAAGGAAATCTTGTTGAGGAACATAGCCCTAGCAGAAGAGAGAGAACAAAGTAATCTGCATTGTGAATCCTGTGTACGCAATGAAAACCTCACACAAGCTGCTTAATTACGCAGCTAAGAAATAGCCGCCTACATGTGACATAACAGCCACAGGCTAAGACTCGAATAATTTACATATCGCTGCAAGAACAAAATGCTTCCGAGCTCCTCTAAATATGGAAACAGTAATGCCTTTCCCTCCCCCACTTTTGCAGAGTCTTTCACTGCCACTTCCTATGCTAAAACCCTGCAGGGAATTACAGTGCTAGGCTTTCCTCATATGACCTTCATCAAGAGTAGTACGCGTACAGACAGAGACACACATGCACACATACACTTTCCGGAGGAGTAAGCATGTTAGTTGTATTAATAAACAACAGCCAAGAGTCTTGTGGCACATTAAAGACTGACAAATATTTATTATGACATATTAAAATCTGTAAATCCTTCAGGTGCTTTGTTGTTGTTAGAGGATCGGCCCTTAGTTCTTAAGGTGTTTTTTCTTCTTCTTCTTCAAAGGAAGAGAATGAGTTTTCCCTTTGTAATGATCTTTGTTTAGACTTGGTCCTCCAGATGTTGCTGGATTAATTCCCATCATCCCTGATCATCCTGACTAAGGTTGTTGGGAGTTGAAGTTCAGGAACATCTGGGGGGGCACCACATTCTCAACCTCTGGTTTAGACAAATGATCAAGATATAGGGAGCACCACAGTTAGGCAACGGGATGCCAGCCATTCATTTTTCACCCGGATGGTACAGGAAATGAAGAACTATGCATAGGGATGGGAGTAAATTTGTGCCCTGGTTGCTCAGGAAATTGGCCATTCTCTTGTGGCACTGAGCCCACCACTGCTCTCACTTGACTCATCCTTACCAGGACTTGTGCTCGCTAACCTGGGAGAGGCTCAGGTAAGAGCGCCTTACCAACTGGCTCAGGTAAGGGTGATATGAGATGTGATCCACATATTTATAGCTTATGTGGTTGTTTTACAAATAAATAGCTAGTACATAGGGGAATTTGGAACCTAATAGGGACCAGGACATGTGGGAGTCTTAAACCCCTCTGCTCCCACCTTGGTCCTGATCCAAACTGGGCCTCTGTGCATATTGTTTACAACAGGAAGCAAGTAGCCTGGGCAAAAACAGACGCAGAAAAACCATCCATCAAAGAGCTAAAAGATGTTAATGATATCACAAATAGTTGGGCCCTAAAATAAAGTTAGGAAATAAAAATGAGATGCTACAATCATGTTTGATCTAGTAAATGAAAAATGAAAATAAAATAAAGCAGTTAAAGCCAAAACAAATGAGAAAGCTGTGTTTTATCATTTGGTCACTGCTGTTTCCTTGTAGCCCGAACCAGTTAACATACTGGCTGCGTTTTGGATTAATTTATGTCTGTAATCACACATAATCCATGCTATAATGACCTCTAGATTAGATTATAGTAATGCAGTCTGTGTGGTACTGCCTTTGATGGCTGCTACAGTCTTCAAAGGCATCTCCCAGACAGAGCACATTACCGTAATCTAATCTAGAGGTTACCATAGCATGGTTTGTGTGTGGTTATATGCATCAGACCCCAGTAATTAAAAGTGGGGAGGCAGATGGAGTAGGTGGAAAAGATGTGCTACCAGGTAGGAAACAAGAAGCAAAACCAGATCCAGGAGAAAACACGTAGAAAAACTGGTCCCTCAGTACACATGGAACCCCATCTAGATTTGACTTATTTTTACTTTATATATATATATATATATATATATATATATATATATATATATATATATCTGGAATCCCACCAATTTTCATCACCTCTGGCTTGATCTTCAATTTATTGTCCATGAACTATTCCATTACTGATTCCAGGCTATAATTCTGCTGCCTCACTGGGGTTTGAGAAAAAGGAGAGAGAAAGAGATAATTGAGTGTCACCCACCAGCATACGGATGACTCTGAACTCTGCACCCTCGGAAAAACATTCCCAGCAAATTTATGAGAAGTTTGAAAGCAGTGGAGGTACCCAGTGTCACCTTCTGGAATCTGCCAGACAGGTAGGGATGTAAACACTTTCTCCACGTCCTCAGTTTGCAACAATTGGAATTCAGCCAAGCAAAAAGTAACGAGACAGCACGTAAGACATGCCATGTATGGATATTGTTTTAGGCCTGGTTACAGAGAAAGATTTTCTCCTGGTGCCTAAAAATATATATAATAAAGGCATCAGCCTACGATTGAAAGTGATTTCACAATATTATGTTGGTGTTGAATGGCCAAGCTTTGTGTGTTGTGGGAATCAATATAGCGGGGGCGGGGGATCTTGTTACATGTTGAGATCCCCCCATTCCCATTTCATAAGATTTTTTTTATAATTAAAGTATGAAACCTGACATTTTATTAAAATGGGTAGTGAAACCAGGGTCTGAGGCAAAGGACCAGATGGCACCCAGTTCCCATTTCACATACAGGAGCCAACCAGGCTGCCATCTGGATTTTAATCCAATACTGATGATAGGGTAGTTTAGGGAGTGCAGATAACATACTTAGCTCTACACTACCACAGAGGGAAATGGCCAGAGGTCTTTGGAGGAACAGCAAGAGCCCACCTTCCAACTGAGACAGTTGCCTCAGTTTGCATCATGTTTAGGCTAGTCCGGAACAAAACTCCTCCCTTCCCTCACTCAAATACCATGCTCTTCTTAAACCCATGTTCTGAATCGGACTGTATTAAATATGAGAAGCTGAGCAACAAACAGCTCCACCATGAGGCAAAAATAAGCATACACCTGTCTGAGATGGAACTGAATCCTATCTGTGCATAGAGGCTACAACATCAGTGGGGGCTAGGCAAGGGAAGTGTATGGGGAGAAGCAGATCCCGGCAAGGAGTGATAGCCCAGCTTTTGCGTCTTTGTGCTTCTTCTTATTTCTAGCGGTGGATATCCAAAATTGCTTCCAGCATTGTCTCCCTTACAGCCTACAGAGAGAACCACTGCTGTTGGGAGTTGAGAAAAATGGACTGCTCTCATCACATGATCCCCGGGGAGGGATTTTATCTGGACTGCAAACTCAGGAGATGGGGGTTTCAACACACTCAAACCTTATCACACTAAGAGACTGCTTGGAATGCTTGTGGAAATATATTGGCCCTTTATGGGATTATGTTGGCCCTACCACAATGTGCATGGCTCATTCAAACCAACTGAACTGTGAATGAGTGCTACGGTTAAAGTTATATCCCTGTCCCTGAATCCATGTTTCTTATACATAAGGGCCACGAACTACCAGTTCTTCCTATGTTATAACGAAAGTGCATCATATCATAACTTGACACCTCTGCAATAAGCATGCACACATTTTCTTCAGATCGCTAATGAATCAGTGGAGTGCTCTCAGTTACCACAAACTGAATGGTGCCTGTGTTCAGCTGTCTTAACTCCTCCCAAGAGTTCACGTAAGAGGTGTTCACATGTTACATTCAATGAGTGTGCTATCTGTGTAGACAAATAGTGGTGCTGTCTGTTTGTACAGTTATTGACCTGCAACCTTCAATGAGTTTCAGGGTACACCATAGTTGAGCTGTACAAATCAACATTTTGTGTGTGTGTGTGTGTGTGTGTGTGTGTGTGTGTGTAGAGGCAGCTTGTAGTGTGTGAACAAGTCTATAGCGGCTAAGGTCATTTTGACAACTATGTGACCAATGCAGGTTGGGCAATCCACACAGAGATGGATATCTGAAAACTTTAGCTGGGACTAGGGTTTTTGAGGGCACACATTCCTGAACTTCCAGACAGTAAAGGCTGGTCCACAAGGGCAAATGGGGCACTGCCCCACTGGCCTCAGTCTGCTCTCATCCAGCCCCCACCTGCCAACTTCCTCCTCTTTAGTCTCAGTGTTGCCCTTGTAGAACTCAGCAGTTATGATGGAGGCAAAACTAGAGTTAGTTGGCTGTGGCTGCCTTTGGTCTACTGTTGGTCTCCCTACCTACCTCCCTACTAGCCCCAATGGGCATCAGGTACTACTGCTTCCACTTTGATGCTAAAGTGCTCATTTTGGAAGGGTGCAATACTCCTGTGCTGATATGCCTAATGGGTGCCCATTGGCTCACATAATGTCAGAGAACAGACCCTACAAAACCAGTACCTTCCTATTCTTCTGGAATTTAGGAATATTTATTTGGAGGCTCTGGCTTACTACAGTATAGGGTAGTTCCTAAACAAAGTGACCTGATCTACAGGAGATCTGTGTCTAAGGAATGTCCATGTACAATTCTCAATGGCACTTCTGGTTAAGAGAGGGGAGCAGAGAGGGGAGAGTGAAGGATCACTTCTAAAGCTCTCTGGGCCTTCTTCCAGAAGTTGAGCTCCTTCAAAATATATCCAGCTAGGGAGTGCTAGTAGTGCCTGTACAGGTCACCTTTTAATCTTTCCATCACTTGGCAAAGGACAACGACTTAGTCTCTTTTCAAGTGAATGCTAATCTCATTTGTTTGCCACTAACAGTATTAAAAATGCAATCACTTAAATGGAAAATGTGAAAGACAGCCCTTGAAATGGCTTCCATTTGGGATAATTGCCGCAGTAACAAACTTTGCACAGCTCTCATTACCAATAGCCATGTGACGTTTTTAAGAAAACATTAACAGGTTTGTTCTGTTTACAGTGTTGTGTTGCACAGAATGAAGCTTCTGTCCTTACCATAAATTTTGAAGGTCATTTGGAACTGGCTTAAAATCAATATTTCTCTTAGGCACTTGTAACTTACTGGTTCTTTCGCAGTCACCAGCTAGGAGAGGCTGGACTTTGCTCCTGGGTTACTTGCTCAGCTTTGTAAGAAAGCAAACTGCAAAAGCTTAGGACTGCCTCTTGGTGAGAAACCTCCAAACTTTTTTTAAAATACTCACTCAGTGTTGTATGTTGGGCAGAGTGCTGGGCTTGGGCTAGTGAGATCTGGGTTCAGATGCCCTTTCAGCCATGAATTTTAACATACGGTTTTCAGCAAGTCACTATTTTCCAGACCTTCAGGGCCAATCTTCATCACAGTAAGAACTTCGGTTGCAAACTACTCTCAGGAATAGTTGACAATTCTCTCTTCTGCAGCAGAAAAGGAGAAGGCGGTGTTCAGTCTTTCCCCATCAGCTCCTGTCCACCAGAACCTCACTCTCACACAGTTTCTATGGCTACCCCACCCCACCCCACGTATCAAACACATGCCCAGAACTCTGTGGGGACAGAAGCAGTGTTGGTGGGGAGTTTTGGGGAAGAGTCACTGGAAGAGGAAAGTGTTTAAGAACTCCTTGCCCTGTTTAATGTTTGCATTATCAACTAAATATCTGGCATGTGGCCCCTTCAAGAGAAGCAGCCACAAGGAGGCCACCTCCTGGAGAGCCAATTCAAAGGTGTGGCCTGGCTGGAGAAGCTATTGTTACTTTCTGCTGGCACCAAGAGTAAAGTTTTGTTCTACCATTAGCTCAACAGCAGTGTTGTTGTTTAGTCGTTTAGTCGTGTCCGACTCTTCGTGACCCCATGGACCATAGCACGCCAGGCACTCCTGTCTTGCACTGCCTCCCGTAGTTTGGTCAAACTCATGTTCGTAGCTTCGAGAACACTGTCCAACCATCTTGTCCTCTGTCGTCCCCTTCTCCTAGTGCCCTCAATCTTTCCCAACATCAGGGTCTTTTCCAAGGATTCTTCTCTTCTCATGAGGTGGCCAAAGTATTGGAGCCTCAGCTTCACGATCTGTCCTTCCAGGGAGCACTCAGGGCTGATTTCCTTAAGAATTGATAGGTTTGATCTTCTTGCAGTCCATGGGACTCTCAAGAGTCTCCTCCAGCACCATACTTCAAAAGCATCAATTCTTCGGCGATCAGCCTTCTTTATGGTCCAGCTCTCTTAAACAGCAGAAGACAATACACTTGATCCTTTTCTTGCAATGAAATGCTTTCTTCGGTGGACACATTATATTGAACCAGGAGCCATCTGGCTATATAGATGGCACTTGCAGTGTGCCATATGGTTTGGCCCTCAACCTAACCTAAGGGTGGTCATTCACACAAGAGGTTGGACAGACTTTGGGCTTGATAGATTCATTTTTTTACTGTAACATTGAGATCCATGAACAAAAGCCAGATCAAAATCATGGCATAGGGCAGGGGGACCCAAACTGTGGTCTGTGGACTGTTGGTGGTCGATGAGCTTCACTCAGTTGGTCTGTGATGTGTCTGTAAAAGTACCATTTAACATCATATGGCATCTAGCACAGGGCTTTACAAATGCTACAACAGGCAGGAAATATATATATATATAAAGTGGTATGTAATTCAATGCATACTAACATAAAGAAACTCAACTGTTTTATGAGTAAGCTACATCTGATGCTGGATCAAACTCTCTCCTATTCATTTATTATTATTTCTTATTCATTTTAAAAGATTTATACACCGCTTCTTAGGGCGGCTACCTTCCCCAGGCAGCTTCCATATAGCATTAAAGTACTGTATCAGAAACTAACTACAAAACTATTACATAATAGCAAATATATTACAAAACTCATAAAGATCATAGGAGTAGTCATAGCAAGGAACTTGATCAGACCAGCATAATAAAATCTACTAAACAAGCTAAAACTGGTCTAAAACCAATTTAAAACTAGCTAAATGGAGCATCTTATTAAGTACAGTAACATGCATAAATTGAGCATCAATAAATGTTGCAGGGCCAAATGAAAGCACTGTAATTATGCTCTCTAATGTCTTATGAATTAATTGGTTAAATTACTGCAGTGTGGCAACAAGAGACCCTTGGGGGCAGGCATGAGTTGGTAGTCAGAAGGCTTGGTTTCATTTTGAAGGGCACAGGCTCAGTTCAGGTCCTGAAGATGACTATAAAGGGAAATCATAGCTGTTCCCCTTTCCTGAGTCTTATAGCAGTTATTTGGCAAAAGAGCAATGCTATAAATCTTTTGATGCTGCAGGAAGGTGAGCATCCATAGCAGAGTCAACCATTTCCTCATCTGGACTTCCCTTGAGAAGTTGCTGGAATTACTGGCAAGTGGTGAGCAATGTACAGCTCACATTTTAAGTGTTTTAGTATAACTCGTGAAGGATCATGTACCATTTCTCAAAGGAAGCATGTCAGAGGTCGCTTGACTACAAGAAGGTATAGGAGTGTACCAATTTACCTTCTGAAGTCTGAGACGTGCATTTTTAGGACCCACCCTATTCCTGTGACTGTAATTTGATTTAATTGTTTTGAATACAGTCGTACCTTGGAAGTTGAACGGAATCCGTTCCGGAAGTCGGTTCGACTTCCAAAATGTTTGGAAACCAAAGCGTGGCTTCTGATTGGCTGCAAAAAGCTCCTGCAGCCAATTGGAATCCGTGGAAGCCATGCTGGACGTTTGGCTTCTGAAAATTGCTCAAAAACCGGAATACTCACTTCCGGGTTTCGATCATTCGGGAGCCGATTTGTTTGGGAGCCAAGGCGTTCGAGATCCAAGGTATGATTGTACTGAATTTTAAATTGTTGTAACCTGTTCTGGAACCTGCTGGTGAAGGGTGGGTAATACTAATACTAATACTACTCTTACTACTACTACTACTACTACTAATAATAATAATAATCCTATATAATAAAGTCCAAGTGTCTCTGCGTCCAGTTGTCCCGTGTGTCCCTGGGTTACTGCGCATGTGGCCCAGGGACACAGGGATTGGACGCGGACACACGCCCCCCCCACCCCGTGAGCAGCAGCAAGCGGGCATCGCCACACGCGGCTGACCAACCGTCACGTCATGGTGGAGCCGGCGGGTGCTGACAGGAAACAGGGCGGAGCGCGCTACTCGAGGCCGGTGCTTGGGCGGGGGAGGCTGGGCCTCGGCGAGCTGAGGGGAAATGCGGCGCGGCAAGGGGCCGGCATGAGGTGAGGCGCCCCGGCCTTTTAAAACAAACATGAGAGCGGGAGAAAGGGGAGAGGCAGAGGAGGAGGCTTGCCGGGTCGGCGCCCGACAGCGCCGCGCAGTGAGTCCCGAGCCTCTGGGATGCAGCAGTGCTCTGTAGCACTTTGGATCCTCCTCCTCCTGCCGTGGTTCGGCGCCTGGAAACGGCTGCTGCTGCTGCTGAAACACCGACAAAGCACCCAGCAGCGCCCCGAGCCACGGCAGGATTCAAAGTGCTACAGAGCACTGCTGCGTCCCAGAGGCTCGATCCGGCAAGCCTCCTCCTCTTCCTCCTGCCACGGCTCCTTGCCACCGATCCGGCAAGCCTCCTCCTCTTGCCGCGGCCAGCCTCCTCCTCCTGCCGCGGCTCCTTGCCGCCGATCCGGCAAGCCTTCCACCTTGCTGCCGATCCGGCAAGCCTCCTCCTCTTCCTCCTGCCGCGGCTCCTCCTCCTCCTTCTTGCGTACTCTTCTTTCTCTCCCCTCTTTCCTTCCTCTCTCTTCCGGCTCCCTCTTTTCTCTTTCTTCCTTCCTTCCTTCCTTTCCAGCTTTCTTCCTATCCCTCATTCTTATTCTTTCTTTCCCTCTACTTCCTTCCTTCTTTCTCCCTTTCTCTCTTCTCTCCCTCTTTTCTTTTTCTTTCCTTCTTTATTCCCTTCCTTCTTTCCTACTCTGATTTCTCTCCCCTTTCCTCCCTCTCTCCCTCCTGCTCCCTCTTTTCTTCCTTCCTTCTTTCCTTCTGTCCTTCCCAGCTTTCTTCCTCTCCCTCATTCTTATTCTTTCTTTCCCTCTACTTCGTTCCTTCTTTCTCCCTTTCTATCTTCTCTCCCTCTTTTCTTTTTCTTTCCTTCTTTATTCCCTTCCTTCTTTCCTACACTTCTTTCTCTCCCCTCTTTCCTTCCTCTCTCCCTCCTGCTCCCTCCTTCCTTCCTTCCTTCCTTCCTTCTTTCCTTCAATCCTTCCCAGAGAAGCCCCACTCGCTTCTCTCTCTCTCTCTCTCTCGCACACACACACACTCACACACACACAAACTGCCCGCCTGCAGCCACAGCAAACCACCCAGGGGGAGCCTGGGGCCCTCAGCGCACATCCCCGCCAGTGGAGGTGGCGACGGAGGCGATGCCTGCGCGGTCCCAGGGCTTCCCCTCCGTTCCCACCCAGCTAGCGCCTGCTTACTTAACAGGCTGAATGACACTAGTAATAATAATAATACAGATACCCTGTTTCTCCGAAAATAAGACATAGCCATAAAATAAGCCGTAGCAGGATTTTTAAGCATTCAAGGAATATAAGCCATACCCCGAAAATAAGACATAGTGATAGGCGTAGCAGCAATGCTGGCCACGGCAGGAGGAGGGGAAAAAAATAAGACATCCCCTGAAAATAAGCCATAGTGGGGGTTTTTTTTTGGAAAAATAAATATAAGGCGGTGTCTTATTTTCGGAGAAACACAGTACAAGTTACCTGTTTATATTTCATCCATTATCTCTCAATGGAACCAAGACTGTTGACTGCTTTACTGTCATCAGCTCCGCTCCCCATTCATTTCTTTCCCAGTTCATTAATATTGTGCAGTTGAATGATCATGTAGGCTAGAGAAAGGGGAAGTTTTTATTGAATAGCCTGAGAAACACAGCTGAAGTGCTGTGGAGCAAGTTTGGCCACCCCGGTCAATCAGACCGTGTACACATTATGGTTTACTCTTGCTCCAGTGTACTCCCAAGCAAACATGACAGTCCGTAGGTCCTCTGTAGTTTCTTGAGAAATACTTCTGCTTGATGCATTGTCCCTCAAACCAGCTCTGCCCCCCCCAATATGGAAATACATGCCGTAGTTGAGCTGAGCTGTGTACAGTTCAGACAGTCACTGCATACACACAGATGACCACTTCATTGAATAGGAGTTGGGAAGGTGGGATGGTTCAAGCATGAAGAAACAAACAGAGTAATGTGCAGCACGTGAAGATATTTCTGCCCCCTCTCTGGTGCAAGTGCAAATGTGGCTTGAAATGCAGAGGGGAAATAACTGTATTTTCAGAAACTAATATGTACATAGCCTTAATATACACAACTGTGCACATGGTAGGGTTGCCATACATCCAGAATTTCCAGAACAGCAGTGTCCAGGCAAAAATCGGTAAAATGCCTGGGAAAATCTGGATGTATGGCAACCCATGTCAGCACTGTGGTTTTTGCTGGTTTTCCTTAAAAATAGTTCAAAAGGTCATCCCCCCCCCAAAAAAAAGGCTGAGGAAAGAAAGAAAACACAATGTGATGAATGCAATGGATAGCTTGAATCTTAGCCATTGTGACAGAGGTGGTAATTTTTTTCTCTAGTCACTCTGGAGGCCTACATTATAGCCCACAAGGAATTTTTATGCCTCTGGGTCTAATGTAGAAAATCAGGTTGAGTAGTCTCTCTCCAGACATGGGAAGTCTCGTCCAGTTTTTCCCACAGATAGTGGGGACATCTGGTAGTGAGCGGGCAAGTCTTACCCACAAAGATATTTCTGTACACAAAAACTAGTTGTCATCTTGTCACAACTGGCAAAACGGGATTAGGCAATAATCTCCACTGCACCGGGTTTGTTGCCACAATAACAAGAAACCACATATGCACACAGTGCTGAATTATGATGGACAACATCTCACCTGTTCCAAGAGATCTTGCAATTCATGTTAGGTTTTGGACCAGCAGTGTGACTGGTGCACAGTGAGAGAATCTGTCAATATCAGCATCATTTCTAGAGAATTGGATTAGGCCACAGTGGACTGTATGGCAGGAGCCTGTTATGGGCCCTCATAAAATTTGGCTTTCACAAAACTGAATGTTGGACTGGGACCTGGGAGACCAGGGTTCAGATCCCCACTCTGCTGTGTAGCTCACCTGGGACTAGTAAGTAGGGGCTAGTCACTAGTCTGTGGGTTGACTCTGGGCAAAACTCTGGATACAATCCACTGTCTCTCAACCTAACCTACTTCATAGGGCTGCTGTTAGGATAAAATGGTTAGAAGAACTATGCATGCCACCTTGGATTCCTTGAGGCAGGATATGAATGCAATAATAAATAAAACAAGGCACCAATTCTGGACCGAACTTCATATGATGTCAAATGCATACAAGAAATTACTGTATTTTTAAGTCTATAAGACGCCCCCATGTACCGCATAAGACGCCCCCTATTTTGGGGGGGCTCAGATTTAAGAAAATGGGGGAGATATATCTGTGTATAGGATCCCCCCTAATTATTCACATTATTTTTTAGGGGAAAACCTAGTCTTATACATGGAAAAATCCAGTAACATGTGTACTTTTATTGTTTAAATGTCAGCTGCATAGGGTGTGGGGCAGGATTGGGACTGAGGTGCATAGGGAGGGTTTTTAAAAAATCTCTTTTGTTGTGTGCCACTGTCCTGTTGCAAATTACTCTCCCACAAAACTGATATTTGCCACAGGAAGGAGGAGTCCATTCTGCTTCCAGTTCAGCATTCAAGTGTCAAACAGAAGGGGCGGGAACAGGTTGGAGAAATCTAAGAAAGTTCCTGCTTGTCTTTTTCTCTCTTGCCTTCTCCAACTGCTGCTTGAAAACTAACAAGGAACAAGTATCTCCCCTCCCCCCATGACCAATTATTCTAAATCAGCAGTGGGGAACCTGTGGCCCTACAGATGTTATTGGACTCCAACTCTCATCAACCCAAGTTAGCAAGGCCCAATGCTGTTGTTGCTGAATCAGAGCTAGACCCCGTAAATTTTAACCTTGACCCTTATGCTTTGTCATTACATATCACTTCCTCCTTTTAGTTTTCTTTCAAAACCTTCCCACAGCCAATTAGTGTTTCTTTTTTTAAGTTGGCAGGAAAGCAAGATTACACACACACACACACACACACACACACACACACACACACACACACACCCTCCATAACTTATAGATCCTCGGCATATGGGCTTGGAGCCAGCTAGAAGACGAAGGTTTGTAGTAGCTTCATTAAGAATGGAGAGGCTGAGCGTGAAGTCGCACTGCAGGCTTCCTCCAGGGATTTGCTGCAGTCTCTCAGGAGATGGATTACTACCAGCCTTTTTTCCCCACTACCAGATTACTGCAGTAATGCTACTGCTGACATTTTTTACTGGAGAAAGAGGAACTGGGATTCTAGGGGGAAATCAGGAAGCCATCCAGGGCTCCTCCACTGAGATCCTGCAAACCTGAGTTCATTTTCCAACTGCCGCAGCAGAATTTTGCAATGCAGATAGAAAATGTAATCGAACTAATGAGCTACAGAGGTGACAAATGCTTCCATTTATTCATTTGTTTGTTTGTTTGTGTTAAAAAGCTTTCAGAATTAATTTCCCAGGCACTCATTTTATATCAAGATACTGCAGAATGTTTTCGCATCGACTGTCTCCCGAGTTTATTTATTTACTTTTTATTTAAAAGCATTCATTCCCACTCTTCTGTTTTTTTCAGTGCTCAAGGGGATGGCCAGAAGGAGCTCACTGCATCTTTTAAAACAGGGTCATAATATCAAGAATAAAGTCAACATTCTAAATTAAAAGGGTGTGTGTGGGGGGAGGGGTGTTAGTGCATAAAACAAGAACCAGTTCAATAGAATTATTGCAACCCAGAAGGCCAATCACTTCAAGGAAAATGAAGGTCCTTGCCAAACAGCAAAAGATCACGGGGGGAGGCTGGGTGGGAGAAGGGGACAACATGGACCTCCATTGGTAGGGTGTTCCATGACCTTGGTGTGGCCAGAGAAAACGATCTCCCCAGCATCAGAGCCTCAGCTACTGATGGGAGAGACAGGGCTGGCCTTAGCATTAGGTAGGCAGAGTAATCTGGCTGACTCAAGCAGAAGGTGCCAAAGGACAGAGGGAGCTGAGTGGGGCAGTGAAGTGTTCTGGGGCACAGCTGGTTGAGTAGTATTACCTGCCCCACACCCCCTAGGCCGGTCTGCTGCCCTTAGCTGTGTAAGAGCAGTGCATGCTGTCCTGTTGCAAATATCGGAGCAAGATTGAACTGCCTATCTGGTTGGCTTCTGTACGTGGAATGAGGGGGCACCATTTTGTCATTTGCCTCAAGCAGTGAAAAGTCTTGGGCTGGGCTGGCCTGGCCTGAAGGAGAGCCTATGCAGAAGATTTTAAGGAATGGATAGATTCAGTTGGGGTGAGGTTGGCTCCCCCGCAGTGCTCCGATTCATGGAGCTGTTATCTGCGCATGTGTGCTCATCTGAACATATGCTCCAGCAGTCTCAAATATTCACACTAATCTTAAGTATGAAATGAACGCGGCCAAGGTTTTCTAGTTGGATTGAAGCTGGCTGGAGGGGAAAAAATGCATCAAACAGCAGTATTTGTCAAGAAACTACAGGATCAGTATAGATTGCGAATGTGGCTTCAAAAATTAGCAGTGGAAGCGCAATGGATCTGGAGTAAATGGTAATGTGAACATAAACTCCCTTGTTAAGATTTTGGCTCAAAGTTATTTTATAATAAATAAGAAAAATCTGTATGCCCCAGAGCACAGTCTCTGCAATGACCCGATACTTGGCACCTGTCGTTCCCATTAAAGCAGGACAAATGTCACATTTTAACAGGTCACTTACGGGCATTCCTCCCCCATTCTATTGTTGGAAGCATTTCTGCCCAACCAGGATATTGATTGTAAACAGACACGAGTAAGATTATTTATATTTGTTACATTTGCTGCAGACCTCAAAATAGAATGCATTTAACAACAAACAACAGCAAATTCAGATATGGGCAGGCTTCAAGAAAGTCAGAGCAAATTTAGAGGAAGCCATTAGGCTCAGTTACCTAATTAGGTTTACATGTGCTATTTTCCAGAGGTCCTTTGTTTGTGGCTATATAAACAATGGGGGGATTTTTTAGAAGGACAATGAAGAACATGGACATTTTCTGCATTCTGCATTACTGCAAAGGTGTTAGAGCTTATTAATAAAGAGAAAAAATATATTTCTACAAAACAAAAATGATTGGGGTGGTGGTATTTACTTACTGAATTTATATCCCACCCTTCCTCCTCCTCCTCCTCCTCCTGCTTTCTGCTTTCTGCTTTCATAAAAACTTGCATGGGGTTTTGGTTGGTTTTTTTTTTTAAAAAAGTGTTGCAGACATAATTAGCTGAATTGTACCATCTAGTGGCTCCATGGAGAATATCCCAGGCCTAGAAATTACATCCCAGAAACACCTAAAATTATGGGATTTATTATGCAGCAAGCCTGCTCTTACAGGAAAATAATAATAATTGAGGTAAAACAGAAGGTGAAAATAGCTTTCAGGGGCCTATGCTAAAACTCAACTATTTTTGATGGACAATTGCGTACCTTACAAAGATAAAAGAGGCATTGGTAATGTAACCTAGGGAGGATGTGAAATTGTGCTGCCTGAAGTTGTACTTTGAAATTGTGCTGCCTGAAGTTTCTTTCATCTGGTCCTAAAACACAGTGCAACAAGGACAGAGAGAGAGACCAAGGAAAACAAACTCTTGTGAAAGTTCAAGAAAGAGTAGCCAAGGCTTTCCCCCCCAGTAACTGCCATCTCATTTATTTTATTTGTTAAATTTCAAAAACAAACAAACTCACCTTTTCATTAAATGCTGTTCAATAAAATGCAAAGTACAAAAAGACCATGTTTTTAAAGGCAGGAGAAAACACACCAATAAAATCAAACCTGCTTTAAATATTTTTCTGGTATCACTGCTTCTGTCCCTGAACACCAAAAAGTCTATTATAACACATAACAATGTTCCTCCAACACAGCTTAGATTCATCCCTTACCCATTGGTACTGAGAGCCTTTATGGCAGGAATGGAAACTCTCACGCAGAATGCGGCCCCTCAGGCCTCCCTATATGGCCCTCGGAACCCTCCCCTAGGTCCCACCCCCTCTCTCCAGGCCACGCCCCTTCCTGCCCCTGATTCTGGCTGGGATGTGTCTTGGAACTCTGATCACACCTCTTGCTTGTCTGAATGGAGGATGGTGAAGGCTATGTGCAGAAACAAATCTACTGTACACAAGGGTAGCACATCCTGTTTTGTTGCCTGAGGTGAAATGGTAAAGTGCTACCCTGCCGTCTCCGCTGAAGCCACCCTTATCTGGATTGCACAGCAACACTTGCAAAGCAGCAATGGCAATGGTGGTTTCTGGCAAAATCTCATGAGATCGCACCAAAATCTGATGAAATCAGGTGTGTTCCATGAAATCTCACTCAATTTCAGTAAGATCTTGCTGGAAACCGACTCTGTTTCTCTGCCTAAGGTGGCTGCCTCAAACTACCTCATGGGTGGACCAACCCTGACAGTACAAAAGTAAAAATTAAGTTTCACTTTTGCCTCTGCTCACCCACCACACACTGGCATGTGACTCTTAGAAGGCTTTCCATAAGTGGATATGGTTCTCAGGCTTTTTTTTTTTAAAGGTTTCCGCATCCTTCTTTTATGAAATGATTCCCTGTAGAATCCCTGATCAATTTCTGCCCTGGGTCAGGAAAACGCTGAGCAATAGGGACAAGATAGCCATAGCCTGATAAAGAATATTTGCTTCATCCTTGAAGAAAGTCCCTGCATTCTGAGGACTTTCTCCTGCCCCAGTCTTGACAGCTTTGAAACACAGCCTTGCAATAAAGAGGGGATTCCCATTAGGGTTACCATATGGTTGCCATATTTTGAAGAGCAAAAAGAGGACACATTTGCTGACTTCTACTTTTCACTGTGATGACTTTCATTTTACATACCCATGAAAAAGAGGATATGTTGTACCACTGGTCCATCTAGCTCTGTGTTGTCTACCCTGACTGGCAACAGCTCTCCAAGGCTTCAGACAGGAGTCTTTCCCAGGCTTACCTGGAGATGCCAGGGATTGAACCTGGAACCTTCTGTATGCAAAGCAGATGATCTACCACTGAGCTACAGCTCTTCCTCAATGACAGCTCACTGGGAGCCAGTGTGGTGTAGTGGTTAAGAGCGGTAGACTCATGCAGCTGCTGAGTGACCTTGGGCTAGTCATACTTCTGAGTGACCTTGGGCTAGTCATACTTCACAGAGTGTTTGTTGTGGGGGAGGAAGGGAAAAGGAGATTGTTAGCCGCTTTGAGACTCCTTCGGGCAGTGATAAAGCAGGATATCAAATCCAAACTACACCTCCTCCTCCACCACCACCTCTTCTTTTTCTTCTTCTTCTTCTTCTTCTTCTTCTTCTTCTTCTTCTTCTTCTTCTTCTTCTTCTTCTTCTTCTTCTTCTTCACCACCACCTGCCTATCTGAAGAAGGATTTGAATATTAAGGGAGAAGGCAGTAATGTCCAGGAATTTTCTTCATCATCATCTATCCTCTCCATGTCTATACCACCCTTCCTCTTCTTGCTTCTGCTCTTCCCATTTCCATCTCTCTGTGGAGCAACATGCTCTAATCCAAACCATTTCTATTTCCTTACTTAGGAACTCAATGATTCAGTGTTTTTTGGTGTGTGTGTGTGTTTAAAACTAAAATGGGCCTCAAAATCTGATTTTCTGTTGGAAATCGCAGCACAGGCAACTGTCATTTCAAGGGCAGCAATAAGGAAGTTCTGCTTTTAACCACACAGTTGCTGAAATGAGGAAGTTGTCGCTTCTGTGGAGATGAGGAAGTTGGAGATAAATATAGTTTCTGAAGATATCACAATGCACGGTGATGAAGGCAATAAACTGAACACTCAGTATCAATAAATGACAGAAAGCTGCTCCAGTGTTCCTTTGCCATTCTCATCAACAGGAAAAAGAAAAAGAAAAACAAGGAGATGAGACCTAGACCTGACCACAAAGATAAGAGATGATATAAAATGGCTCCATATAGCAGCCTTCTCACTTCCCATTTCCTATTTATCACAGCTGAAATAACAGATTTTCCATTGCTCTTCAGCTTTGGGAGCAATTGCTCACAGTAATGCTTGGTCAAATGACCTAATGAGGTTAAAGCCCTACTACTTTTCATCTGAGCTCAGTAGAAGACTATAGACTGAATTAGGTTTGTGTTTTTGATCTCTTTAGGTTTCTTTTCTAGAATAAAAACAACAACAACCCAAGCCATAATGAACGATAAGTATTTACAATGGCTTGAGTTCCTGTGAGCAGAGTTACCACTGAAGCCCCCTGAAAATCTGCTCAGGGTGGGGGGTTCAGGATGGGAAACCTCTGGCCCATCAGCCTAATTAAGGGGGCACTAATTAGCCCACAATGCTATTTCCCCGCTAAACCACTCCTACCTGCCTCCCACCTGGTGTCATATGTACTTAGTGTAGTTGATGGGGATGGGAAACTTATAGGCCTTCAGCAACAAGGCAACTGTTGCTGCTATGTTTGGCTATGGTACTGTGCTTCCCCAGGAAATCTACTTTTCTATAGATTTATATGGATGAGCATTTAACTACATGATTTCTCTTACCAGCAGTCTGAAATCTGGCACATGCTGTGCTCATTGCGAAGATTGGTCCTTACAACAAATCTTGGCAAGCGAAGGAAAAACAATGAGGAGCACCTCAAAAAATGCTAGGCCGGGGATGGAAGAGCTGCAACTTATCTCTTCATCTGTAAGGGCTGGCTACCATAATTTTCCAGGACAAAACTGTAATTAGTTTTCTCTGCCTGCCATTGGCTTTGGCGCCCCCTACTGTTGAGCTCCCTTCTTTCTGCCCTATCAGTCGCAATGTTCACCAGTCACCATTGCTCATGCTTTAATTCCAGAAGTTTACTCTATTTCCAAGCAGGGCTGGGGAGGATTCTTGCCTGAAACTCTGGAGAGTTGTGTTAAGCAATACTGAGCTAAATGTACCAATGGTCTGATTTAGTATAAGGCAGCTTCTTATTTTCCCAAGTTCCATCATATGCAATTAGGTGCAGATGGTTTATGACAATAAACTTGTCATTGTGGAGCAGAAATTATTCCTCACTCAAACACAAATACCTACCTCGTTAATTGCCAGTTAAATCAACCCACCTGCGTCACCCAATAGCTCCCTCGCTCCTCCCTGTGCCAGCAGTGAAAACATGATCTGTTGGGAGAAAACTATATTTGTGCTTTGTTATCTAATTTGTTTCACAGAGTTGGCTTTTGTTTCAGTTGGGTGGGGTGGGGGTGGGGGAGTAAGGGCCTATGCAAAAAGCCTTTGCAGATAAAATGACTTCTGAGAAAAGCTTTAAAGGAAAAGATAGTATGTGCTGAAGTCTGTAATCCTATACAAATTTAACTGGGACTACATTACATTATTTGAAGCTGTATAAAAAGCTGGACTTGAATCACTCAAATATGCTTATCTCTGGATGGCTGCAACATCAAATGATGATTTGCATGTATTAAAAAGGTATTATAAATCAAACAATAAGGATGATTCTTTAATACACGCAAGTCCCACTTTATGAACGCTTGCTATGCAAAAATTCACTTATCTGAGCACAACAAATTAGTACCCAAACCTCTCTACATGCACTGCAGATACACAACCCAGATTACATGTTCAGGAACACATTAACAATTTCCCCATAGGAATCAATGGAAATTATTGACTTGTTATGTGAATAGGAATTGTTGCCTCTTTATGCGAACGCTCACCTAGCAAATGATTTCCAGAGAACCGAGTGTACTGTACATTTCAGTGAAGTCAGTCAACATATTCAGCTGTGACTGGACTCAGCTATGTACATGATTATCCTTAATCCAGTCTCCACTTTCCTAGTGCTCAGTAAGCATCACCCTCTGACCTGTGCCAATTTTAGCCAAATTATGCTCCCCCAGTTTTCTAAAAACAGTAGCTAAGGCAGGACAAAAGGTTTAGGGAGCTACCCCCTGCCGCAATATCGGAGCACTGCATTATCCTGCCCCCCTCACTGGACTAAAATGGAAGAAGGGGTCAAAGAACAGCCCTATTTATGCATTCTATGTTATCTTCAGGGACCCAGGTGGCGCTGTGAGCTAAACCACTGAGCCTAGGGCTTGCTGATCAGAAGGTTGGCGGTTCAAATCCCTGTGACGGAGTGAGCTCCCGTTGCTTGGTCCCAGCTCCTGCCAACCCAGCAGTTCGAAAGCACATCAAAATGCAAGTAGATGTATAGGAACCGCTATAGCGGGAAGGTAAACGGCATTTCCATGTGCTGCTCTGGTTTGCCAGAAGCGGCTTTGTCATGCTGGCCACATGACCTGGAAGCTATATGCCGGCTCCCTCGGCCAATAATACAAGATGAGCGCGCAACCCCAGAGTCGGTCACGACTGGACCTAATGGTCAGGGGTCCCTTTACCTTTACCTATGTTATCTTCATATACACTAAACATGCAGACAGTGGGTGGAGCAATATGACTCTATACAATGAAATACTTTCTCAGGGCTCCTGATCTTGAGAGCTGGAAGAGGATATGTGGACTTGTTCCTCAATGGGCAGTGGGTCACTTTCTGGTGGGCTTCAGTGCCACAGGCTGGTCATTGCGCCTCCTCAGTTGCCTGCCCTGACCCCTAGCTGCAGCTCACTATCTTTTGGTTGGACCAGAACCAGCATTGGCCTCTTGCCTACTAAGGGAAGGTGGCCAAGAGACTTTGGCTGCATTAACATTGCAGTTTATTCTATTTTCCCAAGGTTTCCCCAATTGTTAAGTTCCACATTGTATTGGAGCTTTCACAAGATGTAGAAGCTATTTCCAGAACTACAGCGGAATATAGAGGAACTATAGTGCAAGGAGTTTAGTACTCATCTCTACATTATTTGCAAATGGATTTTTTTCTCTGGAAGTAAATAAACCTGTACAATATTTCACTACAGTTCCAGAAATGGTATTTATGTCATGTGAAAGCTCATATGTAATGCAGAACTTAATAGTTACAGAACAAACGGTCATGTGAATGTAACCAGAGCAAGCAACCAAGCAAATTCTGCCGAACACAGGGAGGCTGAGTCACATTACCTACACAGCAAATGTCTGGACTTAGCTTGAGGAAAACTGAACCATGGAACTCCTTGTCACAAGGAAAATGCTGTAAAAATGAATTTAGTATTTACCAAAGACGTATTTGATATCAATAGAAAATGGTACCAGTAATTGCCAACTGATTATGCCACGCTCTGCCTCCATCTGCCACCACAAGGGGACCCTGGGGTGTAGAAAGTGTGAGAACCCCTGCGCTAGAAATATGTTAAGGTTTTTATTATGGAAAATAAATAACCACCACTGGAGCTAGATATTGGCTAATGCAATTTATGTATTAAGAGCCTACCTAGTTTCTGTCAACTTCAGTTCTGGGATTTTGATTCTTCTGGGCTTTGCTGGTGCGTCACAGTAACCTTGGCTACAGAGCAGCTATTGATTCAGAACACAAAGCATGTATGAGAGAATTTCTCTGCACAATTGAGTGATTGTGGCCATTACAAGCAGCTACTGTCGCTGAAGCAATTCTAGAATTTTTGCCACCTCAGTAAATGGTAATAAACCTGGTAGGAGTTCTTCCTATACTTTTCCTTGGCAATCTTGTTTACTGGAGAGGCCTCATCCTGATGTCCAGCCTCGCTAAATCTTTTCAAATGTAGTCGTGGTCTTTTTCATGTGCATTACACACCTTCAGACATGGAAGGAATGTTAGGGAGAGAAATGCAAAAGTCCCATTTGAAACTTTCAAATTGGGATGAAGGAAGAATTCAATTCAGTTCACATTTAAAGCTGAATCTGTCAAATTCACACTTTCTGAAACAGTATGAGAACTGAAACATAGCCAGCCTTCCAAATTTGCACATCTGAATTTTGTGATGCAGTTCTTTGATCAGTGTTTACAAAAATGCTTATGTTAGGGGAAAGTGTGCCTAAAAGTGAACACTTTGGTGAAAATAACATATAGAAATGCATTGTATTTGGATAAATTATTTGCAAAAATGTGTACATCAGTCAAAACTGCAAAAAATGTGTTTATTCGTTTAAAAATCACACTAAACTGCTGAAGAATTTTCATGATTATTATTATTATTAAAAAAACTTTTTTGCAATTGCTGCAGGTATGTGGCAATCTGAATTTAAGATTGGAAAAATGAGAAATGGAGAGAACCAAAATTGACAGGTCTTTCCATTTCTACCTGTAAGTAAGTCCCACTGAATCAATTGAAATCATTTCACCAAGATATATATCATTTCAATTGAAATCATTTCACCAAGATATACAGTGGAACCTCGGTTTATGAACACCTCGGTTTATGAATTTTCAGTTTATGAACGCCGCGGACCCATCTGGAACGGATTAATTCACTTTCCATTACTTTTGATGGGAAAGTTCGCTTCAGTTTATGAACGCTTCAGTTTATGAACAGACTTCCAGAACCAATTACACCCATGTTTCAGTTTATGAACGCTTCAGTTTAAGTACTCCGCGGACCCGTCTGGAACGGATTAATCCACTTTCCATTACTTTTAATGGGAAAGTTCGCTTCAGTTTATGAACGCTTCAGTTTATGAACAGACTTCCGGAACCAATTACAGCCATGTTTCAGTTTATGAATGCTTCAGTTTAAGTACTCCACGGACCCGTCTGGAACGGATTAATCCACTTTCCATTACTTTCAATGGGAAAGTTCGCTTCAGTTTATGAACGGTTACTCGGCGGACCGTCTGGAACGGATTAATCCACTTTCCATTACTTTCAATGGGAAAGTTCACTTCAGTTTATGAACGCTTCAGTTTATGAACAGACTTCCGGAACCAATTGTGTTCATAAACCGAGGTACGACTGTATATAGAAAGCACTTCTCCAAGTGGATTGTGTCTTTTAAATGCCCCCCCCCCGTTTTAGACTACAATCTTGTTTGTTTGTGCCTAACATGTTAAGAAATTGTAAGAAGTGGCTAATGATCTTCTCTTTAGATTTATGCTCATCCTTTTCTCTAATCTGCACACCAAGAAACCATCAAAGTTCTGCAATTGGGTTACTCGGATACAGTGCCTTGGTGACTTAACTTTCATAATTCCAGTATGCAGATTATGCAGGTTTATATTTATTTATTTGTTTAATTAGCATCCTTTACATATTTTAGTGCTGTTGTCTTTAACAAGGCTTTTGAATGCAGGTATGGATAAGACACCTGCAAGCTCCATGCTCTGGTCGCTGAAAATCTAGTTGAGCTACTTTTGATTTGCCAAGATTTCACAATACATTTTCAAGTTTTCTCCAGGGTCAAAAGAAACAGCAACTTGCATTTAAATGCTTCAGGCTGATCTAGGATCTCTACAAGTATTTTAGCAAACTGGAATGAAGAGATCCATTTAGTTTTTAGCATGCATTTGTCTCACTCGTTTTGCTTATTGATTTCCTCCTCCAGGGATTAAAAATAAACACTACACAACACAAGTTATGCTTTTTAGCCCCAATCAGTATTCTTCGCTCTAGCTCTTCCTTATAGGAGTCTTACTGACAAACCTCGGTGTGGAATTAATTGATAACCTCCCTCCCCCTTTAAAGATGTTTCTTAGGGCACATCCAAACCTTTCTGCAAAAAAATAAAAAAATGGATTTACTGTGATTCAGAAATGTTGGGAAAATGTACTGGCAAGTGTAGGATTGGATGTAATGTCATGTACCCTTCCTGCCAGCAAATCAGAAAGAACGTTCAACAAATAGCCAATGTGGTTGCAGAATGCTCAATAAACAGGTAACCTGGCAGTACTCTCATAGTTTAGCAGGAAAGGAAAATAAACCAAAGACTTATGTGAGCTGCACAGAGCTAGGAAGTATTCATGGAAAATAGGAAGTGAGGGCATTGCCCACATGCTCAACTGTTTGCACATGCCTAAATCATATTCAGTGAGTGAAGGTCACTCATAGATCATAGATTGCATAAATAAAGAGCTGTGGGGTCAGTCTTGAAATGTATTGAACCTTCAGATTATAGCCCTTGTAGGTCTGTAAAACGACCTCAAGCTCCTGCACCCTCATTTATGCTGCTCTGTTATGTGGTAATGCAATTGCACCTTGAAAGAATTCAATTTCGGGAGATGGAATGTGCGCTTCTTTAAGTGGCTTCTGACCTCCTTAATGGAGTCTACATATGCTGAACAGGAGATACTCTCAGAACGACTGCCAGCAGTAGGAGCTAAGGCTGATTGACATTCTTACCACCTGCCTCATGCTCTTTTTAGTTCTGCATCAATGGTAGGCAATGCTCTGCAATTCTACAATATATTATTGACACAATAATAGTGCACTGATTTTTCTTCATTAGTTTTCCATGATGCTTCGCAAATGCTATACATTGTTGCTTTCTGGAGGGGTTATAGCACAACAGAAATGGCAGAAAAAAACCACCCTGGCCCTGACTGGTGGATGCTGTACTCAGACTTGCATCTTGGTTTTTGTCAAAGTCTTTAATGTGAAGGTCAGTATGATACATAAATCCAGCTTCAAAGCATTCAGATTCCAGGTGTCACAATGGTCTAAGTTCATAGCTAGGCATAAGCTAAGAAGACGTTGCCGCAACACTAGACTTGCCTCCAAAGCTCTCCTTGTGAATAGCAGGGGGAGCACAGCCATTTATAGAATCCTAGAACTGTATAGTTGGAAGATGACCCAAGGGTCATCTAGCCCAATCCCCTGCAATGCAGGGATTTCCATGGTTGATGTCCTGAGCCACGGGATGGGGCAAGCAAGTGGGCGTTCCTCCAAGTAGGCTGAGTTAACTGAGTCTGCTAGTGCCAGCACAGTTTTATAAACACCCATGGTGATGTATGCAAAGTCAATGAGGCCAGCTCACTATCTGATCCCGGTCCATGCAGAGCTTGTCTGAAGTCCAGGACAGGAATCATGTTAGAATAAAGTTATAAACTCAAACAAAAAAGCAGCCAGTCCCTAGAGGGAACCACCCACCCCCCAGCCAGCTTAGCCCTCCAAGGCTCCCCCTTCTGCATGGGCCTGGTCTGATCTATCCCCAAGCATTTCCCAGAGATGGACAGCTCTTTGCTGGTGGGAGCTGCTATGGTGATATATAATTTGGGGTGTTATACAGCATTGAAAGCAGAAAAATGAGCACAAAGCATACTTAATACACAATGAAAAGGATGTCTGTAGGGGCCCTAGATTAGCGAAAGTGGCAAAAAGAACCATCAATTAATATTCTTCCTTTGTGATCAATCTGTCATCGAGTTTAATTACCCTCTGGCTATTAATTGAATATAATGTGATTGTGACCTTTCAGAAACAAATTTCTGCAAAATGCTTTGTAAACTTATTCGCACATGAATCTGATTAAAGCAGAAGCGCTCTACACATTTATCTAGGAACTTACTTCTGAGTAGGCAATTGCAGTTAACCAATGTAATTGTAGCAATGCTATTAAAGCAAAGTGACATGGGCTGGGGACAATCTTTATGTCTACATGCAGCATTTGATGTATATAACCATAATGTCTGTGTATAAATTTGCATAGATGCTTAATTTGCATAGTTCCTTGGTATTCATTCCAAAGTGAACTGGAGCCAAAGCATTTGCTCACATTTATCCTGTATCCCACTTTCCTCCCTCTCACTCACCTTCTGTTGTCTTTCCCCCACCTCAAACTAAATTTAGATTCCTTGAGTCCTGTGGTACAGATAGGAGGCCAGAGATAAAGGCATGGATTGCAGGAAAAGAGCTGGTCAGGTTAGAGGGTTAGCCCTTTAAGACTGACTCCAGCTCCAAAGGCTGTCCTGCTACTGACTCCAGCTACAAAGACTGACTAGCTACGAAAGCTGTTTCCGCTGCTCATGATGCCTAGAGACTCTCAGGGTGCGATATTGATTAGGAATTGTTGCCGGCGGTCAAGAATTTGTTTTGCAGCTGCATTATTTTTTGCCATTATCAGGATTATGTTCTTGTGTTTTAAATGTTAGACTTTATCTTGAATTATCAGTGGATTGTTTTATAATATACAATAAAGTTTTTTAGTTTATTGTTTATGGCTATTTAAATTTTGTTATATCTTGTAACTGTTAGTGAATGATGTAAACTTTTCCTGTTGTGGGAGACCTTGAGCATGATTTACTATGCAAAGGCAGCATACAAATCAATGGTGATAACAATTCTCCGGCTCCATCACATGTTTACAACAAACCTCTGCAGTAGAGAGCTTTGTGTATCCATGGAGGTTCATTTTGCAAGTGGGAGTCCTGGGAGATCAGGGTTTCTACTTTCATAGCAGCCTCAACAGACACAGTGCACTTCCAGACTGATGCTATTTTTGAATGGGATTCAATCACACACCGACAATTTCAGATTGGGCAATTATAGTTTATTGGTAGGTCTTGTGAAACAAATCCACACTCCCCCTCCACTCCCCCCCCCAAAAAATTTGGGCATCTTGTGATAGGGAAAGGAGCAGAAAAATGGGCTGCAAAGAGTGGGATAATCCTTGCTTTGACACAACTTCATCTAACTTCCCTGCAAACAAATCAGAATGAATGCCAGTGTGGTGTAGTAGTTAGACTGCTAGCACCTGGAAGACCAGGGTTCAAATCTCTACTCAGCCTTGGGCCAATCACTCACCCCCCAGCTTTACCTACCTCACAGGGTTGTTTTGAGGATAAAATGAGGAGCTGGGGAGCTATGTGCACCATCTTGAGCTCTTTGCAAGAAAGGTGGAACATAAATGTAATAAATAAAATAGTCAATGATGTCTGATCTCCCTGCAAACAAATCAGGACAAATGTGGAGGTCATCTGGAAGTGCGCACTGCAGACGTTTGCTGCAAACATGTGAAGGCTAAATGAGAATCCTCACTGTTGTGCTACCTATATTTCCTCTTCAGGCAATAGTGCCTTAAGTGGGCTAGAGTATTCTGATATTTGAATTCACAGTTCATCTGCAACAGCAACACATACAAACCCATTTGCCACAAGCCCTGGCAATTAGCACTGGGAGCTGAGATCATTTGGCAACATACAGGAAAGCGCTCCAAAATGTGACCCAGTTTTACTTCAGCGGCAAGTCATTACAATTCAGGTTTTTAGAATGACAGCCACTGTTCTACTCATGGGTGATTATTAATTACAAAGAAAGCCTGGTCCTTTCAATCAATGGAAAATTAAAAGGCTGCTGACCCCCATGCTGTTCCCAAATCCTGCAAATGCAGCCTTTGCATTACTACCTGTTTAAAGGCACGTAGAATCTCAATTAGAGCTTGCATAGATAGGATTGTGTTATGGATTGAATAATGAGAGAGCTGGATCAAACTTCTTCAATAAATGCCAAGTGAAGGAAAAGTGTTTTGTTTGTATTTTTTTTAACTGCCAGATCATTAAAAAAAATGTTTTCCCTTATTAATAACACCACACGTTGCCAACATACTTAACACTGTGAGTCTTGTTTCCAAAGCTGAATAGAATAAGATGCTTGAAACAGCAGTTCAGTAACATTCAGAATGGCAACGGAACAACAAATTCTGGTGGCAAGATGGTTTTGTGTGTCTTTTGGGTGAATTCTGCTGAGCCTTCTTTTGATTGAGAGCCAGCTGGAGACGGTTGTTTTCCAGTTTGCATTCAGAACGTGCTTGCAGGGAACTGCTAGTGGGTGCCATTTATCGCTAACAGTGACTGTAATATTGGGTGCTATATGGCTCAACCTACTTTAGTAAGGCTTTTTGACAGTAGGCAAAATCACAGCCTATCGGGGTGGAGGTAGTTACCTGCTCTAGCAAATGGTGCACCACAAAGAGATTGTTTCTTGTTTCCTGAAGCTGGGCAGAAATCACAATGAGTTTATACTGAATTGTGTTAATAGTTTGACAAATTGGTTTGTTCTTTGCCTTACTAATATGCAATTGTGTTTTTGGTATTATTGTAATGTTTGTTAATGTTTAATGCTATTGTTCTTATGAAGAGCTGCTTTGAACTCAGCATTGTTGCTGGAAAAGCGGAATACAAATATTAAATCAAAAGTGGGACCACAGACAGCTCACTGTGGAGCTGCGTAAAGTCAGGCAGGGTATTTATTGGGCATGCACGTTTACTTCATCAATAAATTAGAGCTAGCTTAGTGCATTGCACACAACAGTGTATTGTGGAATCTGTGTTGCTTCTGCAAGCAAGATTTGTTCAATGTCCACCTGATGTCCTCATCAAGATACTGTCAAGCTACCAACACCTACTTCATAAGTACATAAGAACAGTCTGAAGATGTATTTTTGGAGATCTTCGCAATACAGTCGTACCTTGGATCTCAAATGCCTTGGCTCCTGAAGAAATCGGCTTCCGAACAATTGAAACCCAGAAGTGAGTGTTGTGGTTTTCAAATGATTTCCGGGAGCCAAACATTCAGCATAGCTTCCGCAGCTTCCAGTTAGTTGCAGGATGCTCCTGCAGCCAATCGGAAGCCGCGCCTTGGTTTTAGAATGGTACCGGGAGTCAAACGGACTCCCAGAACGCATTCTGTTCAAGAACCAAGGTGCGACTGTATCTTTTTGCTTTAATAACCCTGAATCATTTCAGGTATCAGCAAACTTGGTGTGCCACTGATTGCAGGCCTCAGTTGATATGGGCAATAATCCAGGTAGGGCAATTTGAGAGAGCCTGTTGGGTCTAAAAGCCTGGATTTAAGTATTATTAATAAATAAGCAATCACTGACCTGAATGCTTCATCTTCTAGCCAGTTCTCAATAGAACCCATATAATTAATCACCTCAACCCTGAATTACTGATCAGTGTTTAAAGACCACCAGCTGAGTATTAAAATAGCAACAGCAAAAAAGAAGCAAACTATCAACATCTTCCCCTGCTATTCAATTTGGATGAGATCTCTCGCTTCCTCCAAGGATTTAAGGTTTAGAGCCATAATCACCCTAGACCCCCCATTAGTAAGGCCCCAGAAAAATTCCCGTTTAAGCTTCCAACCAACCAGGGAGGCCAAGTCTTATTGGTCTCCTCACCACTGCCACCCAACATGAATTTCTTCTTCATTGATGTCTGGTCTTTGTCCAGCCATGGCACCAGCAGAGTGAATGATGAAGAATGACTCATGCCAAATTCATCTAGTTTTATTACTGTCAAACTTTTCAAAACCTCCAGTGAACCTAAAACACCAAATTGTCTCTTAGCAGACAAGCAGAAAGCCAGCACATAGAAATTTATTTCCCTGAAGCTTATTCTCCTAGCAATATCCTCTTTCTCTTAGCTTTTTCACAAAACACTGTGATTCCTTGTCCAGTTTCTGGAACACAAAAACCATATAATGTTTACATGGCATAGATCTGAGCAGAAAGGAATGATAGCTTTAATTTCACAGGTTGCAGAGCACTCTCAACATTCAGATGCAGAAAGCTGAAAACTGCTCATCTTGTAGCCTGAAATTAATTTTTTTGGTGTTTTTTTTAAAGATTCTCCTTAACTGCAAGATGTGTTTCCTGGATATTAACAGCAAACCATTCTTTTTCACCCTGCAGACAGTCCAAAAATACCTTATCTCATGTGTATCAAATTGCTCTATAAATTGGATCTTCTGTAGTTTGCACATTGCAAAAGGTACAGAGAGACCTGACTGGCCCTACCATTAGGCAGACTGAAGTAGCCCCTTCAGGCGGCAAATGCTGAAGAGCGGTAGACAGCAGGGAGGTGCTGAAGGACAGCATTCTGTGTACCATGCGGCCTACTCTGTCCCTGCTAAACACACCTTAAGCTAGCCTGTTGCCCTCAGTTACAGTGGACCATGCCATCCCATCACCGCTATTTGTTGGAAGCTTGGGTGCAACTCAGCTTGCTGAGCGGGGTTTGCATGGAGTTTAGACAGATAGAGTATGTGACCTCCAGATTCCCAGACTAACACTGTACCTTTATCTCTATGCCAACTTCTCTCTATCTCTTTGATGTTTTGACGGATACATCTTAGATTGCATCCTGTTTATAACTTTTTCCTCACACGTTCCCTGGACCTCAAGGGAAGAGGTCATCTTGGATCTATATCCTGAGAACAAAGAGAGAACATGGCTTCTTTGTTTCTCCAACTAGATACTTAGCTGAGACTGTGGGAGTCTGTAGGTACTTCCTTTACTAAACATTAAGTTTCTTATTTTAAACCAAGTCTCAGTCTGAATGCCTTTTAGTTAAAGGGGTGCTCCAAGCAAGGATTCATTTAACTAAAGTTAACTTCTATGCTAACACTGCTGATGCCAAAAGCTGGTCTGGTTGGCTTCTGTACATAGAATAGGGAGGGAACGGCATTTATTATAGTTATTATTACTATTATTATTTACAAAAACTACAGATAGACAACCTTTCTTAAAAGAGGAATTCTCCCCTTTCTCTCATACATCTCATTAAGATAATGCCTACTGCTGTAAATGTGCATGTCATTGAAAAATAAAGTATGCCGATTGCTTCAGAAGTATTTGTTTTACCCATGTGCCAAGGTAATCCACTGATCAATCAACTAAAGCTCCTGTGATTAATCAAGTAAGATTCTTTAATTAGGTGACAGTCCTATCTATAATCAGCAATATCTTGCGCATTCAAGTCTACAAATTGGGGACCTACACACATGGATGAACTTGCCCTCCAGTTTCCCAAGGGCAAAGTAGAGACATTAACACTTCCTCGCTTAGCTGTAGTGCTGTGCAAATTAATTAGCTAACACCTTCCGCAACACACACACACACCACTCAGCATTTGAAACAGGAAAAATGCCAGCTGAGTCTTCCTACATTTAGAGCCCTCAAGTTGCCAGACAGTAAGGAGGTGAAAGCTAACAGCACTATTTACAGGCATGCTGGTTTGTGCTGCCTCCCACATCTCTCATCTTACCTTACGGTTCACAGCAAGAAATAATTCATTTTTTTCTGCTTGAGTTAACACATTACCATGTGCCAAGGTTACCTCAAAGGAGAGCTGGGAAGGCAAGTCGCAGCAAGTGGCAGTTATCTAGAGGTTCAGGACAAGAGAGAGAGATGCCTCCTTCAAAACGCTTATGCATGAAAGTAATGTTTCACTGCCTCGAACATCTACGTCTCGCTGTGACTCTATTTCTTACTGCTAGAACCCATAGCTGCCAAGTTTTCCCTTTTCTCGCGAGGAAGCCTATTCAGCATAAGGGAAAATCCCTTTAAAAAAGGGATAACTTGGCAGCTATGGCTAGAGCACATAGCCAAGGCCCAAGAGCATATCTTTTTTAAAGGCCTTTTTTTAAATTTTTCCAAAGTACAGAAATTGGGGGGGGGGGGAGAGACAAAAATAAGATAGCTAAAGGTTAACCTGCAAAGCAAAACCACCCCTTATTTCTAAATTTGTCTGATCTGCCCACCTGTTAGCAAGGGGAGAGAAATTTCAGTTTGCATTTAGAAGTGAACCTACCAAGCCTACACATTGAGAAAAAATATGCAAAATTAAACACAGCCATCCTTGGGAATTTGTGTCGCAGAGTAGTTGTCCAGCCCAGTAATGTGTGCAAAGATGCATTCACTAGGGTAAAATGTACATTAATGCAGGGCCAGTCCAAAACATTTTGCCGCTTGAGGGAAAATAGATAATGGTGCCCCCTGCCCCCTCCTCCTCCTCCACCGCCTGAGGTGACTGGAAGCAGCCTGGGGAAGGAAAAAAGGAACCTGCCACCTGTAGGTGGCAGCAGCAGTGGCCCTGCTCTTCTTAGGCAGTGGTCACGTGCAACTAGTGCAGGAGGCAGCGAGCGGCATGCTCCTCGGGGGCCTGAATCTGCTGTCCATTCCGGCTGTCCCCAGCCTGCCGCCTGAGACGACTGCCTCACCAAGGCTCATGGGCAGGTGGGCCCTGATAAAACGCAACATGGTAGGGAGAAATAACATGCAAAAATGCATGTTAGGGGAAGTTGTTTTTGCAAAAAAGTGTGTAAAGGTAAAGGAACCCCTGACCATTAGGTCCAGTTGTAACCGACTCTGGGGTTGCGCGCTCATCTCGCATTATTGGCCGAGGGAGCCAGCGTACAGCTTCCAGGTCATGTAGCCAGCATGACAAAGGCTCTTCTGGCGAACCAGAGCAGCACACGGAAACGCTGTTTACCTTCCCACTTGGAGCGGTACCTATTTATCTATTTATCTACTTGCACTTTGATGTTCTTTCGAACTGCTAGGTTGGCCGGAGCTGGGACTGGGTTTTACTGCTGAAGAGGATGAGATTTTGTCGTACGCTGCAGCATATAGGCTCTGTGTCATGGCCTCCTAGCAGACTTGTGCTCCAAGGCCATTTTTGAAAGAGTCCCATCTGGGATGCCTGAGAGCCAAACTTGAGGTGACACCCATTCAAACTTTTCCACCTCAGTGAAAATGGCCAGTGTGAGCTCTGATCCAGATTGGAACTACAGCAGGGGGCAAAGGGTTAAAATCTCCTTTCCATCATGATATGGATCTGGTTTAGGCTTCCCTGTGCTGGTTATTGGTTAACAAGCTGTGCAATGCCAGACTACATGATATATCTAATTTAGCCCGAAGTAGAGTCTCCTTAATGGCTTGCAAACCTCTGCATGTGCACAATTTCCTCCTGCGATATAAAGCTGCTAGACAGGTGAAAAAATTCAGCCCTAAACTTCTGTATACAGCAAATATAACATGATATTTCTGGGACTGCAATCCTACTTACCTGGGAGTTAGTCTCATTAAGTCAGGTGGGCTTGCTTCTGAGTAAGCATGTACAGTATAGCATTACACTGTCAGTGTGCATTAGCAGTCCTTCTTAGAGTTGAAGATAAATTCTTCTTTCCATTTTTACAATTGGATTTTAAATCCTGATAACATGAATCAAGATGGTATCATTGCAATACTGATGGGATTTTTAAAAAATCAAAGAAGAAAGCACATTATTTCTTTAAGAACATTGCTTCCTTCCATTTCCTGTCAAGTAATTTAATATTTTCTCAGAAGATAAGCTTTGCCTATGGATACAAAGTCCCTTGTTAGATAACTCCACAATGCTATGGATGTAAGATTAAATCGCCGTAGTATTAATCAAGAATATTTTCTTGCATAAAATAGCATAATTGTTAGAGCTCCGGATTTCACAGCTGACAAAATATCTGATTAGGACTGCTTCACTGGCAATCCTCAGGTACAGCTTAACTAACCTATTTTAAAGTTTCTAAAAATACACTCAATTATCTTCTTCTGGAAGTGTTTGTTAAAATGACCTTCCTCGCGGGATATAAGCAAATTATTTGCTTGAGCTACTGCAATTCCTTTTGTGTCCCTCATCTTCAAAACATTTTATTTCAGAATTGTCCCACTTCTTTCAGAGGTACTTTCTCCAATATTTTTCTCAGCAATACAAGATAGAAATAGTATTGACTATAGTTTGTTAAGGGGTTTCTGGGAATTGTGACTCTGTGAATGGTAAACTACACTACCCAGAATTCTTTGAGGGGGGAAATATTCTTTCAGGACCTCCTCAGCCCTTACAGCCCAGCTCAATGACAGAGATAACCCAAAGGAGCAATGTCCCCCATGTTTCAAAAGCCCAACTGGCTTCAGCAAGAAGTCAGACATTTAGTGTCTCCTGTCCCAAGCTGTGGAATGCTCTTCCATCTGAGTGCCTTCAGATGCCTCTTGAAGACAGACATATATATATTCCACATACAGCTCCTGCCAACCACATACAGCTCCTGCCAACCTAGCAGTTCGAAAGCACACCAGTGCAAGTAGATAAATAGGTACCACTGTGGCGAGGTGTTTCTGTGTGCTCTGGTTTCTGTCATGGTGTTCCGTTGCACCAGTAGCGTTTTAGTCATGCTGGCCACATGACCCAGAAAGCTGTGTGCGGACAAATGCCAGCTCCCTCGGCCTGAAAGCGAGATGAGCGCTGCAACCCCATAGTCGCCTTTGACTAGACTTAACCCCCCAGGAGCCCTTTACCTTTTTACCTAGTGGTTAGAGTGCTGAACTAGGGTCTGTGACACCAGAGTTCAAATCCCCACTCAGCCAGGAAGCTTGCTAGGTGGTCTTGGGCCAGTCACTCACTCTGCGTCCAACCTACCTCACAGGGTTGTTATGAGGATAAAATGGGGAGCAAGAGGAACCACATTGAGCTGCTTGGAGGAGAGGTGGGATATGAATGTCATCCATAAAAACAAGTCACCCCTGTGTATTAACTCTTTGCACCACTGTGACGATCACCCCCAATTTAGGGACAGCATAGAAGAAGCTAAAGGGATTAGCCAGTTAGAACCCTAGGGGGCAGAGTTAGGAGGACTATATAAACCCACCCTGGGAAGAGGAGGGGGGGTTGGGTTTTTTGAGGTTTGAGGAAGGGTGGCGGGGAGTTCTGAGAGGGGCATGAGGAGAGAGTCTGAGGAGAGAGAGAGGGGTGGTGAGGTAAGAAGAAGGGAGAGATAGTCTGGAGCTGGAACTGTAGGTATAGGCCGGTATAAGACTTGTTACTAAAGATAATAAGAAATATTCATTTGGAAACCACATGCTTATGTACTGAACTTCAATAAACACAGTTTGTTCCAACATTATCCCTGACTGGAGTGAATGAAGAGATTGGTGGCAGCGGGTAATTGATCAGTGGTTGGTGCAGGTACCAACGGACCGTCAAACGTCTGGGGGGTTCTGTGCAGGTGGAGTGAACCGCCACAACCACTACTTAGGGAACGGGTGCAGTTCCAGTCATTATACGTAGAAAAATACAGTTTCAAAACAGTGCGACAGAAAGAACTTCGCCCACTGCATTTTGGCGGACCTGGTTGGCACATCACAATAAGCCATAACTATGGCACAGAGCAAATGTGCGGGTTCACAGAGAGGAGGTTGCGGCTGCTTCACTCTGACGCTGTCATTTTGCTGTTGCGTCATGAAGCCAAGCCATGGTTTGGCTTAATGTCATGGTTTTGTTTCTCTCCAGACTAACCAGGAGCTCTAACCAGGATCTGGGCTATGATTTACAGTTTGTCTGGGAGAGCTAAACCACGAGCCCTGGTTCAGTCGACATGTGAAGCTATTGCTTAGCTCAGCCTGTTGGAGCAGCAAAATGACTAGGGCTGAGCAAACTGGCGACATCTGGGATTTCAGGCACAGTTGTGTTAAGCCATGGTTTGGTTTAGCATGGCATGTGAACCAGGTTCTATTGGAAGCTTTAAATGCAGTAAGAACTTTAAAGCGGTTTTATGTAAAACCATAAAATGATGTCTATGTTTTCATCGGGAAAAATGTTGGAGGGTATGGATTACTAGGCCCACAAAATGGTATTACTATTATTCGGCAAAAGATACATTTCTAAATAAATATCCATAAGATGTATGGTTTCGGTGTTAAGTGGCAAAATATTTTTTCCACTTTCCTCCTATGATTCAAAGTCACATGTATATTGAGTGGGGAGAAGTACTAGAGACTCAGAAACTCCTGGTTGCTGATTCTTTTGTCAGCCGCTCTGTAGCAATCTCAGCTTCCCCGGGCAAAAATCGCTATAATGAAATAAATGTCGCTTCCTGGCTAGGAACAGCTCAGCTTTAAAAATTAGATTTTTGTTTCCTGTTGGTATAATATACTTGTAACTGGTGAAGTGCCCAGGGAGGAACATATTTAGTCACAGGGTTAGGGAGACTCCTAGTGGCTAAATGTAACCATTTTCAGCCATGCAGAAAATAAAATGCCCCACTTGCCAGATTGGTTAATGGTACAGCGGGGTCAGGATATGGCAAACGAAAATTAGATGTCAGGTATGATTGGATCTTTTCTGCAAAAGTCAGTAAGTGGGAGAAGTGGTGCTTATGGGGCAGAGGGAATGCAGTTAACTCTTTCACATGTGCAGTTTTTAAAATGATGTATTCCAAAGCTGCAATCTTTGAAAAATATTTGCCCACCTCCCAACATGCCGTTTCCCCTTCTGGTGGGCAAACATTCTTCAAAATACTTTTATCAGGAAAATAGAGCAGGGAGGAAAGGGTTAATCACCTCTTTTTCTCCCCCACCCCCAAATTGTGGCCCTCCCAAAACTGCTTTATAGTTTATAGAAACTGGAGATCCAATCACTCTCCTTCAAACCAAAATAATACCTTTATTTCAAATTCAAGCACAGTTGCTCTGAAATTGGCTGTTGCACTTTCAGAGTATACGTCTCTTTGAATGCAGTTTAAAAGGGGATGATTTAATGTTTTTGAGAAGCATTCTTCAATATTTTAAGGATATGTTGTCCAGTCCGATCCAATTCACATTCTATTCTCCTCCTGCCCTTGCTCTTACATTGTCCTTTACACCCAGAGTAGCTTAGTTACTAATAGGAAAGAGTTAGTTTTGTGTCTGCCTGCTGAGCTTATGTTGTGTAAGCACTATGCAGAGTGCACTGATGTTGTACTGGAAACAATGAAGCAGGAAGGAGAAGTGAATTAAAATCCAGCCAAGGCTAGTGACCGCTTGCTATCTTCTTCTGGAGGCAGACACGAGACACAGAACTTTTTTAAGCCTAGAGAGGCATCAGACCCTCTTTTCCACTATGCCGGGCTATTCAGAGTTTTTCTTCAACGTGGACCATGGGTATCTTGAGGGCCTGGTCCGAGGCTTCAAAGGTGGCATCTTGACGGCTTCTGACTATGTCAACTTAGCACAGTGCGAAACGCTGGAAGGTGAGTAGGAGTCAAACGAAATCTCAGTCTTGTGACATTTGAAAGTATCACAGCAGCCTCTGTAGCTCTGCTGGGAGGGGAATGGTATTCGATCAACTAACATTTGTTGAAATGTGATTTTTTTTTTAACGTTACTGAAACAAAACAAAAAATGGGATTGTCCTTCAAAAGGTCAACTGGAATTCATACTGGGATGAAGGCAGAAATCATATATATACTGTACCTTAGGTCAACTGAAATGACATTGAGTTTGTTGGGAATGTGTATCACTAGCATATCAACAAAGTATTAAAATACAGCTGCTGTCACCAGTTGGACTATACAAATAAACCAATATTCTTTTATACTTCTAGCCTAATTCATAGCCACGTTAAGTCAGAACTGAAATAAACAAGACTACTAATAATTTGTCTTAACTGCATTTTTGATGGATAAGTAGACGGCTTAGGGAGCTGGGTATGTTTAGCCTGGAGAAGAGAAGGTTAAGGGGTGATATGATAGCCAAACTACAGGAAAGAAGATTCCACCTAAACATTAGGAAGAACTTCCTGACAGTAAGAGCTGTTCGGCAGTGGAATTTGCTACCAAGGAGTGTGGTGGAGTCTCCTTCTTTGGAGGTCTTTAAGCAGAGGCTTGACAGGCATATGTCAAGAATGCTTTGATGGTGTTTCCTGCTTGGCAGGGGGTTGGACTGGATGGCCCTTGTGGTCTCTTCCAACTCTATGATTCTATGATTCTATGATTTTGTGCTAGAATCGTTCAGTGCCATCCTAGAAGACATTGAAGTCCCACACTAAACATATCCGCTGCATCATGGACACCCCTGTTTGGCAAACACGTTTTCCATGCTTCAATAATTGGGCATTACGTTCCATCATGTCTTAACACTGCTACTTTTCAGTATTCTGCCTTCAGGAACAGAGAGAAATGCATGTAGTGAGGAGTACTACTCACATAAAAAGGGGACTCTAATGCATGCATTCCATAAAATACTGTCCTCCCTTGGGCTGATCTTTGCAGAAATCGCTCCTCAGCCCTGCCCAGATTTGGAGGATAAGCCCACCTGAGACCACTTGAGTTTCCTTTGGCTCAGACCTCAAAGCAGCCCATATACAAGGGATTGGGGAAAGGCTGCTGGCAGGCTGCACAGTTCTGCCTTTAACTTTATTTCTTCTTGGCTCTTTTTTATATAAAGGTTCTTCTGCCTTGCTTTTCTGAGACTCTCCCTAAATTCTTCCCGATCTGTTTGCCTGCTCCTCACTTTGTTTCCCCTTAGATTCCTTCCTGCTTTAGCTATGCCACCCACGTTCTGGGTGGCAGAGCTACTTGCTCCCAGCTTCTTGCTATGCAACAGCTTCTCATTGAGAAATGCTTGAATCACGGGGTGGGTGTTGTTGACACTCGTTGGTCCTTACGGTTCTATGATCGCTTCCCCCAGCCTGGTGCCCTGCAGATGTTCTCCTATCAATCCCAACCAGTTAAGCAAATGGCTGGGAGTGGTGGGAATTGGTGTCTAACTGGAGCTCACTGGGTTGGGGGAGGCTGTTATGTGCTGGGTTTATATCATTTGGTCTCTCATCACATTGTAACATGATCAGGAGTGTTACACCAAACACTTCCCAAAGCTATATTACGGTGCAGTTTAATATGTGACATGGTCCATCCAAAGGTAACAGCAGAGCAATCCAGTGGTGATTCAGACAAGCAAACCAGCTTTAAAAATGTGGCCACCATTGCAGGAATTGCTAGTGAGCCAATGCAATCTGCGGAGGGCTATTCCTTCTTGTTACCAGTACCAGCCTCTGATGATGACACAGGTGTGGGGCAAGACAACCTCCCTCTGCTGTGATGTCACATCCAGCAGTAATGTGAAGAGGGGGATCAGCCCCGACAAGAAGCTTATGAAGGCTAAGAGGTAAATTAGGGATGAAAGATACCAGCAACTAGTGATGGAGGGGAACATCAGTTTGCATTTAAAAGTAAACCTACCCAATTCACACTTTCTGGAGCGATATGCCAACTAAAACACAGCCAACATTTGACAATTGCACTTCTCTGAATTTTGCAATATCTTTTTCCTATATTACCGTAATGCACTGCTTTCCAAACTGTGTGTCGTGAAATGTTAGTGTGTCAGTTGCAGTGTGTAGGTGTGTCACGAGACTGCTCCCCACGCTCTTCCCGGGACTGGAAAGGGGTTAATTTAACCTCTGGTTTGCTAGTGAAACTGAATGACTGTGTTGCGAAATGATGCTTGTCTAAAAAGTGTGTCACCAACATGAACATTGGGAAAGGTCTGCGGTAAAGTATGCATAGATTAGTGGAAAATAACATACAGAAATGCATGCTATAAGGCAAGAGTTCCCCAACTTCTTCTCACCCACTATTCGCTATGAAAATTTCTGAGGGCTCTTAACAATTTTTCTGTTGCCTATTGTAGCAATTGTGATGCGCTCTGCTAGACGCTGTATGAATTTTAATTGATCTTTCTTATATTGTGATTTATTGTATTACTGTTTGAATTCCATAGAATTCAAATTGTAAGTGTTCTTCACAGACCACCTGAATGAAGCTTGTGGACCACTGTTGGTCTGTGGACCTTAGTTTGGGAAACCCTGTATTAGGGGAAATTGCTCTGTAAAATGCGTATATTAGGCAAAATTTCACACAAATACACTGGTGAATTTTCATGAGGCCTTTTTAAAAAATTGCAAATGAATGTTGAAATGTGGAGAACTAAACTTAAGAGTGGAACAATGAAAAACTTAGAGAAACCAAAAGTGACATATTTGACCATCTTGACACAAGGTCACAGACGTTTAGGGCCAAGCAGGCATTTTAACCTGAGTCTCTCAGCAGTCCAAGTTTCTTTGCACACTACAAATTACATTCTGTTTCTGGTGCAAACAAGCTCATACATACGGAAGTAAAATGAAACTGTGTGGAGGTCATTACAGATATTTGGCGTGCATAGATTTCTCTGCATTTGTGAGGACAAGTTATGGTGCGTGAATCACCTCCAAGTCATCTGTGCTCTGTGGCTAAAGTTTCATATATGCCCTTTTTCTGCATGGAAAAGAGTAATGAGACAGCAGAATGCTAGGTTCCCCTGGGTTATTTGACTCCATCCCTTTGTTAGCTTGTAAGGGTTTCATCCGCACAATGTTTTACCAACAGAGCCTTGTTTTTAAATTCTGCAGCACTTTGTTTAACATGCAACCCTTCATTAGCTTTTACTGGCAGGCTTCAGTCTAAGGCAGAAAAAACAGAAGCCGTACAGGTACATGCTGATGTGAACTTGTATAATTAGTTAAACCGAGTGCACGGAAGCTTCAAAAGCATTTAAAAGATCCAAAGCTCAGAGTCTGTCCTTGTGTGCAACTACTAAAGGGAGTTTGTTATGGAGAGATTTGGTATCAGATACTCTGATCTATCTTTTCCTCTTTGCCAAATTTCCACTCCCAGATTTTGTACAGGGAAATCATTGTACATTCTGCAGTAGAAACTAGCAGACGATGACCTAGTTCACACAGTCAGTTGAAGTGGTTTTTCTTTCTTTCTTTTTTTTAAAAAGTCAAGTGCCTAGTAAAATCACACGCAATGAGTTACATTGCATCATCCTTCAGAATTCCTGATGGCGAAGGGGACTCAGTTTCATCGGTGGGTGACTATTGACATTCTGCAACAGTGAAGCTCTTTGCTTTGCTTCACCCCATAGAGGGGAGAATGTAAATGGATCTCGGATAGGGACACAACTGGGGCTGGGGCTAAATTTGTTCTTTACTGAAACAGATAAAATGCAAAGCTTACATGAGATTATAATAGTTGCTTCCATTGATGTGCATTGCATTTATGTCATGAGAGACCTTTATGTGTATTCACTTCTCCCGATGAGTGCCAATAAAACCTAATACAATATACTAAAGATATATAATATACTTACTGTATTACATATATACTGTTGCATGTCACACTAATCTCTAAGCAGTGTGAAATTCCAGGGGTTCCAGGTGCTTACCTAGGATTCCTGTTTCCTTCTGGAAATGAGGCACAGTGGAGACTGTAGTGTCTTTATGATATATGCCTTATCACATACAGTGGCACCTCGACTTACGAAGGCGATCCGTTCTGCGGCGCTCTTCGAAAGTCGAAACCTTCCGATGTCGAAGCGTCCATTTTGTGCATGTGCAAAGCGCGATTTTGCACTTCTGCGCAGGCGTAGAACGTGCGTGGGGCAAAAATACTTCCGGGTTTGCCGACTTCGTAAGTCGAAACCTTTGGAAGTCGAGGCATTCGGATATCAAGGTACCACTGTATATACAACCTAAGCGTATGATGGAGCGGCTCACAGTATTAACACCCCTAAAGGGTCTTGTTTCTCCAATAGCCACTACCTTGGATTCAAGCCAGAATCAGCCATGGCCTTTTATCTGCCTTTCCTGCCTGCAGCTTCCTCCTCTATGTCACATCACAGCAAACTCTGTCCTCAAACTCCTGCTGCATCCTACTAGCTACCTGAGAGCTGCAGCAGGGGTCCCACCCATTTGTCATCTGACACAGCACACCTTTTCCTTGGTTCTCTTAATGTCCCATCACCTTTCCTTTCCTTTCCTTATTATTTTTATTTATTACATTTGTAATGATCTGCAGATCTCAGGGCAGTTCACAACATAAAAACACAATAGAAAAGCACAAAATACATGATAAAGAACCAGAACAAAAAACAAAGCAATAACCGCCATCCTAGCAGCTCATCATCCCAGGTGATTACCACACCAGGAAGCTAGTGTGGCTTATATTTTATTACTTTCTGGGTCTGGGGTTTGAAAGGTCTGACACTCACAAACTGATAACAATATTAAGACAAATTTTTGGAACGGGTTTCTATTATCAGCTTTTTTAAACAACAACAACAACAACAAAATTTATTATTTATACCCCGCCCCTCTGGCTGAGTTTCCCCAGCCACTCTGGGTGGCTCCCAAAAGAATATTAAAAACACGATAAAACATCAAACATAAAAAACTTCCCTGCCTTCAGATGTCTACTAAATGTCAGATATCATATTTTTCTGTGTATAAGACTATATCCCCCCCCCCAAAAAATCTAAAGTTTAAAATTGGGGGTCATCTTATACACAGAATGTTTAAAATATTTATTTCTTAATTTGGGGCTCAAAAAATAGGTGTCGTCTTATACATGGGGGTGTCTTAAAGACGAAAAATATGGTAGTTGTTTATTTCTTTGACATCTGGTTGGAGGGTGTTCCACAGGGTGGGCGCCACTACCGAGAAGGCCCTCTGCTTGGTTCCCTGTAACTTCGCTTCTTGCAGTGGGGGAACCACCAGAAGGCCCTTGGTGCTGGACCTCAGTGTTGAACGATGGGGGTGGAGACGCTCCTTCAGGTATACAGGACCGAGGCTGTTTAGGGATTTAAAGGTCAGCACCAACACTTATTGTGCTCGGAATTGTGCTGGGAAACATACTGGAAGCCAGTACGTTTTAGGTTTTAGGTTTTCCCTTGCTATGCTTCTTTGTTTTTAAATTGTATTTCTATGTTGTGTGAGTTAAATTTGTTCACATTTATGTACCCGAACCGGGAACATTTTGATGGAGGGTGATAGTGGTGTAGCAATAAAACTGCTAGCACATTTGCAAAGCTAAGCAGGGTCTGGTATGACTTCAAATTGGATGAGGGACTGTGTGTTGAGAATTTTGCATTGCAAGCAGCTGGATTAGGTGACCCTTGCGGTCCCTTCCAGCTCTATGATTCTATGAAGTATATTTTAAATAAAGACATGATCGAGTTTTATCATTATTATGGAGGCTTTAGGGCAGTTTGCTCTCTGCTTTTTATGTCTGGGAGCTGGACTAATGTGAGAACTAGGTCTTCCTATGTGACTGTAATACCTGCTCGACCTATACAATTGCAAACAAAAACAAGGACCCAGATGCACTTGGCGTCTAATGCTTTCACCTTGAAACAACCCTGTAAAAGTTGTTATGAGATTTCTACTGCTCAGAGAATGGAGAGTGAAAGAGTAGCCAAAAAAAAAAAAAAAGAGAAAAGGAAGAGATTACCATCACACAGCAATCTTGGACATCTATGTGCAATGTCTGAATCTGTACATAATAGGAAGTCACACTCAGTGCAAACTGTGGTTTACAAGTCAGCTTCCAACCCTGATTTCAGATCCTGACTTGTGAGCTCCACAGTGAGTGTGGTTTGGGGTGGGTTCAGACCTTAAAGCAAACCATGCTACTGTGCTACATCTGAACCCAGCCACTGGGTGTAGAAAAGGTAACGAAAGAGAAGTATTAACTAAAAATGAGAAGCGATACTGTCTCTTTAACCTCCTTGGTTTCTTTGTAGAAAATAAATCTTTTTCCAATTCTATTCCAGACCTGAAGTTACATTTGCAAACCACAGACTACGGAAACTTTTTAGCCAACGAAACAGGCTCTCTCACGGTTTCTATCATCGACGAAAAACTAAAGGCCAAACTATTGGCAGAATTTCACTATTTCAGAAATCATGCCTTCGAGCCACTTTCCACATTCCTAAACTATATTACGTAAGTAAAATTAGTAATTTCATGATGTGAGCAGCTCAATTCAATTCAACACCTTTATTGGCATATATAAGACAATAAAAACCATATAGACCGTCCATAATGTGTTATGATTCTAAAACATACAGTAAAGAGGGAATCCTCGGCAATCACTATTATACAGGCCAAACTACCCTAGATTTAACTTCAAAGATCCTGGTCAAAAATTGTACCATAACTCTAGTGTGAACAGGAGAGTCATCTCTCAGTAGAGAATGCACCACGTGTTGTTTATTGGCGGGAGGCCCAAGCCACAGAGAGGACATTGAAGGATCATCACGGAAGATGTTAAAAAGAGGGCAATCCAAAATTATGTGGTCCAAAGAGTCAGGTACATTCTGACCACAGGTGCAGAGTCTATTCTGGTAAGAGATGCTTCTGAGCCTTCCAGATAACCCTGAGGACGGAAAAGGCATTCAAGTGGGCCAGCATAAATACTCTGCGGTGTTAGTTGCAATGTGAGCAACTAACAAACTACTGTGTAACTTGAATTAGTTTCCATTGGGAATAGAATCATAGAATCATAGAGTTGGAAGAGACCACAAGGGCCATCCAGTCCAACCCCCTGCCACAGGTGTGGAATAAACTTTGCAAAGTCACTTTGTTCAAGCCCCATTGAAATAAATGAGTGTTACACAGAAGCAATGTTTGGTGGATTGTTTTCTGAAGTGTTCATCTTATGCTAAGCAGAATGGCCTAGACTCTGTTCAGTAATGACAGCTTAATGAGAAAACTTACAGTACAATCTGATTACTAAGGAGTAACCCCCGTGCATCCCCATTAATGCATTTAGATGGACTTCAGTAAGTAGATCCAAGGCCTACTTATGTAGTCATTGTATTCATTAGCAATGCTTCTTCTGGCCTGCAGTAAATTCTTATGGCAGATGCCCAGACGTTTATCTTTTAATTCATTTTGGCAGCATTATAATATTAAATTTCCCAACTCCCTTTGAAGCAATGTTTCTTTTTTGGCTTGGCAACCTAATTAACATTGATTTCTTAACATCAGGCTGTTTGGGTGGATTTTGTGATTGAATTCATTAAGTCTTCCTAGTTGTTTAAAAGTCTGTGCAAGGAATGGTAGCCTTCAGCCATGGCGCGCGAGCTGCCAGTGGACCACCCTCCTGGTCCTGTGATTTTCACACAATAAAAGGCAATAATCCCTCTAAATTTCCTCTGTCAAGTTTGGGCTGTGGTTGTGACTTTCTGGTAGAAGTCAGTGCCATGTTTTCTTACATGTCCATCTCACCAGAGGCTTCCTGTCTGACATTATAGCAGCCTTCCATAACCCAGTGCTCTTCATATGTCCAAGACTACAACCCCCATCATTCCTGACCATTGTCCGCGCTGGCTGGGATTTATAGGAGTTGTAGTCTGGAACGTGCCAGGTTCAGGAAGCCTGGGTTAAATGAATGCATCGGGAAGCAGGATCACGTGTGACTGATCTTCATGTGTTACAGGTAGGTAGCCATGTTGGTCTGACGTAGTCGAAACAAAAAATAATAATAAAAATTCCTTCCAGTAGCACCTTAGAGACCAACTAAGTTTGTCATTGGTATGAGCTTTCGTGTGCATGTACACTTCTTCAGATGTGATCTTCATGTGCTCATTCACAATAAGTTTGATGAGACCCCCACGTCTACAAATGTATGTGCATGGTTTATTTCTACACTATCAAACAGGACTCTACTTAAACTGGCAATCGGCCCAAACATATTTGGAAAATAAACCCGTTTCCTGATAAAAAGTGGCTCTGGGCATTAAATTCTAAGTTATTGATTTTTGCATTTGATTGCAGTGATTCTGTGCAAGGCTGGTTGGATTAGGGATTGTCTAATGTAGCGTTCTGTTTACAAGAATTCCTTGTTGCCACATTGCCACAGCTGATAAAGAGTGATCAAACCTTTTCTGCAGAGCCCTGGCTATTTTAACCTTTATATTTGCAAAATGTGGTTTGGTGTTTGGCTTTATTAAAGCAGTTTTCTCCCTGAGGAAGAACAAAGTATTTTGATGGATGTTGTTTTCTCTCACTAGGTACAGCTATATGATTGACAACGTGATCCTGCTCATTACTGGCACACTGCGTCAGCGGCCCTTGGAAGAGCTGGTTCCCAAGTGCCATCCGTTGGGCAATTTTGAGCAAATGGAAGCTGTCAGTATTGCTCCAAACCCTGCAGAGTTATTCAATGCAATTTTGGTGGATACACCCCTAGGTATGGCTGTTCATAATTTGTGTGTGTGTGTGTGTGTGGGTGGGTGGGTGGGTGGGTGGATCTTCAGATGAGATTGTTTTCTATCATGGCAGCACTTGCTCTCTGCAGTACATGTCACCCCTTAAAATGAAGTTGGCCAGTTGTCTTAGGGCAAAGACCACAGAAATGGCAGGATTTTTGTCCTGTATGAAGAAGGTCCCAAATTCAATCACTCTCTAGGTAGGGCTGGAAATGTCCCCAGTCTGAAACACTCCTCCGATCCTCTGAAGAGGGGTTCTCAGGCCGCTTTGCATTTAGCCACTACTGACAGCCATATCCTCTTAGCTTCAGAAGCTGAAGCTTTGCTGCTGGTCCCTCTCTGTCCCTAGAGGCTGGGGAGACCAGTCTCAAAGCTGGGCAGCAGAACGGGGGTGACAATCAGGGGGGGGCATGATGCCTGAGGCGGCCTCCTCCCCTTGCCTCTTGGGTGGGTTGGCTCTGCCCTGTAGGAAAGCTTTAGAGAGCTGTCAAAATACAATAAGTAAAAATTCATTGCATGAATGGGACCAAGCACTCTCGGTGATTTCTCTCTCCAAAATTCTTAAAATAAATAAATCAGCATTTAGAATCAAAATTATAATAAAACAATGTATCAGAGTGGGTGATATAATATATACAGAGATTAGAATAGCATTCCCATAGATCATCTATTTATTTTTATTAGTTATTAAATTTGTTAGTAGCTTTATCTAGGCAACCCAAAGCAACACTGACTGCTATGTCAGAGAGTAGACCAAAATTTATGGTAGCATTTCCTACCAGACACCTGGTGGAGATTTGGATTAGCAACCCCATTATCTTCAAAGCAGAAGCCTACTGCAAAGCTGTATTATATATACACAACATCAGGAATGTTGAAAACATTTACTTCCTCTCCTTCTTTCTATATTATTTTTTGTAGCGCAGTAGAAAGTCAGTCATTGAGCATAAACAAAATGGTTAAAACCGATAAGTGGGCTTCTTATGCTTCTCTACAGCTTGCCTTTATAATTTAAACATGTTTGCTTTTCAGCTGATTTCTTTCAAGACTGCATATCTGAAAACGATCTGGATGAAATGAACATTGAAATCATGCGCAACAAACTGTATAAGGTAAATGCTTTCAGTGCCAGCTGTGAAAAAGTAAAGCAAGAGGATAGGTACAATGTATAGCCATGAAAGTAAGTTGTCTTGAGAACTTTGGAGAATAGGTGGGATCTAAATAGTGTACTCTCAATAAATGGGGGAAATTAACCCTGATATTGATGTGATGCTAATTGCACCCTCTGTTGTTCCCTGAAATGAATTTGCATACTGCAGAAAACGGCAAAAGCAAATGTGTAAGTGACAAGAGAGGCAACTTCCAGTTCTTGGCACTTCCTATAAAATGCAAAGCCACCCTAATTTGAGAGCAGGATGTAACATATAGAATGTGTAGAATTTGGACAAGTTCAACTCTAAGGGTAATTCAGAGGTAGCATGAAGAGCAAGTGTTTTCTGCTTTCTGGAATCTTCGTTTCTCTATCACGAATGAAACTTTCACATTTCCCCTTATGGTCAGATCTCCAATCAGCCACTGTTTCTGGAGGGGTAGCCATATTAGTCTCTTGCAAAAAAAGAGAAAAAAAAGAACAAAGAGTCTTGTGGAACCTTAAAGACTTTTCACACTATTATGGCATAAGCTTCCATGAACTATTTTCCACTTCAACAGCTGCACGAAATGTTCTCTTGACCTACAGGTGTATATAAACAGACAGGTGGCTCAGGGGAATGGTAAACATTGAGGTACTGTATATAAGGCAGGATGGAGTTCAAGGAAACCTGCTTTCTAGTAAATGTGCATGGGAATTCGCCTTTGTGACATTAGATGAACACTAACAACCTACTGTAGTAGTGTATCTGCAAATCAGCTAACTGCACTTATTTAGTAAAGGCTAACATCCTCTAGGCTTTCCTACTGCAATGAACAGATATGGCAATGTTCATATTTATGCATATTGTGCATTCTAAATAAATAAAAACATCGCTTCTGTTAAACGTTATTGCCAACAGTCTGGTTCCTCTCCCACCAAACAGGATTACTATTGCAGCAACACATCATCAGTAGGAGAAAACTAACCTGTCTCACACCTGTTAGTTTTTACATGTTTTGTACTTCCCATACTGGCTGGTTGAACATAATAAATAAGGGAAATGGCTGACTGCCTGCTTAATTCAGAGAAGGTTTGAATATAATGTTACTTTTTTCCCTGTCCCATTCTTTAGTCTTACCTCGAAGCGTTCTATACATTCTGCAGAAACCAAGGTGGCACTACAGCAGATATAATGTGCCCACTCTTAGAGGTAAGGAAAACATTATGGCTAGGAATGAATCAGTCATTCTTTGGCCCATGCTCCTTGTACATGCATACATTTTTCAGTCCTGTTTGTCCTGTTTTGTCCTGTTTCCACACTGAGCTACATTTGTTTTCTTTCTCAAATTCACCTGCGAATGCTTCTATATCTGATCCTGTTACAAGGTGATTCAAGGGATGCCTTTAAAGTTTTCCAGTCTGCCCCCTGCCGACAGGGAATAGCTGCTCTAAGAAACTACAAAGCCTGCCTGCCACTATAACCAATACAGTACACACATTTTTGATATTACAATATCAAAAAAATAATAATAATCACAAACTATTGGTCTACAATATCTTGATAGTTAAAAATAAATGAATAGGGCAAAAGGAAAATATCAAAATACTAGATGATCCATTATGGATTTCACCAAAACGTACATGACCATTATTTTCCCATTTATGAATCACTTCCTATAAAACATATGAAAGCAATTTAAAAGCATCATCAATGAAGACACATATAAGAACAATTATAACCATTTCATACCATTCATAACAGTATTTCATTGTTCCTAGTTGATAACATTTCGAAACAGCTTGAAAGCAAAAAACAAAAAGCTCATATATTTCAGCAGTTCAAGAAATACTCAATGCAGATCATGGGAGAATCAGTCAGCAGGCTGTATGAATCCCACAGTTCACACAGGCAGGTCCACACCATACATTTAAAGCATTCAATGCACATTTAAAACACATAGCTTCCCCAAAGCATCATGGGAACTGTAGTTTATTAAGGTGGTTGGAAACTGTACTTTTGTGATGGGAAAATAATAATAATAATAATAATAATAATAATAATAATAATAATAATAATAATTTATTATTTATACCCCGCCCATCTGGCTGGGTTTCCCCAGCCACTCTGGGAAAACTATGGTTCCCAGGATTCCTTAAGAGTCTTGTGCTGTAAGTGTGCATTGAATGTGCTTTAGACTTCAAACAGACCTACATGCATATATATATATATATATATATATATATATATATATATATTGACGACTGGATGCTTTGTATACTAACAAATAATCTAACAAATAAAACCAGAACTGGAAAGTAAAATTGCAGTTTTGATGCTTTTGAACCTGCTTCAAACATCCTGCCAGCCATATTTTAAAAAATGGCCTCCCTTTCAATTAATTTGCTGCACATTAATTCTGGGCCAAAATCCTGTTGTTTGCTCTCACTACATCTGCAACCTCATGGTTGTTTTACCCCCTTTCACATCGAATCATCCCTTGTGATTCCACTTTGTCCCACGATTTCCACAGACTTACGAGGAGAGCAATTTGGGGTATGGAAGATGACAGCGGGCTCCCATCACCAGCAAACAAACCCCTCCTGCTCTCCATAGTAGATGTCTACAAAATATTTTTTAAAGGCTGAAAACTGTAATTTGTTTTTGTCTTATGCAGTTTGAAGCAGACAGGCGTGCCTTCATCATCACCATTAATTCATTTGGCACTGAATTAAGCAAAGAAGACAGACAGAAGCTGTATCCAACGTGTGGGAAACTGTATCCAGAAGGCTTAGATATGCTTGCCAAAACAGAAGATTATGAGCAAGTGAAGGGCGTGGCAGACTACTATGCTGTATGTAAATACTAAATAGCTCCTAACAAAAGCTTACTGTGTCTACAACATTCCATGGCATGTACCACCAAAGAAAGGGCATTAAGTACTTGTTCAGCCAGATTCTAAACAAAAAGTGCTGATTCTCAGCGCCCCTCACTAAGGGAAATACATGGGGCAATTGCCAAGGGAGGGGACCATCGTCTCGGTCATAGGCGCCAACTCCTAGGGGCCCAGGTCCCTTTGGGGGTCCCCCATAAAATACTTTAGGGGGCCAGACCCCACCCCAAGTTGATGAACATTGCTGCCTTTCATTCTTTTCCATGTTTGGGTGTCATTTCCCAACAAGCCCTGTAAACAGGGGGAGGGTGGGTGTGGGGAACTCCCTGGTCCTGAATGGGGTCACTGTGCCCCAAGGACCAGGTGTGCAGCCTGGGAGTCATTTTGGACTCACAGCTGTCCATGGAGCCACAGGTTAATTCTGTGTCCAGGGCGGCTGTCTATCAGCTCTATCTGGTACGCAGGCTGAGACCCTACCTGCCCGCAGACTGTCTCGCCAGAGTGGTGCATGCTCTAGTTATCTCCCACTTGGACTACTGCAATGCGCTCTACATGGGGCTACCTTTGAAGTTGACCCGGAAACTGCAGTTAATCGAGAATGCGGCAGCTAGACTGGTGACTGGGAGTGGCCGCTGAGACCACATAACACCGGTCCTAAGAGACCTACATTGGTTCCCAGTACGTTTCCGAGCACAATTCAAAGTGTTGGTGCTCACCTTTAAAGCCCTAAACGGCCTCGGTCCAGTATACCTTAAGGAGCCTCTCCACCCCCATCGTTTAGCCCGGACACTGAGATCCAGCGCCGAGGGACTTCTGGCAGTTCCCTCACTGCGAGAAGCAAAGCTACAGGGAACCAGGCAAAGGGCCTTTTCGGTAGTGGCGCCCGCCCTGTGGAACGCCCTCCCATCGGAGGTCAAGGAGATAAATACCGGTAACTACCTGACATTTAGAAAACACCTAAAGGCAGCCCTGTTTAGGGAAGTTTTTAATCTGTGATATTTTAATGTATTTTGGTATTTGCTGGAAGCCGCCCAGAGTGGCGGGGAAAACCCAGCCAGATGGGTGGGGAATGAATAAATAAATAAATAAATAAATAAATAAATAAATAATAAACTAACTTTTAAAAGGGTTCCTGGATGGCAAGGGAGCTGGGATTGGGTAAAACCTAGGTGCCTAGAAACTTGGGCTAGGGAAGAGATTGAATTCTTCAAGCATAAAAGGGGCTTGAATCCGAGTAGCTCTGGACCAGTCGCTTTTCTGAGACCAGTCAACCCTGTAGAGCTGTTTTGGGGATAGAAAGTGGAGTGAGGGTGGGAATAAACCTTCACCAGCACTTGGTACCTTTGTTACTAGGATCTGGGGCAGGGGTTATCTGCCCCCTCCCAAAATTTTATTCAAGTTGGCATCCCTGGCCTCTGTCTTGTCCAGTTCTGAATGGGTCTTGATTGGTTGCGATCCATTGCCCCAGCAGATGGACTGTCCACTATTCACAGCGTCGCTGGTGGCAGAGGTGAGTGGGGTCCAACCAATTGCCAGGATTAGGGTGGCCTGCTGGGGGGGGAGCCTCCTGCACCTTCAATTGTGTAGGAAGTCAGTGCGACTAATCATTAAAGGTGCAATAGTCCCCAGACCATGCTAGCCAGAGCCCAGACCTATTAAAGGTAAAGGCTCACTATAGCCCTGCTCTTAGATGAGGGTATGTACTGCCAAAGAGACCCAGTGAAACCTTTAAACCCTTATAGCTGGGTCCAATTGATTTATGAAGTGTTGCACAGTGTTTGAGAAGCTTTATTGTAGTGTCAGTCACTCAAGAAAAATGAATCTGTGTGCTTTTGGAAAACACACTTTAATCGGGAGATTGCATTTTCTGTAATTTTCTGCCTACACATTCTTTAAACTCATAGCCTAACATGATGCAATAAGGATACAACGGCAGGCAATCCCATGCCAGCTTTCAACAAATACATTAAATAGGGATGATTTCTGTTTCACTGTGTGTGGGTGACTGGGAGGTGTGAACAGCCCTTGAAAAATTACAAGGCTGTGTTACCTTGTGGTTATTGTACCTAGCAAGAGTCTTCTGAACACAAACATTTCTATGTACTGTATTTTCCTGCGTATAAGGCTACTTTTTAACCCAGGGAAATATTCTCAAAATTTGGGGGTCGTCTTATTTATACGGCGAGTATATCCCAAACTCTATATTTTAACTGGAAAAGTTGGGAGTCGTCTTATACGCCCAGTCGTCTATATGAAGCTGCCCTTTGGTAAGTCCATGAGGTTTAGCTGCACCACTCTGGCAGCAGCTGTCCAGGTTTTGAGGCAGGAATATTTTCCAGCCCCACCTGGAGCTGCCAGGGCCTGAACCCGGGACCTTCTGCATGCAATGGATGTGCTTTGTCACTGACCTTTGACCCCTATAAAGTCACTTTCAGGCAGTGTATGAGTGAGGGGAGTAAGAAATACCCTTGGAACTCACCGGCCATACATTCTAGAGTTGTGCACCTAAGGAACCTGTTTACAAAAATGATTAATTTTAAATACACAGAAACATCACATGTAAGTGAAATAAAACCAGTGGTGTTTTTTTGTTGTTTTTTTGTTCTTTCAGCAATACAGGGCTTGCTTTGAATGCATAGGAAGTGGTACAGGAGGAGAAAAAACATTAGAAGATGCTTTTTTTGAACATGAGGTAAGATGCTCTTTCTCTGGTTCAAACCTTTATCTTGGCTACATTTGTTTTTCTTCGGCTTGCTCAGAGTCAACTGTGAGAGAAAGTGGTGATGGACTTACAGGAGGTGACATTGTTCACTCTGAATAAACAGCCAGTGTTTTCCTAAAACAGGAAGAGGGAATATGTGGCCCCCCCAGATGCTGTTGGACACCCATCATCCCTGACCATTGACCATACTAGCTGGGGCTAATGGAAGTTGGAGTCAACTAAAATCTAGAGGGCCACAGGTTCCCCCTCCCTGTCCTTCAGTATTATGAAGCCGCAAAGTGCTAAAAATGAACACCACCGTTTGGAGAAGTGAACTCAAAAGAAAAAAATGCCCACAGAGCCATTTTTAAGTAATAGAGACATACGGTCAAATTCCATTCAAAGCAGCTCTGAATCTTCCGTGCGGCAGCCATTAGAGAAACATTAATTTCCATGTCCTAACCTATTCCTTTAATGTTCCTGTGGCCTGTTAAATTGTCACAAAAACCCAAAGATAGCTGCACTTTGACCCAGCTCCTACTGAGAAAAGTACTTGTAAAAGAAAAGGTTTGTAAAACACTTTAGAATGCTTCAGAATGGAAAGATGTAACGTACAAGTAACTGGTTATTTCCCCTCGCTAATAAAATATTTCTTTCTTGCACTCTTTTCTTCAGGTCAAAATGAATGTGCTGGCATTCAACAACCAGTTCCATTTTGGGGTCTTCTATGCCTATGTAAAGCTGAAGGAACAAGAAAGCAGGAACATTGTATGGATTGCTGAATGCATTTCCCAGAGACACAGAACAAAAATTAACAACTACATCCCTATTCTCTAAACTAGACTTAAAGTGGTGTGTTTTAATGGTACATCTATTTCATCTACTGGGTTCTTTACCAAATTACTCATCATATTCCAAAAAGGGGGTTAATTTGCATATTATAACCACCAATAACATTTTATAATTATGATTAGCCAATTAGGCATTTTATATTTGGGGCACTTCTATTGCCTCCTGCCTGCCCCGATCTTTTCCAGAGGTTCTGTCAGTAGATCATCAGTAGACCCATGACTGCAGAGTTTTCTGCAGGAATAGTGGAGGGCTCTGCAGCAAATATGCCTTTCTGACCCTTCTAGCCAGTGGATCTCAGGGTTATGATTGCTCTGGAAAATGTTAAATCTCTCTCCCTATCTGATCCCCTTAATTATCACTGCCCCCAGTTGATGCTATTTCTTTTTCTTTAAAAGCATGCACCTTAAATGCAAAGTTGCATTTCACTTCACTTCTGGTTGGGCCCCAAGAAATGTAAAGCATAGAGAAAGAAAAGGATTACTTTAAAGCATTAGCATTTCATTAAAGAATACTTCTCGTGTATCACAAGCATGGTTAGATTTAAATGCCCAGACTCCTATAATGCCACTTAAGAATCATAAAGGCCAACAAGAAATTAAAGGAACAGAAGCAGCTCTACTACCTAGTAATTGCTTGTGATTAAAAACATGTTGCAAAGGCAGAAGAGGGAACTCCCTTGGGCTGTTTTGGTGGGTCCATTGTTGTTGTTGTTTTTAAAAATGCAATGAATGGGTTAAATAAAAATATAATTGTTTCCCAGAAATTCACTGTGAATATATAGCCACCATTCAGCTAAGAGTCATCAAATAAAGTTTGTCATGAAATGTGATGATATATGATGCGATGTAAGAATGTTACAGAATAGCTTGTCTTGCTGAAATAAAATCTATTTCCTGGCCTATGCATGTATACGATTTCTAGTTTGCTTTTGCTTTACAGGAAGGACGGAAGGAAGGGGAGCAAGGTGTCTGCTTTTAACATCTTCCATGCTGTTTTGCTAAGCAAACGTAAAGGATTTTCTTTAATAACATTCTTCTCATAAAGAGTAAATGAATGGGTTTGAGAAAAGCAACAAACAAAATTACCTGTATGAAAAACTCAAATCCATATTATCTGAATAAACCAGTGTTGCGCCTGCAAACATTTTGTAGAGCAGGGAACCTTAGGCCCTCTAAAATCTGTAGATATTATTAGACTCCAACTTTTGTATGCCCTAGCGAGCATTACCTATGGTCAGGGATGAAGAGTGGTGTAGTCCAATGACACAAAGAAGGCCACATGTTATGGTGTTGAGGTAGTGCCATCGGTGTACATATATCAAAATTATGAGCCAGGATAGAACTCTTAGAAAGCAAATGAGTCATTTTGGAATGTTTGTAGGAGATCCGTAAGAATGACCTTGCCAGAACTGACCAATGTCTGTTCGCTCATCATTCTTTTTTGCTCATAGCAGCCAATCAGATGCTGCTTCTACAAGCTCACAAGCCATTCATGAAGATGATGAGCCTTTCTTGTGTTTGCCTTCAGAATCCGGCATTCAAAGGTATATTGTCTTTGTATCTGGCAACAGCTTTCCCCATCCCAATGGAAATGGCAATTAATTATCTGTAGCAGTTTACTGGTGAGCTGAAAAAGAACTTCACAGAGATCTTCAAGCACACACATGCACATAAACGGTAACTGCCTCCTTGCGACATTGTCTCACGCAGCTGTGATCTATGAATATTGCAGTCATATGAGTGGAGATTATTACTTGGCTGTTCTTTCACCCAGTTGACACGCTGCCAGGAAGAAACAAAGAAGGAAGTAATGTTGCTCACCACAAAAACAAGAGAGAAAACAACAGATTTTCTCAAATTTTGTTGGTGCATGACATGTTTTGGAAAGAAGATTCCCTCCCCTTAAGTTCTCAAGCAGACTTTTAGGGCAAATCCCCTATCCACATTTGAATGGCAAACATGTATTCCACTCATTAGGAATGAGAATAAAATGGCTGTTATACCTTTGTCACTGGACCGACTTACTGAAGACTCATTGGGCTCCACAACACAAGGTGAATTTAACAAAAACTTTATAAGGTAAAAACGAAACACTCCCAAATCTTGATAATGCTAGTCCTCAATAGACTTCTTCACTCAGGGTCGAAATGCAAATGTATTCCCAAGCCATCCCTGAAAACAAAAGATCAAGAAGGAAAGACCCATGAAATCAAGCCTGAAATATTGTCGCACACACATCACAGCCACGTGGAATTGTTCCACATAGGGCTGGTCCAAATGTTTCATGGTCTTAGGTCAGTGGTGTCCAAACTTTTTTTTCCTAAGAGGGCCAGATTTGATGAAGTGAAAGGCAGTGGGGAGGCGACCAAAGGTCCAACCAAAGTTGTTGACCTTTTTTAAGTTGTTGAGGATTTTTAAAAGATTTTACCCCAGGAAATGAACTACCACAGGGGCCGGGTTGAACCGGCCGGCGGGCCGGATTGGGGCCCCGAGACAGACTTTGGACATGCCTGCCTTAGGTGAAGGACAAGGTGGTGCTTCCTCCCATTCCATGTACAAAGTTGACCAAACTGGCAGCTGAAACCAACTGCAATGCTAACAGTGGGGCAGCATCTTCCATTATGCCTTAAGCCAGGAAGCTAACTTGAGGAAGAACAGACCCCGTGGCACACACACAGCTCTGTCCTCCAACACCTTGACGCTCCTCCCTGCCCTTAACAACTGCTACCTGAGGCAGCTGCCTCCCTCACACACCCTAATATTAGGGCTGGCTCTGATACCACACAGAAGTAACTGCCATGCGCTTCAGTATGCATAAATACCTCCCCCCTGTGGTTAGATAGGGCTGATTTGGGTTTTGACTACATGAGCAATGGCACTCACAGCCCAAACATCGGAAATAGAAGGGAATGATGTTACCATATGCCACTGACAGAGGGGGATGTTTTCCTAAACTCAGCTCAGCACATGACTCATTATATGGGCAGGTGTGCCAGGCAGATCACTCTGTCTAGCATACCAGCATGTCATGAAGCTTTGAGCAGCTGGCCAGGGAGCATAGTGGGTTTTGTGTGTGTGTGTGTGTGTGTGTGTGTGTGTGTGTGTGTGTATTGGAGGCTGGTGCTATCAAGTTCTTCTCATGCAGCCTTCAAGTGCACTTATGGTGAGAAGTATCTGTAACTAGGCAAAAGCTGCTGGTGTTATGCAAGACTTTAAGTCTTGAAGGTTGAACTTTATTGAGGAAAGCTGCTTGACGATCCCTGACAATCACCACAAAATTCTTTTGCTATTTTTCTGGTGCTCTTCGCTCCAAGTAAGTTCTCAATGTGATCACTTCAGTTAAGTAAATGCAATTTCAAAGAATCCCCTGCTGCAAAGAGAAGGAATCCAAACAATGTTAAGGCTCTGTACTTTGTGGATTTCTCTTACCACATAAATACAGAGAAATGACTAAACCAAGTTAGAGACAACTTTCCTTCCAGGCCTTTTTCTAAAACTGTAACACACTCCAGTTGCTGCAAATGGATAATACCCATTTTTCTGTCTAGTAAAGTAGGTTAACCTTTGCACCTACTTGTTGGAGAACTCTGAAATGCTCTTGATTATTTGTATAGTAGCTAAAAGATTATATGGCCCTTCTCAGATAATTTGTTTAAGCACAACAGCAGTGGGCCAATTGCTCCGTTGTGCCACAGACAGGATCCAGATGTCCCCCCCCCCCGCCAGCCGGGTACAGTTCTGTTGCAGGAATATTTTGTACAACCTTTGCCATTGTGATTGCAGCATAGAATGTGGTTGCATGAGTCCCAAAAACAAACACCTATGGAATATTGTAGACACAGGGACTCTTTGACCTTCCTAATGATGTTGGACTCTAACCCCCATGAGCCCAAGCCAGTATGACCAAAAGTAAGGGATGATGGGACTTGTAGTCCAATGTCAATCACAAGTGATGGAGCTCGCTTCATTCAGCGAAGGCTGATCCAACCGCAGTCCATCTGCCTTCTTGCTTACAACCAGTCCTGGCTGCCTGCTTCATTCTCCTTAATCTCACTATCGCCATTGTAGAACTCAGTAGGGAGGAAGAGGATGGGAGATAATACTAGGATTGATTGGCTCTGTCTGTCAGCGGCTCTGGCTACTGTTGACATCCTGGCTTTCTGTCCTACCTTGACCCAATGGGCACCAGCCACCACTATCTCCACCCCATCATGTGCTCATAGTTTTCCCCCTTTGATTATTATTCTATATTCTCGAGATACTTAATGCCTCAATGCAGCCTCTAGTCAGGGTCTCTTCTCAAACTTGTCACTTGCTGATTCTTCACACACACAGCTGCCCTCTCCCCAGTTGGAGGGAGGCTTCTTTCCCCCCCACTGCTGGCTATTTCATTCAAAAGCAGAGCAACCATTTGCAACAGGTTCCTAATCATTACCTCCCATCAGCCAACTGTTTTGGGGCTGTTAACCAGCAATCTGCCTAACAAATGAATGGTCAGCCAGAAGCTGTTTTAACCAGCAACTTGCATGGCATTAAAAGGGAGTTGAGACACATTGACCCCATTTGCTGTGTCAAGTACTTGGTTTGGGGGTGGTAACGGCACGAAACGAGGGGTTCGTGGCACAAAACAAGCATTAAACTTTGGCACCAGTCTGGGGAGGGATCCGCTGGGTAAAAGGGGTTATCAGTGTCTACTAAGCATGATGGTGCTCTACCTTCCCTGTTTGGGACAGTGTTTCTGCTTGCTGCTGACCACTCTGAAAACAAGAGGCTGGACTAGATGGGCCTTTGGCCTGATCCAGCAGGGCTCCTCTTATGCTCTTACTTTTTTTTATAAGCCATAACAATACAATACGATTGTTTTACAAAGCCACCTTCCAAGGTCCAAAGTGTTAGAACAATTATGTTATAACATTTGGCACTTACAAGGCATTTAGCAGAGCTCACGCCCTTGACTTTAATAGCTTAATGTTTATAATTTTAACTCTGCACACTTCTACCATTATTTGCATAGCTGATCTATTGATTTCAGCATCTAACACAGCAATGAGCAATTAGTTCCCCATCACCGTGTATTCCTTTTAGTGCAAAACGCTAACTCCACCACCCCGGCTTTATAGCCATGCTTGATAAACACACACGTGTATGTTTTGAACCCTAAAAGGAGGCATGGCAGGAAATTCATATTTGCTAGAGTCAGCCAGGCAAGAGGCTATTTTCAAGCCAGTGATGCAGTAAATACAGGCTATTTTCTGCATCAGTAGAAACTGCTGTACCCCCCCAATGAAGTGTATCATTTCCAAAGAGATCTCAATCTCAAACACATCTAGAAGCCAGTGCTGCCCCCTAATCCTAAACAAGCAAGGATGGGGTTAGTTTACTTAATAGTGAGAAAGACACTGGGTGGTATTAGACTAGATCTGAAATCAATGGACTCAAGTTAGTTGTGCTCTGGCAAATACAACCCACTCTGCACATGTTCAGAGACCCTTAAATATTTAGAGACAGCCACTCTAGATATTTTGGGAATCTGCTGAAGCACTGAAAATAGATTATTGGTCTAAACCTGGCACAAATTAAGCTCTTCCCAAGCAAGAATTAAAAGTTTGCAGTTTGCACAACTACCAGCGTGTGGGAGTGGGGAGAAAATTATTCCTCACACTGATGATTCTCTGCAGAATACTAATCCATTTCTATATCTTCCTCAGACTATTAAGGGGGTGTAGTCTCATGTATTATTCAAACTGTGTTTTTCAGGAGACCAAAACATTGGAAAGATCAGACTACTGTGCAAGCGCCTTTCTTGCAAAGTTGAAGAACATTTTGAGGGGAAGCAATGACAAGATCACAATATCCTTGCAAGTGGATCCTTCCACCTGCCGCAAACAAATCTGCCTGATTGGAATCCAAATCGAATACACAAAGCAAATATGTGGTAACAGTCTGAATTGATAGCAACTCCATCAGTTTGCTTGCAATGCTCCAGGCTTTTTAAAAATAATAATTTGGCAATGTATAAAATACATCTTCTTGACACTTGCTTTACCATTACATAACACTGTAATGTAGATGGACCCATAGTCAGCATCAGAGCACTATTAGGAGCCTTCTGAGGCCCATACACCTGCAGGGCCTGGTGAAAGTGTGAAAAGCAGTGATAAAAGGGAGGTGATGGCAGGGATGTAGCAATGGGGGCGGGGCCCTGCCAGGGCATTCACCCCGGGCACATTTTTCAGGGGCGTGGGCTGCTCATGCGGCCCCCCTGTGCTAGCCCTTTGCCGCTTTGGAGGGAAACCAGTTGGATATAACCCAATAGAAGTGTGTGTGTGGGGGGGGGGTGTATGATGAGAAGAGAGGTATTTGCAGCTCAGAGCACTAGCTTCACGCTTTTCTTATTTCTTATGTTGCTTTTGCCACAGTCTCCCTGGCTAGTTTATTTCTTCTGTGCATGCTTAATTAAAGCCAATTGTTGAACTGTATGTGTACACATGCACACGCACACACATACACCATAACCAGTACTCTATTGTCTGCAGAGATGAACAGCTCTAGTGCACCCCTCGCCTCCTCACATGATGAAAAATGATTCACCGTATCTGCAGCATCTGTTAGGTTCTGGCGGAGCGCTGAGAAGTTAGCTGGAAGTGATGTTAGGAAGGGGCATCTTAGGTGTTACTCCACTCTTGTCTTTCAGTTGTTGTTGTCTCCAATGCAGTTTATATATAGAAATATTTATATACCAATCCATACAATATAACGTGCCAGTGTGCAACAGTATATACAATAAAATATAAAACACCATAAACACCATAAAAACATTAAAAAGGAAGAAAAGTTATATAGGCATGTCTACATACAAAAGGTCTGGAAGTCAAAAGTGAGACTGCCTGTTAGAATCATAGAGTTGGAAGAGACCACAAGGGCCATCCAGTCCAACCCCCTGCCAAGCAGGAAACACCATCAAAGCATTCTTGACATATGCCTGTCAAGCCTCTGCTTAAAGACCTCCAAAGAAGGAGACTCCACCACACTCCTTGGTAGCAAATTCCACTGCCGAACAGCTCTTACTGTTGGATAAGTGTTCCACAGAATAGGATTGGTGACACTACATGCCCGATTTCTAGAGAACACCAGTCAGTTCTTTGTAACCCTGCGGAAAACTAGTAATATTTCTCCGAGTGACCTCATGCTGGACCTCATCATTGTCCTTCCAGATAGCAATCTTACAGTTCCAATTCTGCTTAGTTTCATGATTCACACTTGGAAAGAACTCTAAGTCACCACAGTTACCTAAACTGCACCAGCTCAGAGTTCCAGTACTTCTTTTTCTAAGCTCATCACATCCAATTGATGCAAAGGTCAAGTGAGGGTCAAGTAGTTGGCTAATACTGATAGGTAGGCCTACCTACAGCCTTCTATGGAACCAGAGATGGGTTTGATGGCCAAAAATATAAAGGGAACTGTCTTAATGTGGAATGCTGGTGGTTTAACCTTTAACCTTTGACTCTGTGGCTTTCACCAATATAGAGGGACAAAGAACCAGCTAGCAGTGGATATGTTTGCATACTGGGTTAATAAATCACACTGTATACAAGTTGCAAGCTAGAGCATGCAGCCTGATCAATCCTGCTTCCCTTCTCCCCCAGAATGAGTAGGCAAAAGATAGCTTAGCTTTATGCCATAGCACAGTCCAATGTCATAACTCATTGGCAATCTAGCAACAAACATGGTTTCGGGCTGGGTAGTGATTGTTGCCTGTGAGGGCAGAACAAACCATGATCCTCAGTGTGGATGTAAAACTAATGCAATTTGTTGTTATATAGCCACTGCCGCACCAGTGGTACATGCTCTAGTTATCTCCTGCTTGGACTACTGCAATGCGCTCTACACGGGGCTACCTTTGGAGGAGACTTGGAATCCAGAAAGTGGCTGCTAGACTGGTGACTGGGAGCCACCACCAGAACCATGTAAAACCAGTTCTAAAAGACCCACATTGGCTACCAGTACGTTTCCAAGCACAATTCAAAGTGTTGGCTTTGCCATTTAAAGCCCTAAATGGCTTCAGCCCTGTATACCTGAAGGAGCAGCTCCACCCTCGTTCTTCAGACCAGACATTGAGATCTAGCTCCGGGGGCCTTCTGGCAGTTCCCTCATTGCGAGAAGTGAAGTTACAGGCAGAGGACCTTCTCACCCACCCTGTGGAACGCCCTCCTGTCAGATGTCAAATAAATAATTATATGACCTTCTGTAGACATCTGAAGGCAGCCTTAAATCTGGACGCTTTTAATGTGTGATGTTCTGTTGTGTTGTTGTTTCCGTAAATTATGTTGGGAAGCCGCCCAGAGTGGCTGGGGCAACCCAGTCAGATGGGCAGGGTAAAAAATAAATAATTATTAGCCCAAAGCATCCAAAATGTACCAGATTGGTGAAGGCTACCGTAACACACACTGCATATCATGCTCTTTTAAATTTGGGAGTTGCCTTTAGGTTAATCTGTTTAGGACCCTGCTATAGTGCAAATGCACTACAGGAAGAATTGTCTTAATGCAACATTGTGATACTGCATGGGCAGAAACTGGTTCCCCCCCCCACCGCAAAAAAGAATTGTACACAGTTTTGTATACACAGCTGCACACAGTACACTTTGTACACAGCATTGTTGAAGCAGATGACCTTTCTCTTTTGGCACTGAAAGCCAAATCCATCAGTCCAGCCAGGTGCAGTCAGGGAGGGAAGAACCTGCTCATCATCAATAGATGCTGGCAACTGTTTTCCAGTTCCCCAAGCCTTGGGGGCAAAGTTTTGTTTTGGTATCATGAAATTAGATCTCTAAGCGATACCCACATTTAGCACATTCTTCAGGTGAGGCTGTCACTTAATCTCCACTACAGAAAAGCAGGCCTGCTTTTTTTTTTTTTACCAACTATCAGCTATTTTTAGGCAAAGGAACCCACTTAAAATGTGCATGAATTTAAATGAATTTAGATGGGTAAATGAAAAAGTGCTGTTTGCTTATTAAATTTGTTCCCAGTTAGGCAGCTTAAATGACTTGGCACATCAGTGGATGTGAAATTTTTGAAACAAGGTGCACCATGCAGAAAAGAGTAAAAGTACAGCATAAAGTAGGCTAAAAAGAAAATAATTTGCATGTAACTGAAATCTGGTGGGTCATGAAGGTGCACTAGGCATGTGACCCCCCAGGTTGAGTCATGAAGGGTACTGATTCTAGCATACTTAATAGTGAATTGTGTGTCAAATCCCAATAGCATATTTCCAAAAAAACTAGGCATGATCCTGACAAAAGAACAAAAGTATGTGCTTAGCTCCCCCATATTAAAATCAAGATGGCTTAAAAGGTACTTTTATGTTTCATGAATGTTTAAATTTTAATGTATTAATGGGATTGTTTTATTGTGTTTATTTTGGAAGTTTATCATTTGTGATGAAACTTTTTAGTGTTTTGTAAGCTGCTTATAAGCATATTTTTGCATTAATAATAATACTGTAATAATAATATTTGGCATATACCTGTATAAAAATTATTGTTGTTGCTATGGTTTTGCTGTTGTTGGTTATTGCTTACCTTTATCTTGATCATGTCCCAAATGCTTTATCAGCAGAGCGCCATCAGTTGTAACTCTCTCTGTCCCCCCTTTTCTCCATTTCCTCCTCCTTACCCCTAAAGTTTGTACTGTAGTAATATTCCAAAGGCATCTTTGGGAAAACTCTAAAACTTTATTTGGTGAAAAGGATTCATAGTTGTGAGCACATGCTCGGTTGAATGAAAGTGAGTCCAAGACACTGGGCCATTTTGTAACCTTTTGACCTTCCAGGTTTCTACCTTCCAAGCACATGTCTATAGATAAGACTGTAATGTTTCCCATATGAAAATTCTGGGGGTTGCAGAAAACAGGAAATGATTAGTCATTTTAGTATTCCACACTTCAGCATTTTCCTTCTCCTGTTTTTTGTTGATCTGTAGGCTCGGCACACTTCCTCTTTGGGTGTACTGTACTTTTTCGGTGTAATAAAACAAATGTAATCATCAGTGAAGACACCCTTCTTCGAAAAACATAACATGAAACCTAGCTTGTGGCAGTCCTCTTCTTCCCTAATTGTCTTCCATTTCAAATAACTACTGAAGTGAGTGGATTTTGCCAAAAAATCAAAAAGAAAAAAGATGCTGATGAAAGGCATTGATCTTGAGAAACATAATTTGAATCAATGTATTTTTGATGCCATAGAAGAGGTAAAACCAGATCTTGACAACCTGTACAGTTACTGACAGCACACGCCTATGCATGTCTACTTAGAAATGAGCCCCACTGAGGTCAACAAGACCTATTCCCAGGTAAGTGTGTATGGGACTGTAGTCTACAAAGCAAAAACTTAAGCCTCCTAACATTTTATCAACTGCATTTATGTAAGATTTATTCTTTCAAATAAAGCAGATGTCAAGGAATACTTGGGGATGTTAAAGCACATATCAGAATTTCACTTAGCTCCTGCCTGCAGGCTTCCCACAGGCATGTGGTAGGTCACTATGAGAAGTAGATGGGCCTTTGATCCAAGGAGCCTCTTTTTATGTCCTTAACATAAATTTCAATGCGGTTTGGGGTTTTCTTAGGTACGAGAGATTTATACCACTGTGACAATATTCCAGATATCTGTGAGTCTGTGTATTCATTTCTTCTCCTTCTGCTGGCAGCACTTATCATTAGAAAGCTGAGAGGGAGAGGGTACTAGACTCTGCTTGAGCAACCTGTGATTCTTCTACCTGGAAGAAAATCGTAAGACCATGACATCCTACTTTCTAGAAGCAGTAAGGAAAAGCCTCTCTCAGTGTGCCGTTAAAGGCTACTGTGACATCAGCAGGCAACAAATCCCCTTTAGTTTATTCTGCTCTCTATTTTGTATGCTTGAAAATTAGAAGTTCTGAGTGGCAAGCTGCGCCATGCAGCAGATTTTAAAACATTTGATTAGCACAGCTACTGCCTTGGACAATTTTGGTACAAGCTATATTTTGTGGATGCAAGTTTACACTTCTCCCCTCCTGTGCATATTAAGAAAAGTCCTACAGTATCTACCCCAATTCAATTTTAAATGTCTGTCCGTCCTACCACTTAATTGGCATCTTGCTAGCCCTTAAAAAGACTACTGTACAGAGAAACAAGTACTTGAATGAAAACAAGGATTTTTGAGCAGGAACTCCTGGGCTACATCCACACTAAACATTTAAAGCACCTGACTTCTCCCAAGGAATCCTGGGAGCTGTAGTTTGTTAAGGGTGCTGGAAATTATTGCTCTGTGAGGGTGCCCAGGGTTCTTTGGGGAAGGAAAGCCGTGTGCTTTAAATGTATGGTGCAGATGTGACTGTGCTGGTTCCTTTATTCCAGGCATCCCCAAACTGCGGCCCTCCAGATGTTTTGGCCTACAACTCCCATGATCCCTAGCTAACTGGACCAGTGGTCAGGGATGGTGAGAATTGTAGTCCAAAACATCTGGAGGGCCGAAGTTTGGGGATGCCTGCTTTATTCCCTCTCCATATAGGTCTTTCATCATAACAGCAGCAAAAGAGAGGGCAAACAAAAGGGACATTTTATCACCTGGACCAAAGGAACATTTGACCTGCGGCATCAGATTAATCTGTGGTTAGAAATTGCCAACTGCAATTTGGCTACTGCTCATTGAAACTGTAGGTTAGAGAGCATAAGGTTCCTGACCCAAGCCTCCCAATCTTCACACAAACAGACATACAGTGACACAGATTCAAGCAGAGACAAGGAGTCCTGCTGCGGAAGAGCATATTAGAGAACTGACACTCTTAGAACGAGCAACTGAAAGATGCAGTTATAACGACAGCCTCAACAAATTGAGATGTACAGTTTCAAACTGTCCCTATTTATACACTTACAGAGAGCTGCTGCTCTATACAGCAGAACTCAGGGGTGTCTTCTGAAGGATAGATAATGATGTCTCCACCCTGCCAAGGGGTCCATGTTAGGAAACTAGAACTGCATGTGCAAACCATGATAATCTGAAGGAGGGGTTGTGTGTGTGGCTATGTGAGCCAGCCTCTGCTGGAAAGTTTCATCTTTTAAAGCCAACACACACAGTTGTGCTCCCCAACCCACCCATTGGCCAGCACGTTTACTGAATCATTCATTGGGATCCAGTTTGCTCTGGCCCAGGGGTGGGGAACCTCTGTGATGCTGGTAGTGGAGTTCATTTGGGCTGGCCCTCTAAGGGTCACATGCCAGCTAGCCCTAGAAACACCATTGATTCTATGACACTGCCTGCCACAAGTAATTTAATCTATGGGTCATGACAAAATGGCATAACTAAGGCTGAAATGTGATTTGTCAGTTCGCTCTGAAGGTAAGGAAAGAGAGGGAGAGAAGGAAATGGGAGGTGCTAGGAAAGTGGGACTAGCTGAGACCTGATAAAAGAATCCCGGTAAGAGGGGTGGGGAAAAGAAAGGAGAAATGCAGAGTAGGAGTAGAGACAAGATTCATCTACTACATATCAGAGTTGTCGCAATACTATAGAACAGATGTATGAAGACAGTAGCTTGCTATATGGAAACACTCATGGATAGAAATGCCTTGTAATAATAATAGCTTGATCAGGCCAACGTATGTCTTGAAGTTGGACAATGGCAAGTCAAAATCTGCAGCAGAGATGAAATTTTACAAAAGGTTAAAACTGAAAAGAAAATGTTGAAAAGTAGCCTCAGAGGCCTACCAAAGTTTGTGGAACAATTACATTGGGATCAGAACATGTCTATGGCACTGCTTCAAACCTTTTCTTTTGCTATTAATTTACTATGTATATTTTACCGTACATGTTTGTATGAAAATTTAAACTATGAAACTTTTTAAAGCATTCTATATGATAGCTAGATCACTCAAGTCTATGAGTGATACTGCTGATCATAATGTTCTATAAAAGAACATTACCACTGTAGCTACATTTGTCTATGATTTATTGCTTATTGTAGGCGGGGTAATATGGCTGAATGCCCAGGGAGGCACTTGGCCATAAATCTAACCTTTTAAAAATCTTAAGACTGGGCTAAAAATCTGAACATCCTCAGTAACATGATAGACCATTCAGAAATCAGTGCTCAGCTCATGGTGTAGCCAAAATTGAGCACTTTTGCATTTCACTGATTTCCACTGGGATAGTTAAGGATATGCACAACTGTTTTCTATTGAAATCAATGGACCTAAAAGTAATTAACTTTGTCATGTTGTACATGCATAACACTTGAGTTGCACAAGACATTTTGCAATCTTCTAAACAGCACTTTCTCCATAATAGGTATTTCTAACATACAGTAAAGAGGAACTGATTTTGAGTTTTACTAGGCTCTGATCAGATGTTGGGAGTAGAACATGCTGACTGGACTTCCACTGTTTCTCTAAAGAGCTGCTAATTGCATTCATTTTGTTTCAACCATAAGTCGGACTAGACTTTTAAAACCACCATTGATCTATTTAGTATGGATTCTCCTTTCCCAGTTCCCAGTTTGTAATGTTAGAGCAAAGATGAATCTTTGTTTGATGTAATAAAAAATTGTAAATCATAGAAATAATAGAATTGTAGAGTTGGAAGGGACCCTGTGGATCATCTAGTCCAATGTGACGAAAGTTACATATTCCAAACAATCAAGCAGCGGCTCTATGACCACAAAAGACAGTGCTTGTTACCTCATACTCCAAGATCCTGTTCTCTGGAGGCCTTAGGTATTACAACACCCTACGGAACCTGTGCCAAATATCTAAAGGATCTACTACTCCCTTCCCATTGAAGAGCCTTTATGCTCGCAATATTAAATGCCTTCCCCTCTGCAGTGACCAAAGGTAGATTCTCACATACTCCATAGCAAGCCCATCTGTGTGCCTGCAACCAAGTAGTACCTGATTCAATAGGACCACATTCTCTTAGATTGCTCTTTACACAGTAGACCATGCCAACTGATGCTGAGCAAAATGTTGGACCTCCAGCTACAACTCCGAGAAAGTCAAATGAGGTTTCTGCTGGCAGATTGGGACAGAGATATCACTGTTTTAGTAGCTTCCTTTTTAGCCACAATTTTACCTGAAAGGGTTCACAACGAACCATCCTTTGGCATAGCTGCCAAGTTTTCCCTTTTCTCGCGAGGAAGCCTATTCAGCATAAGGGAAAATCCCTGTAAAAAAGGGATAACTTGGCAGCTATGCCTTTGGGGGGACAGGGTGAAGCATAATATCTAAGTGCACACAATCACAGTGTGACCTGATGACCCCCAACAGCTTCACCCTTGTCCTTTTAATTATCCCAGAGACCTGAAATGTTTTATACTGTGATGCCAATAAAGGTATTTGATTTGCAATGCAGCTGTCCCATACGGGGATCAAACATGCAACCTCAGCATTATCAGCACGATGCTCTAATCAACTGAGCTACCCAGGCTTTTTGTGATGCTGCCAGTTGCCCCATGCTGGAATTTGTGCCATTAGAGTACATTATCAAATAAGAGTTACTTGAGGGCTTGCAAATGTTGGGATACTAGATAATAGCCTTGGAGGACTGACATTTACAGGAGCATATTCAGAGGCACATAGTTTCCCTTTTGTAAGGGGTAGTTTGCTGAAAGCATATTTCACCTGTGTTCCATTATTTGCCCTGACTCTGAATTAGTCCCAGGTTCAAGTCTTCTATGTACATCTGAGAGACAGTGAATAGCTCAAAGTAACTTGGTATGTTTCATGGCTAAATAGTTGAATACTCGTACCAAAACCCCACAATGGCATAACACACAATTGTGCCAGAATCGGTGTTATACGATCTTCCGGTTATGTACCCTCTGAACAGCATTATTAATCATTATTGTTTGCATTTATGCCTCACCATATGGGCAAAGCAGTTCACAAGGCAAAATTCTGTATACAAAACAACTTCGTGCTGGAGCTGTGTGGAAAGGGAGAGGCTAAATATTTGATTCAGGATAACTGAGCTCTCATTCTGTTCTGCTGTTCTGTTGTAGTATAAGCAAACAATGGCCAATTCAGGGTAGAGCGATGAGATAACTTTACTATGGGCAATAGAATCAAAAACATCTCTAAGAGGCATTTATTAAGGCATTTATTTTCTAGAAAATACTTTTGGACAAAACAGGATCTTATTTCTATGTAAATCTGATGCCGGGAAGAGAAAGACTGACAATGTAAAGAGAACTGACAACAGTAATTTTGTAGCAGGAGAGGACTGGAAATACCAGGGCTGATCTACCTCTCTGTCATGTGAGAATCTTAAGTTTTTTTATCCACTGATCTTTCTTCTTGTTCACCTTACAAAGCTAGAAGTTGAAGGTAACTAGGTTGGTTTATGGGGGCAGGCGTGGGGATCCAAAGGCAACACTAGCATAGCATGAGGACTAATTAGAAAACACCATAAAGAAGCAGGGGGACTGTACAGAAGACTGGCCTCTACGAAGGACTGTCTGGTATAAGCCTGGTTTAAAAAATAAGAACCAAGGGAAGCAGGGGCTTTGAAGTTGCCCCTTAGCAGTCGGCAACAGGACAGCAGACTGAGCAGTCCCAGGCATCACTAGGTCAGTTTTTCCCATGATGGTGAGATGCATTTAAATTATAGAGATTCTTTCAAATTTTATATCTATACATTAGCATAGGCACATTTTGTGCAAATCTGCTTCCTCTTTTTTTGGTGTTGTGTAGGTGCCCATGATATAATGTAGCGAGAAAGCTGTTGAGCTCACCAGAATTCTCTTCTCCAGGCTGGGTCTTCTGCCAAAAGAAAAAAGAAAAGAAAAGAAAAGAAGTGGTGGTGGTTGGTTGTGGCAGAAACAGAAAGAATATTTGTGGGCATGATGGAAAAGGCAAATCTGCAAATTGCAACAGTGTCAAGCCATAGCTATGGGTAGACATGTTGATCTAGTTGCTTACAAAGCAGGTAAGTATTTATTGCTGTTTCCTAAACAAGAGACAGTAAACAGAAACTAGATCAGCATGGAAGAGCTGAGTTGCTAAAAGAAACCACAGCTCTTTGCATGTTAATTAAGGTAAACTTGGGAATATGACAGTAATTTACTTTTATTTAGGCATGTTAGGGCTGTATGTGCAGCTGATACAGATGTGCATCAGTATGGTCATCTAGTTCTACTGAACTACACAGATGTGCCTGAGTATGCTCATCCCATAGGAGCATAATCACACATGCATCAAAATATTATTAGATATGGATCAGGACCACAATGTGCAAGGAAAACAGAACACTAATCTGAATACTGTTTAGCCTTTGGGACAGTGTATATGATCAATTTATAACCATAAATGCATGCCGCTTTATTCTGCTGTTATTCTGCTTGTTTTCTTTCTCTTTTTAAAAAATACCTGCTTGCTTTAATTATTTGCAATTTATCTTGATGCTGTTTTAATATTTGTTCTTATGCTATTTGGAGATTAATTGGTCAAAAGGCTGAGCATGTGTATGACATGACTAGGTGCTTTCCCATCATTTCTGTTTTCACATTAATTGGAAAAATGTAGTCTAAACAGATGCATTTGTTAACATGCCTGACATAGTTTTGGTTGGTTTGCTTTAAGCATGGATCAGGTGATCCACGAGTCTAAGAAAGGGAAAGGACCTTAATCTGCCTTATCAGATGACATGAACTGCAATTATGCCATAATAAATGTCTTATAACTTATTTTAAGTGCCACAAATCTCTTTGTTGTTTTTGCTGCAACAAAATAGCAGGCTGCCTCTCTGGAAATCTAGTTCAAGAAATATTTTAATCAGAGGCACCTTTTTAACTGATTCATCCAACTGATATAGCTTGCAGCCCTACTCTAGTGTAAACAGTGGGGTCAAAAGATCATGAAATGAAAAGAGTAGTATTGGCTTATCTGAAACTTGTAGGGCATTACCACTACTACTAACTTTTCTTCTTTTCTTTTGGGTGCATGCATATACACATATTGTTTGTGCCTTATGTAAAGGTAAAGGTAAAGGTAAAGGTAAAGGCCATTAGGTCCAGTTGCAGACAACTCTGGTGTTGCGGCGCTCATCTCGCTTTACTGGCCGAGGGAGCCGGCGTACAGCTTCCGGGTCATGTGGCCAGCATGACTAAGCCGCTTCTGGGGAACCAGAGCAGCACACAGAAACACTATTTACTTTCCCGCTGGAGCAGTACCTATTTATCTACTTGCACTTTGACATTCTTTCGAACTGCTAGGTTGGCAGGAGCAGGAACTGAGCAACGGGAGCTCACTCCGTTTCTCTTAACTTAAAAAAAGTTGGGCTAAGGTTAAGCTTCTCCATGCCATTTTCTTATGCTTCATGTAAAAAATAAAAATCTGTTGAAAACTACTTTTCAGAGAACTTAATATGCTATATTTTATCCTGTGTGTTGTTCAGAATTCTGAAATACACATAGGCCCTGCTATCCAAATGCTTGTTATACAAAAAAATCACTTATCCAAACACAAGGAATTAGTACCTCAACCTTGCTATACACACTGCAGATTCATATATCCAAACAGCCAGAGCTGCATGCAGTACTGTAAAATCAAATAAGTGCTGGTGGTGCCATACTGGAGAGCTGTATGAGTCTAGGGTTGCCATACGTCCGGAATTTTCTGGACATAGCCAGGAAATGTATCTGGATTTTAACCTTTTGAAATATGACAACCCTCTATGAGTCATACACTATGCCCACTAAGCCAGACTGCTACTCTCAGGTGTGATGGAAGTCACTGTCCCTTTGCCAGTGCTGAAGTAAAATCCAGCTGCCCTTCCAGCCAACTCCTGCCTCGGGCAGCAAATTGTCTCGGGGCAGGCCTTGTGCACCCCCCCCCCCAAGTTGGATGATGCCTTAGTATGTTTAACATTGCAGACTTGATATGCTATACAATTAAAATTGGTTTTGCCTTGCCTCAGCAGCAAACAAGGAAACAAACCGGAGGCCTCCCTTTTCCCTCCTGCATGCCCGCCAGCTGTGCCCCGTCAACCATATGGCTGGCGGGCATGCAGCTCGCCTCCCAAGCCTCCGCAGCAGGAGAGCGATCCCCACAGTCTTAGGATGGAAGCTGCGCCCCGCCAACTATATGGCTGACAGATGTACAGCTTCCTTCCCAAGCCCCCACGGGAGGAGAGCAATCCTCGCAGAGGATTGGGAAAAGGTCGAAAACTCTGGGGAATGGGGTGCCGGAGGGATCTTTGCACCACGGCGCCGGATATGCTTAAGATGGGCCTGCTCTCAGGTAAGTGAACATGGGCATGAACAAGGCCGGCCCACCCATGAGGGAAGGTGTGACAACTGCCTCAGGCGGCAAGACCCACAATCCTCAGGCGGCAAGACCCACAATCCTCAGGCGGCAGGACCCACAATCCTGCTGTATATTTTTACAACCCCCTTGTTTCTGATGCAGATCTTCACTTCTACCCGTTTTGCCTCATTGGCTGATAAGCCACAAACTTGCTCAGGTTACTCCATTCACGGCACAGAGAGGCTTGTTGAACAGGCGAGCCCTAGAAGCTTATATATATATATATGCACAAAACTGCACATATATATATATATATATATATATATATATATATATATATATTATTTTTCTATTTTTCTATCTAAAAACTTAGTCGTGTCCTCTTGAGCAACTCTAAAAAAAACCCACTCGCCCAGCTTTTCCAGTTAATTCGGTATAATACTCCCCCTCCCACCCGTCTTGTTTTCTCTCCCACTTGGTTCAGCCCGGGCTAACGGCGCGCCTCTATGAAGACATTCGTCCTCAGTTCCCACCCCCTTACTTTTCTCAGCCAGTGGTTCAGCCCGGGACCTCCGCTCGCCGGCGGAGACCGGTACTACCGTAAATCAAACTGCTGCTCTTTGCTCCGACAAGTTCCATCTCCTCAGCTCCTTTGCGTAGTAGGGCTTGAAGCGCGATGTGCGCGCGTGCGCAGGGCGCCCCGCCCCGCCCCCTTCTCCTCACGCCGCTTCAGTCGCGTTTGGGTTGCCTCGCGCCGGATCCTCCTCCTCCCTCCCTCCCTCCCTCCCTCTCCACCTCGACGGTTGGGGCGCGCGCCGCCAGTGGCAGGCGGGAGACGGCGCGCGCGCGCGATCTCTCTGTCTGTTTTCTGTGAGCAGGAGGAGGAGAGCCTCCAATGCCGCTGCTGTGAGATGGCATCGTTTTGTTGCGCTGTGGCGGCAGCGGCGTTAGTGGCAGCGGCGTTTGGGAGCGGTGCCGAGGGCTGAGGCGGCGGCTGGCGTGGACGGGGAAGGACCACCCTCGGCCACAGCGAGGCGGCGGCGGCGGCACCACAACGCAGCTGGGCTCAGAGCCACGGTAAGGCAGGCACCGAAAAGCAGCCAGCTTGACTGGACTGACAAATACTGTAAACAGGCTGCGCAGCCAACGCCAGCTCTTCTCGGTCGGTTCCTGGCGGTGGTGGCCTGACGGAGACTCTAAGCGTCGTGGGGCCCCTGCGAGTTGGGGGGGTGCATTTCTCGCCCCCTTTGGGGGAGGGGGGGCTCGCTTTAGTGGGTGGGAGGAAAGGGTGCGAAACAGAGTCTCTTCCCCCCCCCCCCGTCGCACGCACCCACCCACCCCTTCTCTCTCTCTCTGCCGGGCCCTCCTGCTGGTTCGGGGGGTGGGGGCAACGTGGAAGGCGAAGGGTGCCCCGTGTCTTCTTGCTTTGCCTGCCTCCCCCTTCCAACCCTTTTGCTACTCTTGCCCTGGTGTCACCTTGTTTATTCATTTCATGGATCTTTAACTGCCTGGCAGGGGCGGGGTAAGGCAGGCCGTGGGAGATGGGCCAGCTTGAGCCTTGAACCCTGTTAGCAGCGCTGAGTGGATTGGCAGAGCCGTCAGCGCCCTGGGAAGCAGTCCCGGCAGGGCGGCCCCCTGTCTCTCGATCCAAAGGGGGAGGAGAATATTAGTTACATTTTGATTGCTGTTTACCTTCGTTCTTGGAAAGGGGGTAGAGGAAGAAGGAAGAGGCACTCTCACTTTGGGATGACCTACTGTGACTCTGCAGCCTGTCATTTTCTCTCTCTCCCCCCCCCAAACCAGCTTCGTCCTATCACCCTCCCCCTTCTTGCCCAAAATACTGCACAACATTGCTTTTCTCTAATGCTGCAAAGGGGATGGAAGGCCTGCGACGGTTGATCATACCTTCCTACCAGAATACTGCATATTCCACCACGTATCTGAAATAATATTGTTTGCAGCTGGATTCTGTGCTTGCTTGGTTGAAAGTTAAGTTGCACTGAATCTGATGTGACTTGCTTCCAAGTAAGTGAGTATATGATGTAGCCTTAAAGAATGCTAATAATAAAAAGATAGTGTTATGCAATAGGACGGTAATGGGACTCTTCAGAAACTCGATCAGAACAAGGAAGGTCCTGCATAATAGAGGCTTACAATACTTCAGTGTTGAGGTGATGTGACAGTGTCTACTCTAAGTGTTATGCAACTGAACGCTCCCAAAATGTTAACAACTCTACTAGTTGTTGCAACTGCGGGAGGCAGTGCAAGACAGGAGTGCCTGGCGTGCTCTGGTCCATGGGGTCACGAAGAGTCGGACACGACTAAACGACTAAACAACAACAGTTGTTACAATTAGTGCTCAAGTACTGTGTGTTTGTAAATCTACATGGCTGAATGCGCACTGTTGAGTATTTTATTTTTAAGTTTCTAGTATGAATCAAAGATATCCTGTTTTTCTATTACGAACTCAAGGGTTTCTAGGGTATTCATGAGACACCAGCCATACTCAGACATGTTTTTAGTACAGTTGCTGCACTACCGGTATGTGCCTTAGCAGGGCTGTCTCAAGCAGGTCGGGCGCGGTGGTGCAGAGATCGCTCCGGCGCCCCCGCCCTGGTGGACAGGTGCAGTGCGCAGCATGGCTTCCGTGCGGCTTTGCCGCGCAGCACCCGCCTGCCAGCCCAGCCCCCTGGCGCCTCATGCCACCGAGACTACCCCTGGAGCCGGGCCTGTGCCTTAGATCATGGCTTGAGACCCAAATACATGTTCAGATGTTGCTTTTTTGACATGCTGGTGTTCTACAGCAGTAGCTTTCTTCAGATTCAGCACCCATCTTTAACCCCAACATGCAATATGGAATCATTTTTTATTTGGACTTTCTAGGACATATTCACACACCACACTAAACAAAGGTTTTGCACAACACATGAGCCACAGTGAACCTCAGATTTGAGTGCTCCCCTATTTTCTTCCCACATGGCCAGGAGAATTTGGGAAGCTTTTCCTTTTGGTTTCCTTTAACTATTACTTTACATTTTGTCTAAATGGTTGTCGTTTAGTAGTGTCCGACTCTTCGTGACCCCATGGACCAGAGCACGCCTGTTTTCCACTGCCTCCCGCAGTTTGGTCAAACTCATGTTGGTAGCTTCAAAAACACTGTCCATCTCTAAATGGTAGATCATAGTTTGACACTAACAGTGGTCAGTTTAAATAAGAATAATTATTTCCAGTTCTGGCAAAATAAGAAGTCACATTTGTAGGAAACAGGAAATAAGTTTCCCTAGTCTTTCTATTCCATCTGTGTGGGAGGAGGAAATGGAAGAAGGGGAGTGGGAGCCCAAGGTTTGCTTCTTTTTGTGCATGTCATTCTAAACCATGGTTTAGCACAGGATGGGAAGCCTTTTTATTTCCTGCCACATTCCTTTGGAAATGCTAGAGACAAAAGTGTTCAAGATTGAGTGATCCAGAAAAAAGACTGCCCTGCTTCATTTTTCAGGCCTCTTCAGGTCTACTCAGAAGTAAGCCTCATTGGATTTGATTGGTTGATCTCAAGTATACTGTATAGAGGTTTTTTAAACATACAACAAACTAATAAAGCACTGTTCTGGATACTAATTTCTCTCCAATTTTAGTATGCCCCCCACCCATTCACAAGTTTGGCAGAAGCTTACTATTTTTTCCTCAAACAGCTGGGGAAAAAAAACTTAATTTCTCCAAACCATATAATCAGAAAGAAGAGGTGAGGGAGAACATCAATCATTTTTTCTCAAGTAAAATACTCCCCTTCCACTTGCTCAGGAGCTACATGGAAAGATCAGGAAAATGCTTCTTTAAACACCCAGGAAAATTAAGGAGTAGATAAGAAGGAAGCAACTCTTTGGGGATGGAAGAATAGAGTATTTGGGTCAGGGATTACATGTCTGGGTCCAGGACAGAAAATGCCTCTGTGAATGACTTGTGCTGGAGAATGGGCATGGGGGGAGCACAATCTCCTTAGTTCTGGACCTCTCAGTGGCTTTTTATATGATTGACCATAGTATCCTTTTGAGCTGTCTATCTCAGATGTCACTTGAGGACACTGTTCCTGTGTGGGGGTTACATTTCAGAAGATGGTGCTGGAGGACTTCTGTTCCACTTATTGTCCTTTATTCCTCATGGTCCTTTTTTATTTCCCATACTTTTTAACGTACATGAAACTACTAGTGAGGTCATGTAGCTCCATCTCTCTTTTCCACATTCTTATCCTAAGGAAACCCTGAACACATATCTGGGGGCAGTGTTTGGGTAGATGAGGTTAAACGACAAGACAAAAGCGCTGTGAGTTGGGGAAAATTACACATCCAGTTGGCGTTCTATTTCCCCTAAGGGGCCAAGTGAACATTTTGGGAGTGCTCCTGGACTTGGTGCTATCTGTGGAGGCACATGTAACATTGGTGGCCCATGTGTTTTAACTAGTTTGAGCTGTTTTGTCTTATCCAGAGGAGGCAGATCTTGCCTCAGTGACATTTGTGTTGGTTACATTCAGGTTGGATTACTTGAATGCACTCTGCATGGAGCTTCTCTTAAAGATGATACAGTAGTTTCAATTACTGCAGCACTATGTGGTAGCAAGAACACTTCTAGGAGTCAAGCGTTCTTATCTTATTACAGCGATAGTTACACTACCTGCCTGTTCACTTCTGGGCCCAATTTAAGGTGATGGTGTTTAAAATAGTAAAGACTTTGGGTTTAGGCTGTCAGAAGGACTGCCTACATTAATACGTACCTGCTAGAAACCTGAGATTGACATCCGAGGCCCTTCTCTGTGGTCCACTGATAAAAATGGTCAGGTTGTTGAGTACAAACCCCATATTTCTGAAATGCCGTTTCTGAGGGAATTCATATGGCTCCATCTCTGCTGATCTTCAGGGAAACCCTTGGTTGTTTTTGTTTTAATTTGGTCAGTATTTGGATGATTTTAGGGTTTTATCCAATGCTGTTACCGTATTTTTGTGTTAATTGGTTTTACTGCTACTTTAAATGTTGGATTTTTAATGAATAGCATTGATTTGTTGGGAAAGTATACACACTAAAAGATGAAGTAGAAACATGCTGTAGCAGTCACAATGCCTTCTTCCACATGACTAATAGAGTTCCTTTACATTTGGTCTCTTCATATCTGCTTTTTCTGTTAAAGCTAACCCCTAAAAATAAATGGTGGTGGCATGATTACTTTTGGATTACAACACTTTGGGTTATAACACAAGGAACTGAAGACCAATGTTCTGCAATAGGGAACTGGATCTGAATCCTTATGTCTTCTAACCGTGCCCCCCAGCCAAATGCAACAGGTGGATGGGGCTGTCCTCTGCCAATCACCTGACTTCACAATGACATTGGGTGACAATGACAATGGCTTTGAAAAGGCAGGTATGCTTCAGATGCCAGGTGTGCAGATGATTGATGGGGCTTAAAAACTCATTTTGGCCCATCTACCTTTTTATCAGCTCACACCTGACATCATATAGGACATCATGTGATTGGCAGGTGAGCATGGCTTAGCCAAAGTGGCCCAGAGGTTTCTTTAGCCATGTTCTACAATGTGTGTAACATGCAATATTCCTTTTAGGCACGGTCTAGCCAAAGTTAAGCACCTAAGATTGCAGTATTATGCATACTTTGGAGTTTTAAGCATAATTTGATTTACTTCCATAGCATGCATAGGAGCAGATTGTAAGTCACATTGATTTAAACAAAAGAGATTTAAGTATGCTCAGACCCGTGGGATTTGTAGCCCCTGTCTTCACTTGAGTAACAGCATAAACTTGGTGCTTAAGATGATCCTCTAAATAAAGTGGTTAAAGTGTTAATCTTTCAGTTTCTGCTTAAAAAATGAGAAAGAGCTGAGTGTGTACACAGGTAGGGGACAGTTAGAACAGGGCTACCGGTAGGCAACCTCAGGCTCAGGCCAAACATTGCCTTCCAGACTTGTTGCAGGCCACACCCCATCTCCCCACACCACACCTTTTGCTTTACCATATTGCTTTATATTTGAGTGTTTTACCATATTGCTTTATATTTGAGTGTTTTTGCCTTGCTGAAATGTGTCCTTTGCCTCTGATAATGACTCTTGCTTGCCTGGATAGAGAATAGAGAGGGGTATGTAAATGTGCATGGAAATAATCCTATCATACAAAGGTGAAATGTTCACTGCTTTTGCATGCCCAGAAGGGAGTGAGGTCCTCTGCCTGAAAAAGGTACCATCCATCCCTGAGTTAGTGGTTAAGTGAGTTCTCATGTTATTGCTGTTTAGGTGTAATGGAGAAGTGGAAACTGTGAGTAAGGTAATGCGATGTGTCCTGTGGGTTCATCTTATAGCATGGTGGATAAAAATCAATGTTTGATATACTTGGGTTTTAAAAGTCATTTATTAAGAATTTCTGTTAAAATAAATTGGTTAAAATGAAACCTTCCAAGTTAAACTCCACTATTCTTAACTAGTAGCAGCTGGTGGAGTGGGACAGTTTAGCTTGCTTACCTGGAGGTTGCTTCTGAGCACCAACAGGAGGGATGAGGCAGTGGGCACAGTGAAGGTGAGGCAAATTAACTCTGCTGCTGCATCCACATCATACCCACCTTCCTGCTCCTTACTTTGTGTTAGGAAGTCAGGTAAGCAATGCCACTCTATTCCACTGCTGCTGCTGCTTCTCAAATTTGAATTGGTTAGCTGCCTGGTTCATTCACATGTAATAATGGTTTAGTGCTCTGTGGATGAGTCTCCAAAAGATCGCGTGAAGTATAGGACTCATGCTCCACATTCCTTCTCCTGTGGTACGGCTAGGAGGAAGACTTCTGCTCTGTTCAGTTATGCTTTCAATGGCTAAGTGTTGCATATAAAACAGGGTTCGTGGCTTAAAACAAAGGACAGTTAAAACAAGTCAATTTCATAACTCATAATTAGCTGAATTTAACTAATGAATTTATTTGATTATGTTTGGTTATTTAAAAATTCTGGAGAGCAATCTTGGTTTTTAAAAAATCGCAGGATAACAGATCATTGTGATCCAAAGAAAATATTACTAGCTTATTTAAAGTAATATGTTGAGAAAGATGATTTAGATATACTGCTGAGGAGGGTCCTATTTGGAACTGATCCTCCATCCTGGGATGGAGCTGAGAAAGCTGATGAAAATTTAAGTGGACAAGACATAGCATTAGTGGGACATGGTTATCTCTGGCTGAATATAAACTGTATAAAAGGGACAGGGAATGACATACTGGAGGTGGTGTCACTCTGGACATCAAAGAGGACATTCAGTCCAGCAAGCTAGAAATCCCTGAAGGGGCAGACCCTTCCACAGAACTCTTGTGGTTGGTGATACTGGGCCACTTAGTAATTTAGTACAAAACATACTACTGTATTACTCCCCTGATCAAAATGCTTCAGGATATATTGAGATGAAGAATAAAATCAAGGAAGCATCCTAAGGATTCAGATGTTGTAGTGATGAGTGACATATATTACCCATAGACTGGCTCTGTATGTGTTCCAGTCATGACTAAGAGGTAAAATTTCTATATAGAGGCAGCCCCCTGTTTATGCAAATTCTAAACGTGCATGACTGCATATTGCGCCAAATCCAGAAATACTTTAGTAACTGAAGTATAGGGGAACTGTTGGGCCCTTGGATGAATAGGGAGTCAAAGGTATACTAAAGAAGGATAAGGAGATTCTAGAGAAGCTGAATTACTTCTTTGCATCTGTCAGTGGAAGATAAAGGGTGGATCCTAGTGCAGGGGTCTTCAAACTAAGGCCTGCAGGCCAGATCCTGTCCACCAGCCTCCTAAACTCGGCCCGCCCAAGATGCATGAGTACTGGCAAGGAGAATGTCCAGATATTACTGACGAAAAAAAGAGGAGGCAACACGTCGACCAATTCCACGGGTGAAATATATCTGTTTTTATCTTTGCAAAATATAACAACATGCGAGACAGTGATCCAAGGTAATCATACTGTTTCGGTTTTGGTCTTCTTCAGTTTTTTAACTTAGCGTTTGTATGCAATCTGCGGAACAGCGGTCATACACATATGTAACCCCTGCTCTTCATTAGCACAGATATTACTGACGGCACGGCTGTGCTGATACTAAGCTTTGGCAGCGCTTTAGTGCCCTTGCGCATGCAGAAAGCGAGGAAAAGCCGCGAGACAAAACAAGCACAGTGGGCAAAAGTAGAGCTGAGCCTTTGTGGTGGGAGGAGGATAATATGGTGGCCTGGTTGGTCCTTTCGGCATTTGCGCACTGTAGTGTTTGTGTATTCTGGCTGTGCGGTGGCGTCAGCGGCTCCGGGGGAGGAGGGGAAGATGGTGTCCTCCTCGTTGGAGCAGAAACTGTCCTGCTTGGAGGCCAAGCTGAAGCAGAAGAACAAGGAAGCCTGGATGTGCATCGACCTCAACTTGGAGATCAGTCTGACCCGGGCTTGGCCTAGTAAGGGAGGCTTGAGGGGAGAAACGGTGGGGTAGTGGCAGCGGCGGTGGCAGCAGCAGCACAGGAGGCTCTGTGGAAGGGCGCCCCCTGCTTGGGTGACAGACATGGGCTTGCCTGGCACGAGATGTGCCTGCCAGGTCCCCCTGCCCGGAGGGAGGTGCGCATGTGCTTGGAGAGGTGGAGGCGAAGGCAGGGCTCCAGCTCCACTCTGCCCAGCCGGGCTGCTCCTGCTTTTCCTGGGGACCACCACCACTGCCTGGCCGCCACCGCCGTGTCTTCCCCTCTGAAGCACCTAAAGTTTCTTCTCCCCAGCGGAACCGCCAGGGGACTCGGCCATGGTGGGAAGCCTTGCCACACGTGGCAAGGCACCCTCGCCGTCCTCTGCCGGGCTGTGTGGCCAGCGGTGCCCTCTCCTCTCCAGAGCCCACATGCCTTCATCCAGCATGGTGGCTCATCCATGGCTCCGGACACTGCTGCCTAGGGCTGGCCGTTCCTCTGGCTGCTTCTAGTCACAGCTGCCGCCTTATCGTTGGCCAAGCCCCGCTCGCGAAGTTGCTCTGAAGTCAAGAAGCTCAGTGTGGCCAAATGTTTCAGACAGAGCGAGACTCCCAGTCACGAAATCAACGGTGAGGGGCGGCAGGGAGTTAGGGGGTGGAGTAGCTATGGGGTACCACCTTTGGGTCACTTTCTGCGGGGTGGGGGGGAAGTAGAAGCCTTCTTTGTCGTCAGTTCTGGAGAGCTCAGGGTTTAATTTTATTATATTTCACGACTCTCACTCTACCAAGACTTTTTCGGGGGGGGGGGGGGAAGCTGTTGCTTTTCTCTCTCTTCTCTCTGAGGTTTTGCTAAGAGCTTTTAGCTGGCAACTGGTGTCCTTGGACACCCCAGGGGCTTTACTTGCCTCCTTCTCTCTCTCGGACCTCAAACTCGCATGGCAGCCTCCTGGAGCTCAGGAGGTGCTTGTATCACCAACGATAGAATTGGGGAATGGTGATTTGTGTACAGGAGAAAGATTTGTCCCCAGTTCTCTCTCATTCTTTCTCAAGTTGTTGCTTGTGTGAGGCGGGTGGTGTGTGGCAATGGCCATGGGGGGAGAGCTGGGGGGAAATCTCCTGTGAACAAATTGGCAAAAAGCTGTAGCCTTTTATTGCAACCCCCAACACACACACACACACACACACACACACACACACACACACACACACACACACTTTAATTGTAGTTGATTTGCAGGGAACCTGGGTTCCTGAGTTTTCCAAACACACTTTTCAAAAGAGTCCTGGATTCCAGACATCTCATTCTTTCTTTAAACAACTTTAGTTTCGGCACAGTTGAAAAGTTTATGTTGATTAAAATCGTTCTTCATTTTTAACATTGTATTGTTTTTCCTGTTTTTTGTGCACTACAAATAAAATCTATGCAGTGTGCATAGGAATTTGTTCATATTTTTTTCAAACTATAGTCCGGCCCCCCAACAGTGTCTGAGGGACAGTGAACTGGCCCCCTGTTTTAAAAGTTTGAGGACCTCTGTCCTAGTGCCTGAACTAACACTTACAGGAAGGGAGTATGAGGAACTGAGGCTGATAGTGGTGATGAGAGATGACGTTCTGCACAAAATAAAAAGTCGTGTAAATCATTTAAAGATGCATTTAAATGCATTTAAATGTAAATCATGCAATGCAGGAATCTTTCACCCAACATGGAGCTCGAGCCCACAACCCAGAGATTAAGAGGCTTATGCTCTACTGACTGAGCTATCCCAGGGTTTCATCTGACAACCAAGAATATAAGAGCTTGCTGGTCCATCTATTACAGCATCCTGTTCTCTTTCAGAAACATTACTACTTCCAACTGTGGAGTCATAGTATCGCCATCATGGCTAGTAACCATTGATAGTCCTTTCCTCCATGAACTTGTCTTTTAAAACCATCACTGCCTCCTGTGGGAGTGAGTTCCATAGTTTAACTGTGCTCTACATTAATAAGTAATTCCCTTTATCTGTTCTGTATCTTCCAACAGTGAGCTTCATTGGATGTTCACAAATTCTAGTGAGAATTCACAAATTATGAGAGAGGGAGAAAAAACTAATTTATTTTCAATTTCTCCATGCCATGCATAACTTAATGAACTTCTATCACCCCAAAAATAAAATGTCCCAAATGCTGCAACCTTTCTTCATAGGGGAGTTGTTCCACTCTCTTGATCATTTTGGTTGGTACTTTTCTTAACTTTCCCCATATCTATAATATTCTTTTTAGGTGTGGAAACCAAAACTGTATACACTATTACAGATGCAGTTGCACCATAGATTTGTATAACTGCATTATGATATCATCAGTTTTATTTTCCTAATGAATCCCTAGCATGGAATTTGACCTTTTCACTGCTTCTGCACACTGGGTCTACCTCTTCATCAAACTGTCTACTGGGACCATAAGGTCTTGTTTCTGGTCCGTCATGACCTGTCACAGACCCCATGAGTATGTATGTGAAATTAAGATTTTTTGCTCCAACATGCATGTGTTACATAAAGCATTAAACTTGCAATTCAGTCAGTTTGGAGAGGTATTTTTGGAGCTCTTTGCAATCTCTTCTTTGCTTTAATAACCCTGAACAATTTAGTTCATTAGAAAACTTGTCCACCTTCCCACTCAGTCCTAACTCTACATCATCATCACCATCACCATCACCATCACCATCACCATCACCATCACCACTTTTGATACCTTTTTCATGATCAAACTGAACATCTTCCCCTTTTGCATTAATGAGTGCCAACTGTTTATCTTTCCTTGATTCACTGTTGCTCTATTATTTAGGTACCCATACATTTTAGGCAATCTTTAAATCATTAACTTACCATACCATTTACCTTAGTTTCTGTGTTTTGTAATTACATTTAGTTTTGTATTTATTTAAAACATTCCTTGCCCACTCTTCATTGCCAAAGCCTTTCTGTATAATTCTAGTAACTAGACATAAGTGCCCAAAACATTGCTATTTGTCTGCTTTTAATTTTATTTAGATGCATGTGGTTATAGAAAGATGGTAAATTCTCACTGTTTTTAATTGGGATAGATTGTCAAGCATAGATTTAGCATAGTCTTTTTTTAGAATATGGCCCAGCAACTGGAGAAGGTCAAGGGCAGAGAGCAGGGTAGTGAACAGTCTTGGGAAGCCACCAGGTGAATTTTGGAAAATATTGGGAGGGTGAAGTTGAAATAGGTCTGTTAAGCAACTGTGGTTAATTGCTCAGATATTGTAGTAAAAAAAACAACCCTAAGGCTTATATAGATGGAGGGGTGGGGTGATTTCTGAAGTGGTTGGTTATAATTAGATAAACCAACTGCAATTGCAAATGGTTGGGATGGGGTAACTGCAGTTTCTTGTCTGGCCTGGCTCCACAGGTTTTGTTTTGTTTTAAAATTTCTTTGGTGGTAGACAGTGTAGAACTTTAAAGGGCTCTCTAAAACCCATCATTCTTGATACTCAGTTATTAGAAAGACTTGCTCTCATGGTTATCACCAAAAATTAGATGTCTGGGAAAGCTAGTTTCACAAAATCCTGTTTGTGTCTGTGGTGATATATTTATAAATGATCTGCACCAAATTTTCTTTCAGAAATGGGGAAGACTTTGTGCAGAATGTATACATGTTACAATGTAGATGTATATATTTATACTTGGCCATATTTTGAGGATCTCTTCTGATAAGCATGTGTACTGGCCATTTGTTTAATCCTATCAGTTACTGTATATCACTGCTGTGTTTATACAGCATTGTGCTGCTTAGCACATTCTTTTACTTTTTTGGGGGGGGGTGTACAGTTGTCCCTTATTCTTCTCATATCCTGTTATGTGTGTTTTCTGCAGTCCTCAACCTACCAAAATTACCTGAATTGAACATAGTATCTGGAATCAAAAGTACTGTATGTGTAGAACCTAAGGGGCACTACAGGCCTCAGTACTGCTTCTACCTGCTGAAAATCTGTTCCTGAAAGTTTTATGTAGTGTGGGGTTGTGCAAGTGTTTGGCTCTTGTGTTTGTTTTTAATATTAGACTGTCAGATGCTCCTGGAAAGTTCAGAAGCAGGGCATGGGGGATATAGGAGGAACTCTTGAAAATGTGGTAAGATTTACTGTAAAACAAGGGTATATATTTGTATTAATAATTTGTGACATGGATATATGTGGGCAGGTGAGTTGATACACTTTTTGACAATTTGCAATTTTTTGGACAGATTTGAAAGACTGACTAAATTTAAAGTAAAATTTTGCCTTTTTATTTTAAAAGAGTTTAGTATATATTAAAGTGGCCAATGCCATTGAAACTGGTGGCTGGTGCATGTAGTCAAGATTTCTTTCTTACTTTTTTAATAGGCTGAAGTTGTACCCTCTGACATGGCAGCAGCCTCTCCAAGATCTGGAAGCAGTAATAACTATCATGGAAGACTACAAATGCAAGTAACTAGTAAGTAAAAAAATTGCAAATCATAAACCTGATCCTTTAAATGCCCTCTTGTTAGCATAGACGTGTAATTTGCCATTATTCACCTTAGGTGAGCAGAAATTGCTTCAAGGTGACCAGTCAGTGCTGATCCAGTCCTTCTAGTTTTCTCTGTCTCTTTAAATGGAAGGTATAATTTGCACAGTGAAGTGTATTGCCATAGTTTTTCTTTGTGTCTCTGTTCCTCTCCCACTGGGAAGGGTGGGTCAAAAAATTGTATAGCTTCCCATAGTTGTTCTGTTGTGTACATACAGATTTTCAGTCTTGTACCCTGTTTCTCATATTTTAAGACATACCCATAAAATAAGCCATAGCAGGATTTTTAAGCATTCAAGGAATATAAGCCATACCCCTTGAAAATAAGCCATAGTGTGTTTTTTTTTTTTTGAGGAAAAAATAAATATAAGAGAAACACGGTAATACTAAACAAGGATGTTGGTATTTTCCATTAATGGTCTTCTGGGTTCTAAGAACAGACTTCCTTGTTACACTTATGGATATTAGTAGTAACTAACAGTACAGTGGAGTGCTCCCGTTCAGATTTCTTGCCATTCCATTTCTCTATCCTTTCTGGTTTTCTGTCTCATCCCAAGCCCCAAACGATTACATGTTCACTGAGCTTGCTCAGTCCTGTGTTTGTGGGCCACTCCCTTTATTTTTTGCACTTCTGCAAGGCTTCAGGTTCTTCCAAGTCTGCTGATGCCTCCCTCTTGTTTGTGGATGGTGTCATTTTGACTACGTAAGAAGTGGCAAACATAGAATAGGGTTACCCATTAGTATACATTTGATTGTTTAGCCACTGATTACAACAAACATATAGAACTATAAATCACAAATTTATTATACATTTGGAAAACCTAACAGAAGCATGCAAAGTCATTTTATATTAATTACCTGTGTGGTCTAAAATAATTTAAAATTATCTTCCTTAGAAAGGACAGACTTGATTCCGTAAAAAGCTTGATGAGTGTGCATTGCAGAAATGGCAGATGGAGCAATCTTTGTTTTTTCCCAGTCCATTTATGTTGTGGCTTACGTACAATGCAATTTTTCACTGAGTACGCTAGTTTTGAATTTTCAGTAAAATGGATCCCAACTGTTTCCCTCTTGCAGTACTATATAGAGAGCTTGTCTGTAAATTGTGGGGTGGATTGCCACTGTCATAAACACAAACATCTTGTGTATAGGAGTGAAGCAATTTTTCATCCAGCACTGTTGTCTGTTTATATTGAAATAATAAAATTACAGCAATAATACAATGTTTTGGTTACAGGTAGGTAGCCGTGTTGGTCTGGATCGAAGTAAAATAAAAAAATTCCTTCAGTAGCACCTTAAAGACCAACTAAGTTTTTATTTTGGTATGAGCTTTCGTGTGCATGCACACTTCTTCAGATACAGTGAAATGGAAGTTTCCAGGCACTTATGTAGAGAAGGGGTGGGGAGGGGTGGGGATGGGGAGGGGGGATCACTCAGAAGGGTGGTGGAAATGGGTGATAGCTGTCTATGTTTAATAGCTGTCTATTGGCTATACCTGTTACTGCTGAAGAAACTGCAGATCTCTCATGAGTCTTACAATTTTCATGAGAAACCAGGAAAGTATAGCTTATTTAGATGGTTCAGTGGTCAGCCTTTAAACCTGAGGTTACTGGAAGATAGATCTCTTAATTAATGTAAGTGTAATAAGTGAACTTGGTATTACTTTTGTATATTTCTTTGAGAGCTTATTTAGCTGAAAAATGGCAAATATTTGTATAGCATTTTAGAATCATCCGAGAACTTCATATATATTATCTCAATAGACGCAAATGCTTTAAGTTATATTTCTGAGCTTCAAATCCAATAAGTAATTCTGCAAAGCCTCAATAGTTATTTAAAACTCTGAAACAGTAACAGTCTGAGGTGTCATTTTACCTGGCAGTGTCAGCCTACATTTATTTAGCTCTTTGGTCTCCTGAGAAGCCAAGAACAAAGCAACTTCTGAAAGGCCCAATTGGCTTGGGGCCAAATACCTTTAACTCCTTTGAGCCTTTGACTGGTAACTAACTCGATGTCATTGAAGTTCACAAATGATGTAACAAGGTATGCATGGATGGGCAGAAAATCTGGTTACATTTCCCCCCTAGTTTTAGAGATGTCCAATAATCCTTCTGCCTTCTTCCTCCCTGCCAATTTCTGCTGAATGACCCTGCATTTGAAATTTTCCATTTAAAAAAAAGCAATCTAAATTGATACAGAACAGTGGCTGAGATTATAGTTGCTTTCAGGGTTCACCAGTAGTGTAATCCTGCTGTATTTAACTCCAGCGCTGTGGGTTAAACCACAGAGTCTTGGGCTTGCCGATCAGAAGGTCGGCGGTTCGAATCCCTGCAATGGGGTGAACTCTCGTTGCTCGGTCCCAGCTCTTGCATGTTATTGGTTGCTGCGTCAATGGCTGGTGTTGATTGGCTGACGCTGTGGCAATTGGGCGGGTGATTGGCAGTTTGTTCTGGTGATGGGACAGACGAGAGGCGGATTTTTGGACGTGTGTGGATTTTCGGCAATCCCCCCTAAACAAAGCTCAACAACTCTGGGCAATCCTCCGCAAAAAACCTCAACAACTCTGTGCCATCTCCCACATTTTCTTAAATTTGAGTCCCCCCAAATAGGGGGCATTTTACACATGAGGGTGGTACGTTACTGAAGTACCGGGGTGAACATAAATACACTGTAGATACAGCATGCACATGCCCCTTAATCTATGCTAAATCAATACAGTACTAATGTTATGAATGCAGCCTTTTTTTTTTAAAAAAAAGGAGCCTGCAACACCTATTAGCTTGCTTCTCTAGATAGCATCCATGGTATATTTTATTATTGTATGTAGATTGGTTCTTCACAAACAGTGCTGTTATGTTTCTGTACTGCACTTAACTGTTTCAGTCAAGACTGAAGAAGGCAAAGCAATTTAAGCACACTTTAGAGGGAATATTGTTTGCTTAAGGCTTTATGTGAATAACAATGGTCTTCACATTTTCTGGTGTGGAAGACTGCCAAACTCTGTTGCCAATTCATTGCCATTTCTTCCGTTTATCTTTTCCGTCACCTGAATAATAAATTATGTGAAATATAGGGTAGTTTGTGTTTCTTTTTTCATCTGTACTTTCACTTATTCCATATTCTGCTCACCTTGGGCAAAGGATGAAGTACAGTATTGAGTGGATAGGAGATAGTGAATTAGATCACAGAAATTCATCTAGGAAAAGAATAAAAAGAAACTTTTCAAAAAAGAATTTTTAAATGGCATATATGATTTCAAAACTCAGGTTTTTATTCAGTTTTCTTATTTTCCTAATATAACAAAAATAGCTCAGTACGTAGTGTACAATTCAACATGATTTGGCACTATGAGAACAAGCCTAGAAGGAGCCTTGGATGTGTATATTCCTTCCTTCCCTTATGTGCTCAAAATACTTAGTCACTTCCTGATTTTTGGCAAACCAAAGTTTGTTTATATCAAAACTGGCAAACTGTAATTTGTGCTTGCTCTGCAAACCAGGATCACAGTCTGTGTTTTAATCCTGGTTTGCATGGCAAGTACAAATAATAGTTTGTCAGTCACTCCCTAGTAACAAACTTCAGATAAAGAGTGGTGACAGAAAAGAAGCAATACAAGGCCACTGAGAAACAAGAGGGAGATGAACTTTATTTCCTTAAGAACATGAGCAACTCATGTATAACTTAATTAGATCTTAGCTGGAGTTTACTTTGAAACTGAACAGCTATTGTTTAGACTAGAAGTGTATTTAAGTTTATTATCAGTTTTGACACAGTGATGCCCAGTTGATGGTGTCATGCTCAAAAATAGGTCTGGGGGAATCAAATACTACATGTTAATCCCTGTTATGTTAGTACTGAAATGGTCCATATGGGTATTGGATTCATAATAGTTTACTGAATCATTATTTTTAAAATGTCGAGTTATATAGTGCCTCTGAAGGATACAGTGGCCCTTTCCTGTTGGTTTGTTTGTATACATATCATCAGTGCTCCCCCCCCTGGGGGCACACAGGGGTACGCATCCCTAAACATTTTGTGAATCTTTGTACTTTTGTCCATTTACTGTATTTATTTCCCCCAATTTAACTATAAAATGGTGATTTTCTTGAGTCAAAATGAGAGTACTCCTAAGCATTTTTTAAAGAAAAACACACTGCATATCATAGGTATATATACCGACATTTTAAATGGGTTATGCTGAATATTAAGCCAAAGCTCTTGAGGGCCAGAAGTAGTATTCCCTGGCCTATAGCCATAAGCTAACACTTAAAATATATGCACTTTTTGCTATTCCACACCATCCCCTCTTGCCCCTGGCAGTGTTTTTGCCCTAAGATGAAAGATGAAATGTGTTCTGCTTGATTTTTTTTAACTGCCAGAAATAGGGTACTTTAACATTAGATACTTCATCTGAGGCCCTTCTCTCTATGTGTCCCCTCCAAGGAGCGGTGTGGGGGCGCCGGAGCGATCTCCGCACCACGGCGCCCGACGTGCTTGAGATGGCCCTGATTGGGGGTTGAGCTGTATGGCTATGACTCTTCACTTGTCATTGAGTACAGATTGAGTTGAACTGCTACATTTTTCAGCAGAAGCTGAGAAAGCAAACATTGTTTTTTCAATTTATTATTGAATAGATATGTTTGTCATTTTACAATATGGAATGTTTTCCAGTGGTTATAAGCAATGTTTTTGTTAGTTTCTAGTGCCAAACTGAAAAGAAAAAAGAACTGGTTTGGTGGAACTGCCATCTATACAGAACTAGTAGCGGATAGTGAAGTTAAGAAAACGTCTAAATCTAACAGTTCCTCAAATCCAAAATGGGATGAACAGTTGACTGTGTAAGTAGATCTTTTTTTCTAACTTTTATTGTGAACAACTTCCTTGCTGTGGAATAATGATTCGCTGAGATGCATTTATTATTTTACAAGATGTATATGGAGGTAACTTGCATCTTACACTTATTTCGCTTGGCACACTTGGCGAGGAAATAATTAATTAAATAGAAAGTGGGTGGGACAGGCCAAAAGAACTCCTCTGTTGTGGGCAGCAACAACTCCTCTTTGCCCCCATTCTCTTCCTTTCCATGGAGCAGCTAGAAAAAGATTGAGGAAGGTCGAAGTGAGGATGGGATGTGAAGCTGCAGGGGGAGTGCATGAGTACAAGCTGCCATATCATAGCTTTTCCTTGATTTTGCTTTTGTACATGATGGCCAGAAATGTAATCTCCATGTAAGATGTAAGTTACCTGTACCTCTTTTTAAAAACATATATTAAGTGCTTTACTTTAAGTGCTATAATATGAAATACTGTTAAATAATATAAAATACTACGGTATATTATTCAGCACCAGCAGGTGTAGTGTTTAGGACTGCTCCAAGTCTCTTGCTCTTCTTGAAAGATCTGTTTACACACAAAAATATGAGAGCCTTCACTCTGGTAAGTATTTTAGATGTTCGTATCAGAAATGAAACATTAACAGGGGAAAGAACTTACGGATAAGCAGGGCTTCCATTTTTTGACACCCCTGCCTACCCAGTATGGAATAACTAGTTATGCAAGGAATGATGTGGTCAGAGAACATTGGGTATATTCCTCCAGTTCACAGTGGCTACATAGAGATCCAAGAATAATCTATAGGTAACAAAATGTGTGGTTCCAAGAAAGATTAGGTGAGGCTATGTAGCCCAAATCAGTATGAAATTGATGATTTATGACATCAATGCCTAAGTATAAAAATCTACAGCTTGTTAAAGAACAACTTTATCTTCCTTCCCATTATGTTTCTTATTTCTTTTCTGTTTGTTTTATTATTTTTATTTGAGTTTCAAATGTTTTTGTAATTACTTTTATGTACTGTAAATGTATTTTAACACACTTAACAACAACAACAACAACAACAACTATATATAAATAACAACAACAAATTTATTATTTATACTACTACAGTGTTACTATGTATACCCTGCCTATCTGGCTGGGTTACCCAGGCACAATAAATGTAGGCTCATTCAGGTTTTTTTCTGTCCTTTCCTTTCCATAAATACAGGACTCAGTAGGCTTCTATCCATTTGCTTGTAAAAAAGTAGGCTTGCTTTCAGGATTCTGGTCTGGGAAATAAGTAGTTTGACTGTTTCACAAGCACTTGGCCCTTCTAAATATTCTTTTCACAGTGGCAATTTTCTTCACATGAATCGCTCTAGGTGCAAACTAAGCATAACTTGAAGCTGGGATATTGCATGTCTCTTCCACCTGTGTTTTCTACTATGGGATTCCAACCTGATGCAAACTGTGCCAAAACAAAATTTGTAGCTGCTGTACTGTGTAATATCCTGACTCTTGCATTTATCTGGAACTTAATTAGACTTGGGTGCCTAGGCTGGTGAGAGGTCTTCAGAGCAGTGTACAGTACTTGAATTTTTCAGTGGACGACAGTGGGGGATGGGGGGAAGAGATTCAACATTGACAAATTTGACTGTTATTAAACACAGCTGTTTAACTTCATAATGCAGATTTATGTCAAAACTCTATTTAGGCCTAGCTGTTGTTTCTATGTTGAATATGATGAAACTGATAGACTGCAATGTGCCATGATGAAAAAGGAAATGAAACTTGTTTGTTGTTTATAGGAATGTGACTCCGCAGACCACTTTGGAATTTAAAGTTTGGAGCCATCATACTTTAAAAGCTGATGCTTTGTTAGGAAAAGCCACTGTAGATCTTAGACAAGCTTTGGAAATGCATGATAGAAGATGTAAGTTTCCAATTTATTTAAATTTCATTAGTTACCCAAATCTTTATACGAAAATGTGTCTTGGTTTTTGTAATATATATGTTTAACTGCAGATGATGTTCCAATTGTTACATATATTGTAGCTATATATAAAGGCTTAAGGTTTACTTGATCTTGCATAATTTCTCCCACCCCACATAAACTGACCTTGCTGGTGACTATAGGAATGTTATGATTGATAAAACATAACCCACAAAGCAAATAGGAATGTGTATGAGCAAATCTGTGAAGGTTCATTTTAGTAGGCTGATGCGTCTTGCATGAGCAGGAACCCCATGCTAACAAGCTGTCCCCAACCACATTTTCAGAGATTTCCCATTTATAGTACAACCAGTGCTTTTTCTGGGGGGATGCAGGGGGACCCATACCCATAAACACTTTGTAAATGTTTGGCCTCATTAAGGGGCAGTATTTCAATATGAGTAGGAAAATGAGAGTGGCCCAAAATATTTTTTAAGGAAAAAAAGCACTGAGTACAACCCCACATGAAGCATCCAATATTTTACAAAAAGGTTCTGCAACTCCAAGGAGAGACTTTGCCTTCTGTTTGTAGAACTTTTGAATCCAGCCTATAACTGATTAGGCAGGTGTATATGTTTGTTTGTTGTAAGTGTACACACACACACACACACACACACACACACACACACCCCTTTCGGTGGGTGGGTGCTTATATCTACATATTGATGATGTGTAGGCACAAATAGATCCACAACTGTTAAGGAATCTGTGTGGCATAGTTTAGGATGAACTGTTCAAGGCACAGTTGTATAGTCCCTGGAAATACGTCCCAGGTGATGTAGAATGGAAAGTCTGACTTTGTGCGCTCTTCATGCCTATGGAAACCTCAGGAGTGACTCCTGCCATTTCTCCTTGGCTGGCGCACCATGAGCAAGGGAGAAATAAGGGCATGCTGGGCTGGATTGAGGGGGGTATTTGATCTATAGGGTCCAAGGATGCCCCCTATAGCTCTAGCACACCCCTACAACAGGAAGAAAACTATGTTAGCCTTGGAGTTGATGAAATGAGTTTATCTCCTATAGCAACTAATGAGAGAGAAATTGAAAAAGGTAACCCCCCCCACCACCCCAAATAACTTTAGAATTATTTAGATAAATTGCTCCTGCCACTGTCCAACTCCTGCTGTGGCTGGCAAGGCTTAGATATGACAGTACCCTGCCATAGATTCTTCCTTATGCTCTACAGTAGCATTCTTTGTTAAGCATTTATATAATGTGGAAAACCATGCTGTAGCAGTGTAATCTTAATATTTGAATCAATCATTCCAAAGAATTAAAATGAAAAGTTAAGTATTAATGCAAGCCTACTTAAAATATATATATATAGCAATTATTTTTCTATTGACTGGTTCATTGAAATATATTTTTTTTCTTATAGTAGAAAGAGTCAAAGAACAGTTGAAACTCTCACTGGAGAACAAGAGTGGCTTGGTGCAAACAGGAGAACTAATAATTGTGCTTGATGGTTTGGTGCTTGAACCAGAATCTCTCACAAACCACAGTTCACTAGTAACCAGTAAGTTAAACTGGGGAAAAGAAGATTAACCTTAATATCCCATGGTATAAGAAAGAAAATATCTAATTTTGTTTCTTATTGTTTAGTAGAAGTCCAGCAAAATGGTGATGCTTTACATGAAAACAGAGAAACATCCGCAAGAACCACTTCCAGGTCAGAGTTTTCTTTAAAGAAAACTATTTATGGTAACAGTATAATCACCTTACTAAAATGTCATAAAACTGAATTTGTATTGCAGAATATCAGGTTGCATTTCAGAGTTCAGCTGGGATGTTTTGCAGTAAGTGTAAGAGAGGAAGTGCATTATTGAGAAATAAATCTGCTTTAGAATATGCATTTTCTTTGGGGATGGGCATTTACTTTGACTCATTCTACTACGAGAAAGAGATTTTATTTATTCATTCATTTGCTTATTTTGAATGCATCCGATAATATGCTCTGTAGAGAAGGGATCTCCAACCTTTTTGGACCCATGGGCACATTTGGAGTTGGTTCGTTGTTGAACAGCTCTTACTGTCAGAAGGTTTTTCCTGATGTCGGAATCTCTTTTCTTGTAACTTGAATCCATTGGTTTGGGTTTTAGCCTCAGGAGCAAGAGAAAACAAGCTTGTTTCATCCTCCACGTGACAGCCCTTTAGATATTTAAAGATGGCTATCACATCTTCTTTCAGTCTCCTCTTATCTAGGCTAAACATACCCAACTTGCTCAACTATTTCCTACAAGGCTTGGTTTCTGACCCCTGATCATTGCCCTCCTTTGCACACTTTCCAGCTTGTCAATATCCTTCTTAAATTGTGGTGCCCAGAGATGAACACAGTATTTCAGGTGTGGTCTAACCATGGTAGAATAGAGTGGTACTATTACTTCCCTTGATCAGGACACTAGACTTCTGTTGATGCAGCCTAGAATAGCATAAACTTTTTTTGCTGCAGCATCACACTGTTGACTCTACTAAGATCCCTAGATCCTTTTCACATGTACTGCTAGTAAGCCAGATGTCCCCTATCATATATTTGTGCACCTGTGTCTTCCTATAAAGTGTATTTGCCCTTGGCTAGTATTAAATCAGAACACAATGATTAAAGTGTCCATCTGTAACGCATATCTCATTATTATTTCAACTTCCCTTATTTCTGTCCATAATTTTTTAATTTGGGGCATGCCCAAAAGGTATGCTGCATCCCAGCACTGGTTGCCTTGCATCTCCAACATGAATTAATTCATTGTGCTATAAATACATTTAGACAAAGTGGCCTCAGGTACCATAGAAAGATAAACTTATAAAAGTTTTTATTAAGATTCTTGCTAATTGCCTGGGGAACATTTGCCATATCCCTTTTCACCAATTTAAGAGGATTTCTTATCCCAATCTTTCTGTCAATTACTTTGATAAGAATAGGTTGTGAAATCCATATTTCAGGATTCATATAACTAACTTAGTTTTGTGGAGTTCCATCTTAGCCATAATATCTCAACTTCCATCAGCTCCGAGATGTCCACATCCGCTCCGAGATGTCCAAGTTTTGTAACTAAAGTCTAAGCAGTGTTTCTAAACTGTAAATATTGAAAAAAAACTACAGTCAGTTTTGTTACATTTCATTAATTGTCTCAAACCACTCATCTTGGCATTGTGGTGTGTATATATGAAAAATAAAAAGTAATATCACAGAAGGCAAACATTTCTTTCTCTGCTAGCCAACCCACTCCTGCTTTCTCTGCATGATTTACTGTGGGATGTATGTTTATGCACACCCAGCAGGAAAGTAATCAAGTATCAGATTCTTGCAGCCACCTGTTCTGGCTGCAGATCAGTGATTCTGCTGTGGTGTGAGCTACTTGAACATAAACACTTTTGCTGGCTAGAAATACTATGTTCTTTTTCTGTGCTGGAGCTGTGGGAAGGAACATCACCCCCTGTGCATCCAGCTCAGAAATGCCGTGGGCTGGTAATAGACAGATTGGTTTCTGTGCTGACAAGGAAGTAAGAGGTTTGTCTTTCCTCTGCCAAACTATTCACTCACCAAGATGGAATTCCATGCAATCATTTGTATGGAATCCCCAGTCTCCGATGGCAACCAGGTGAGTAGTTAAATACAAGCCTGAATTTGCCACTAAAATGACAAATATTGGAACTTTCTCAATTCAGTCTAATCAGCTACTATCCAACATTGTTATTGATAATGTTAGCTGTTAAATTGAAGTTAATTACAGACAAAGCCACTTTGAATGCCCAGTTGGTTAGAAACTTTATTTTCAAATAGCATTTGATAGTTTTATCAGTCAGTGATCTACATTAGGAAAACTAAATTATAATGTCACTGTGAGTGGATGAAAAAGAGATGGAATCCATTTAATGACTTTCCAAATATCACTTGCAATCAATGCAACAGAATTGATTGGTATCATATTGCACAATACTTTTATTTATAAAGTGTATCTATGAACATGGTGTTTTGCAAAGAATAGATATGAGAGGCTCTTATGTAAAGAGCTTGCGATCTGAAATAGAGATTGTGAAACAGCCCTTTTAAGGGTTGAAGACAGGGTACTCATGGAATAATATGTGACTATGTCCATTTCTTTTGCTTTGGCTTAATTACAAAAAGAAATTGGGACTGGGATAGTTTTCAAATGCTTCCTGCCTGGAAAAGGTGAGTTTTGTGGGGGAACTTGAAGGGAGGTGGTCAAATGAAGACCACCTGAGAGGCATGTGTGATGTTGTCTAGAATTATAAAATGAATACTGTTCTCATCCTAACTAAATTGATGCAAGTTTTATTCAGGTCCATTAATATTTTTTGTAGGTTTGGAACAAATATGTGTAACAAATATAAAAATACTTATTTTGACAATATTTCTCTGCTGTTTCCAACAGAATAGACAATCAAACACCATCAAGCTCTGTAGTACAGAACTCATTCCCTACCCATGCAGTTAATGGAGACAGTGGAGACAGCACACCATCTTCTCCTCATATTGCAAGCAGACCCAAAAATACACCAGCACCAAAACCACTTACAAGCCAGTCTGATGACGTTGGTAAGAATACAGCCTATTCGACTACTTTATTGTTATCTTTTTTCAGGGAACTCCGTATTAATTATAGGAAGTAGTGTGCTAGCTAGTCTGGACTATGGCAGCGTTGTCATGTATGAAGTCAGATGTAGTGCGGGTAAAAACTTCACTAAAATAATAATTAGTCTTATAGTGTGCTCCCAACTGTTCTTTGGCATGCCAGGACTTGCATTCGGTACCTTTCAAATTCTGCATCAAATGCTTGCACTTGTGATTGGTTCCACTCATGAGCTCCCAGCCAGAGTAAATCTGTGCTGAAAGTGGGGTTTGTACTCTCTGCAGATCAGTGGATTTGCACTGACTACGAGCGTCTTTCAGCAGGGAACTTCATTTTCAGTTTTCAGCAGAAAATAATAATTAAACAATCAGCACACTTTAGAGTGCACTCCTGAGTCTTTCCTTTGAATTTGGGTCACCTAACATCATAACATCAGTGGACTATGGTGGTTAGGGGAGCTAAGGATCTGTACTGCTACCTCTGACTTACATGTATGTGGTGTTCCAGTTCCCCCCTTCGTGCTGCTTCAGATACTGTTCTGAAGAATCTCTTGGCCATTTGAAGCAGCTTTTGGGGAGGAAGAGCTGTTGTGGAATGTGTGCTGAAAGTGAAAGTATGATGTTTGATTTATTTCTTTACCTACTTTAAATTATTAATCATAAGCAATCCGTTTCTAAGAGAGAGTAAATTATAAAACAAGGCTGTGATCTCCAGTGTTGCCTATCAGTTGACAGAGGGAAATTGGTCAGTGGAATGTGCAGGGAGGCAATTTTGACTGCCCCCCTGTATCACCCACCCAAAAAAACCCCTAAACTGCTTTGGAGGGTCCCTCAAGCTTATGAAACAGATGTAGAGGATGCACAGTATGTACAGGGAGGAAAAAGATTTACATTTGAAAGATTCCCTTCTGTCAGTGAACAGACACTCCTGGATACTACCCTGTTTATTTAAATTGTGACTTAACCAAGAAAGGCAAACTTAAATTGCTTGCTTAATACAAACATTCAGATCAAAACAATAATATTTGAAACACCATACATATGTTATCTTTTTTTTAATGAATAGAAAGAAACAGTTTTACCTTTCTAAATTCAGAGAAAGCATTCAACAGTGTAGACTTCATATTGCTTTGAAGTCTTTTGAAGGGTTGAACCCAGAAAAAGCCCACAGAAGGGGGCTGGCCGAAACTGGATTGCCACCCGTCGTTTCCTGGCAGGCCCCTGAGCTGTTGCTTGGGTGGCTAAAGAGAAAGTAGGTTGTTATCTCCAAGAAAACAAGATTCATTATTAGAAATAGTCATCTTTTGCATTGGATAATTAAACAACTTCTTGGCAAACCGATAGCAGTGAAAAGGACATTAATGCCAATGCTAAATTACTTGTTTAAACCTTCACCTAACAAGTGGTTTCTAAAAAAAAAGCTCAACAACGTTGAGGGGGTGGATTTCAGGAATTTTACTTTTTGAAATATGAGAGCCCTAGTACAAGCTGAAAATAAAATAAAAGGTCTTTCCATCTCAATTTTAAAAATGTATGGCCATGATTAATTGTACACTGAGGTCCAGCGCCGAGGGCCTTCTGGCGGTTCCCTCGCTACGAGAAGCCAAGTTACAGGGAACCAGGCAGAGGGCCTTCTCGGTAGTGGCACCCACCCTGTGGAATGCACGCCTACCAGAGGTCAAAGAGAATAACAATTACCAGACCTTTAGAAGCAGCTTTGTCATGCTGGCCACATGACCCGGAAGCTGTCCGCGGACAAACGCCGGCTCCCTCGGCCTATAGAGCGAGATGAGCGCCGCAACCCCAGAGTCGGACACGACTGGACCTGATGGTCAGGGGCCGCGTTACCTTTACCTTTTAGAAGGCATCTTAAGGCAGCCCTGTTTAGGGAAGCTTTTAATGTTTGATGGATTTCTGTATTTTAATATTTTGTTGGAAGCCGCCCAGAGTGGCTGGGGGAACCCGACCAGATGGGCAGGGTATAAATAAATTATTATTATTATTATTATTATTATTATTATTATTATTAACTGGATTAAAAATCAGTAATTACCAGTGATTTCATTTAAAGAAGTGCCTATTGGCAATTATTATTATTATTATTATTATTATTATTATTATTATTATTACTTCAGTACTATGGGACACAGGTGGCGCTGTGGTTTAAACCACTGAGCCTCTTGAGCTTGCAGATCATAAGGTCAGCAGTTAAAATCCTCATGATGGGGTGAGCTCCCATTGCTTTGTCCCAGCTCCTGCCAACCTAGCAGTTCAAAAGTGTAGCAGTGTGAGTAGATACGGTAGATAGGTACCGCTGCTGCGGGAAGGTAAACAGCATTTCCATGCGCCAGAGCGGTTTAGTCATGCTGGCCACATGACCTGGAAAGCTGTCCACAGACAAACACCGGCTCCCTCCGCCTGAAAATGGAGATGAGTGCCACATCCCATAGTTAAATTTGACTGGACTTAACCATCCAGGGGCCCTTTACCTTTACCTACTACTGGTACTGCAATCTTGTGTATGCTAGGTGCAATTCCCTTGCCCCTCCCTTTCTCATAATACTAGAACTTGGAACTATAAATGGAGCAGAATGTTGGAAGAATCAGGACAAAGGAAAGTACTTATTCGCACAGCACATAGTTAAACTGTAGAATTTGCTCTCATGAGAGGTAGTGAAGGTCAGCAGTTTGGATAGCTTTAAAAGAGGATTAAACAAATTCATGGTGGTTATGTTCTGCCTCTACCATTGAAGGCACTATGCCTCTGACTCAGTTGCTGGGAACTGCAGGTGGGAAGCATGTGGTTGTGCTCAGGTTCTGCTTGCACGCTTCCCATGGGTTGGCTATCTGGTTGGCTACTTGAGACCAGGATGCAGCAGACTCTTCTTAAGTTTGTATGTAAAGAATAGCAGTGGCTGCCAATTTGCTCCCACACTAAGTGCATGTTGAAACTGATGCATAAAGCCATATACAGTGGTCGAATACTCCCATCTCATCCCTTATACCACACTAACCACTATGCTTTGCAGGAGAAGGCATCCTGCAGATACTATCTTGTCAGGAAGTCCATTTGGAACTTCCCATTGTATATCAGACAAGTGCTGTCTATAGTGGGTTTTTTGTCCCCTGTTAAAGTCTTTTCTCTTTTAACAAGCCATTTAAGTAGAAACGTTTATCCCAGTTGGGGGTCTGTATTGGATGGGAAATAGTTTTAGCATATGTAATTATTTTATATATGTTTTTATTGTATTGTGGAAATGCTTTGAGATACAGTTGTACCTTGGTTCTCAAACAGAATCCATTTGGAAGTCCGTTCGACTTTCGAAAACCAAGGCGTGGCTTCTGATTGGCTGCAGAAGCTTCTTCCACTCAATTGGAAGCTGCAGAAATCACGTCACATGTTCGGCTTCCCAATTTTTTTTTTTGCAAATCAGAACACTCACTTCTGGGGTTGCGGTGTTCAGGAGCCAAAATGTTCAAGGCATTAGAAAACCAAGGTACAACTGTAGTTAATAGGAAGCAATTCATAAATGAATGAACTAAATAATAAACTTCTACTACTTGGTTTTGAGTGAAGTAAAAACACTGTTTGTGGAGCCTGAGGAGGAAAGAAGAATCTGACTAATACATTTATGGGTCTCATCTTTTTTGCACCGGGCATCTAAATGTTGCCTTTTTATTTTTTAAATATTTTTATTGTTTTATTATGACATCAATTTTCCTTTAATTATCTTTTAAAATTCAGGATATAACTTTATGTACAATATGTTCTCTTTTTCTGCATCCCAGTTATTTGTGAGTCAACTATGATGGAGACTGATAATCATTCTGCCTCTGAAACTCTTATGGATTCTGGCGAGGCCTCTTCTACATCTGTAGACTGTACTCCAGCTACTGTAGAACCTTCTTTAGCAACAGAAGTTACTAGCAACTCTGAAAGCAACACATCTACAACTGCTCCCAGTGTATCTGTTGGGCTTGATGCTGTTGCTCCCACAGATATTGTATCTTCTAGTACAAGAAGTAATGTAACTACAGAAGCAGCAAAACCAAGAGACTCTTCAACTGTGTCTGGGGAACCTGTAAGGCAACAGCCTGGTAGCAACAGCATAGAACCTTTGCCCCCAGGGTATGTGGGTTTTGATTTCATTAATAATATAATAATGCTTAGAGCAGAAAAGTTATGCTTAGATATAGAAATGTTACTAATTTCCTTAGTAGTCTATTGGACAGGTTCAGGTAACTAAAGAGTCTGGTGAACCATTAAAGACTAACCAATTTATTATGGCATAAACCTTAATGGATTGCTGTCCGTTTCATCATATAGATCATGAACACTGAAGTCAGAGGAAAATGAAATTTAGAAAGTACAGATAGTGTATTAGTTATGTAACCAAGAGCAGTAATTCACAAAACAATTGTTGATAATACAGACATCCTGGTATTCATAAGCCACTTGAAACATATAGTGTTATTAAAATCCATCATCCAAGTTCAATCCACAAATGACTGCATTGATCCTCTTGATGTATTGTAAGTCAGTGGTTTTATGTTTAAGTTCCTTTGTTCAAATATTGCCACTTTAAGGTTAATTACCAGGATGGTTAAAGAGTTGTCTCACTAGTTTTAACTAGTTTTTAAGATTCATGCCCATTTATTGTTTTGCATAGGGTCTAGCATGCTTTTCCTTTGTAGAATGCAGAAGAGCATTGCTGACAAATGATGACACATATCAGGTTGCAATGAATGTTCTAGATAACATTATTCAGTCTTGAAGTAATGTTGCAGAGCAGACATATGGACAGAGTTGGCATCTGAGTCTGATACATAGTGGTCCTTATTTTCCTGTTTCTTATTGAATTAGATTTAGTTAGTTTAATTCCCATTAAAATCAATGTGATTTAAGTCATGTCTAACGTGACCTAAGTTCAGCCAATTTTGTCTGGATCTAACCTATTGTATATAAAAAGCATGACCAGAAGACGGTCAGTGCTTGCAGATGAGTAGAGCAGTGATTGGGAACTGATTTTCGCCATTGGGCTGCATCCTTAAATCCCCTGCCACTTGTGGGCTGACTTTGATAATTGTGCACAACCACCCACCTGCTAGCCACCTAACGTCATAATGACACTAGGTGATTGACAGCTGTCAAAGCTCAAAAGAGGCCACTAACCTCCAGTCAGCTGACTAGTGATTACAGCAACCTCCTTTGAAGGTGGACTGTTTGGCAGTGGAAAACACACTTTCAAAGAGGCCTACTGAAACTGATTCATGGTTACAGCAAGCCCATTTGAAAGCCACTTGAACAAAGTAGTTTGGATCCAATCCTCCAAATTGACTTCAAAAGGGCTCGATGCAGAGGGGAAATGCTCTATTTGGAGGAAATGATTTGAATGGAAGCTGCTTCCTGAAAATGAAGAAAGTGAGCCCCCTTAACTGCATTGGAGCATTCCTGAAAGGAAAGATTCATTAAGTGAATCTTTCAGAAAGTGACAACACTATTTTCTGTTGATGGTGTTTTACCTCTTTTGTATTTTTATAGATGGGAACAGAGAAAGGATCCTCATGGTAGAACCTATTACGTTGATCACAACACAAGAACAACAACCTGGGAAAGACCGCAGCCTTTGCCACCAGGGTAATAGATAAGTTGTATGTTGACTTGCTGTGTGTCATTGCAGACTTTTACAATAGTTTTACTTACTAAATACACAAATTGAAATATATATTTTAGAGGATTGTGTTAGTTATGGAATTCCTTAATAAAATTAATGCTTGTATATAATAGTTTTCCTTAGAATTAGAGATGCAAAAAAATTGGTCACCCATGTATCTTTATTTTTTTAAGACCCATAAACGTAGCTCCTAAGGTACACTAACTTAAAGACATTCACAGAAGGCAAGTTCCCCTTTCTTGTTCTTTCTCCCTCGGTCATCCATGCACTCTGAAGGGTGAGGGACCCTCCTAAACAATTGGATGTGATACAGGATACAGGGGTGGGGAAGTCACCCAAAATTAGATGGAGGTCTACAGAAGGGAGAGGTGACGGGAGTTGTTTGAACATTATTAATTTAATACTTTAGGATCCAAACTATAGTAAATGAATTTTTCTGTAGTTTTCTTTGCATGTAATACTGGGATGTGGGTGACGCTGTGGGTTAAACCACAGAGCCTAGGGCTTGCCGATCTGAAGGTCGGCGGTTTGAATCCTCGTGACGGGATGAGCTCCTATTGTTTGGCCCCTGCTCCTGCCAACCTAGCAGTTCGAAAGCACGTCAAAGTGCAAGTAGATAAATAGGTACCGCTCCGGCGGGAAGGTAAACAGCATTTCCATGCCCTGTTCTGGTTCGCCAGAAGCAGCTTAGTCATGCTGGCCACATGACCCGGAAGCTGTACACAGTCTCCCTTGGCCAGTAAAGCAAGATGAGCGCCGCAACCCCAGAGTCATGCACGACTGGACCTAACGGTCAGGGGTCCCTTTACCTTTACTGTAACACTACTGTCCTCTAAAAGCTTTGGTATGCAAGTAACTGAGTTTTGTCATCTGCTGGTAGTGATATCGGGAAGCTGGAGAAAAATGCTGAAATTGCTTTTTATCTATTTGTTCTGTTCATTTTTTATAGAAAAATTCAGATTGCTCTGAATTAGGCCATACTGCCAGATCTCTGTATTCAAATTAGTTAGTTTTTTGTTTTGGGGGGATGACTTTCAGTGAGTCTCACCAGCAGCTTTCTCCTAAGTGGAGGGATGAGTAGCCCGTGTATCCAAAGCTTCAAATGGCTCTCATTTAGAACCCATGTAACTATTGATAGTATAGCTCTAACAGCGGGTTTCATGCTTTACAAAATAGAGGAAGATAAATCCATGCCCCAAGGAGCATACAATCTACAATTTGCTAAGGAGGTGGGGATGAATGTGAAGAATATGCATTTCAATTACATGTTTTTAAGCTTACAATGGAATGTCTTGACTTAGTTTTCAAATGCTTTGATTACAAGATTGAGAACTGACTTTGCAGCAGATTTCTCACTTTAGAATTCTGTCATAGACCTTTATTTTGCGGTTTTTTTTCTTTGCTTGTTAACCAATTTTGTTCGTGCTTATTTTGCATTCTAATGCCTTCCTTTCTTGAGAGAAGAAAATTGCATATTTTTCCTGCGTGCATGTTTCAGAACTTGCACTGATACCAAAAGAAGCAAAATTCAGCTGTGTTGCTACTGCAGGAGTCAGTACAACTAAGATTTGGCATTCACTATTCTGTCACTTAAACTTTTCAAAAAATGACTGAGCTGTTTAACACTGGCAGAAACTCTAAGGCAGGTATTTAGGTCTGTGTTTGTTTTCTGATCCCACACTTTATTTTATAATAATGTAATTTAGAAAGAAGAACATTTGAAAGGCTTAGATTTATAAGGCAAAATTACGAAGAAAATGTAGTAAATTATTTTTGCATTTTGACTGGAAAGAAAATAGCTTCCAATGTTTCTTAGGTGGGAAAGAAGGGTGGATGATCGTGGCAGAGTTTATTATGTGGACCATAATACAAGAACAACCACATGGCAACGACCTACGATGGAATCTGTCAGAAACTTTGAACAATGGCAGTCCCAGCGAAATCAACTACAGGGAGCTATGCAACAGTTTAACCAACGATACCTCTATTCGGTAAATTTACAAAGTTATGAAACGTTCTGAGTTCTTGTTTTTCTCTTTGCCTTCCCTTAGATTTTTTGATGCATGCTACATACTGAGACCATGTTATATATCATGGTTGGGTTCAGATGTATTACAAAGCTATGGTTTCTTGATTGGCTTGTTTGGACATTTGTCCATAGCTTCATAAACCACCGAGTTCCGACTTATTATCTCCATTTGTTAATAATTGTTATTCCAGATTCCTCTGGTTTAGGTGTAATGAAAAACTCTGGCTTAATGCTGGGGAACTTTGCACCGAAGCTGGTGTTCAAGGGGAAGGGGAAGATGAAGAAGCAGTGCACATTCATGACTCTTATCATAAACCATGCAGCCGTTGTCTTTCACTGAGTGGCCATGGACCAAAGTTTGTTCGGGGCTAGAGCTTTGAAACTTGTGTTGTTTTTTCATTTGTGTCTTCAGAAGTAGCAAGCTGGTTCTAGTCATAAGTTAGTTTCACATAGATTGTACTGACATTAATGTGAAAAGTCAGCTTCATTTATTTGAACGTGAACAAAGTGCAATTAAACTTAGTCTTGTCCCATTCCTTTTGCAAGTTGATTATGTTATGAATCTATCCGAAGAAGATTAATAACCAATAACAGAACTGTAGCCAATGTGCCAACTTTTCACTGAAATTCACAGTGAAGAATCTCTGTGGAGATCACTGTGCTTTATGGACAATTCTGAACTGTTTTTATTTAAATCTGAATTTTTTGAGACAACTCTGTTACTGAGATGGTATTGAGATTCCAAATTCTTTAAACTAGGTGTATACCTGTCTGAGATGCATTCCTTCCCCGTGTGCAGTTAACCATGTGGGTTTAGAAGAGTAGAGGGTGATTGATCATACAAACTTGAGTATAAATATTGTTCTATGGTGGGTACCCACAACACTTTACAAAAAGTGGAAAAGCCAGCTGATCACCTTCTTGTTGAAATGCAGTCTTAGTCTACTTGTGTTGACCTCAAATATGGGGAGTGTTCTACCTAGTTAGAAGCAAAGTTATCAACAGGGCAGCTGGAATAAAAAAAAAGAGAGATGAATTACAATAGGCAAGGAGATGACCCCTTCTTTCTATATCACCTCTGTGAAGAAAGCTTGCAAAGCTTATATAAGATGGAATGACAAAAGTATGAAAAGGGTATATTGGCGAATGTGAAAATGCTTGAATAATACTGGACCTATGATCTAATATATAAAGAATGTTAAATTGCGTAGTGTAAAGTATGACTTTAAAAATAAGCAGAAGAAGGTAGAGTGGAAGTCAATTTTTTTGTCTTATGGGTTTTCCTTTTTTCCTTTTTTCTTTATTTGGATGGAAATTTATGTATATACAAAGTCAAGACAAATGTTAAGTGTATGAGTAACAAATATGGATATGGAAAAACTTAATAAAAATTATTGGGGGGGGGGGGAGAAGAAAGCTTCCAAAGTGAATAGTGCTACCTGTCATACAGCACATGTTCAGCCTGTCTGTTGTGGAGGAAAAAAGAAAGAAAACCACCTGGAAATCTGAAGCTGGAAATGGTAGGAAAGAAAGGATGTCAGAAAAATAAAATAAATCATTTAAATTTAGTTGTGAAGAGAAGCTTGTTAAATATAGAACTAGTGCTTTTTATATTTATTTATTTTTTAAATTGTATATTTATTTTGTCTTATGTCTTCACTAGGCTTCAATGCTGACTGCAGAAAATGATCCACTTGGTCCTTTACCACCAGGCTGGGGTAAGAAATGTAGATACCTTTGTGAAATAGACACCTATTTATAGTTAACTTTGCTTTAAATGGTGCATTTCTATTGCAGAAAGGAGAGTTGATTCAAATGATAGAGTGTATTTTGTAAATCACAACACAAAGACAACACAGTGGGAAGATCCACGGACTCAAGGGTATGTTTATGTGTGTTTTCTATTCATAAAATGAGGCTAAAGTAGGTGTAAAGTGATTGGGGTTTTAAAAATATATATTACGTTTATATTTTCAGCTTACAAAATGAAGACCCCCTCCCTGAGGGCTGGGAAATCAGATACACGAGAGAAGGTGTAAGATACTTTGTTGATCATAATACACGAACAACTACCTTCAGTGATCCTCGTACTGGTAAATCCTCTGTGTAAGTGAGATGTTAATGGAGATTTTAAAATATTTGCATTCATAGTACATAGGAGTAATAGTTTTACTGCTTAGGTAGTAGGCAGTGGATCTCTTATAGATTTTGGTGGTGGCTAATTGATTCAATATGTACATGGTTTGTTTAAGGTGTACATGCGTTACACCTTATGAGATGTGAATTTTTAAGCATATTTTAAAACTGACCTTGAAGCATGAAGCATGCATGCTGCAACCTTTTCACTATATCTAAAGAAAATCTACAAAAGTGCTGAGGATTTGAAAGTGTTGTAAAATCTTGATTTTCTGCTTAGTAAATTTAGCTATATTTCCTTACAGAAATAAAGGTCCACAAATTGCTTACGAACGCAGCTTTAGGTGGAAGCTAGCTCATTTCCGCTACTTGTGTCAGGTAATGCTGATCAAATGGTAATGTAAACTTTAATTTGCATTTTGTATTTTTTAAATTTGCATTTTGTATTTCATGATTTTCTGTCTGTTTGTAGTCAAATGCTCTTCCAAGCCACGTGAAGATCAATGTATCCAGACAAACATTGTTTGAAGATTCCTTCCAACAGGTAAAACAATGTTTACATTATCAAACCTGGAAACTAAAGTAAAACACTGTATAGTGAATTTGCTTCATCTTAATATGGTTATATGACAAAGGAAATTTCGTATTTTAAAACTCTCATTAAAGCTGTAAAATGTTAGAAAGCTTTTAACTTTTGATAATTTGAATAGCTAGATTCTTTCCTAACAAATCTTCACTTACCTAGTGTCTAACAGGAAATAATTTGTGTAATTAGTCTGTATAGGACTGAGTCAACATGTGGGAGGGCTTTTCATTTCAAGGAAAGGATGTTCTGGTGCAGGCATCCCCAAACTGCGGCCCTCCAAATGTTTTGGCCTACAACTCCCATGATCCCTAGCTAAGAGGACCGGTGGTCAGGGATGATGGGAATTGTAGTCCAAAACATCTGGAGGGCCGAAGTTTGGGGATGCCTGTGTGACGGGTATAGGACTCCTTTGAGTTGTTTATGACTCAATTAGGAGCCACTGATTACCGCCCGGCACGCTTTCTCTAGCGCCTCTGCTCCGTAGACCCGGGCTGGAAGTAAAACACACAGCAGAGTTCTTCTTCTTCTCACACACAGCGGAAACTTGTATAGCCGTTGGATAAAAAGCCTCTTAAGAACACACAGAGTCCAAGGTGTTCTAATAACTACTGGAGTTTATTTTAAAGAGAAAATAACAAACAACCTGGTGAGAGCGCAGACATCTTGCGACCGTCTCCCAGGCAAAAACGAAACCAACTGATACACACAGAAACACTTCTAGCACATTCTGTAACATGATATCTTCCTCAGTGGTCAGGTGCTACACAGTACACAGTTAACCCCTTCGGTTACTTGTTACTCCTCACACCCCCTCTCACCTGAACACTGGGGATAGCGGGTATCCAAACTTACCCCAAAACCAACCCTTCACAGAATTCCCCATGCCGTTGGAAACTCAAGGGTTTTGTGAACCCATCTGCTAGGTTCTCTTGGCTTGGACAATACCTCAACTTTACCAAGCCTACCTGTATGCTCTGACATACGTTTCGGAAGCGGATGTCTAAGTGTTTGGTTCTGGTCTTGAACTGTCCAGACTCCGCCAGTCTCAAAGATGGTTGATTGTCGCCCCAAACAGTGATGGGCTGGCTACAATCACCCCAGATTTCCTGGACCAAACATCTGTAGTACTCCAACTCAGTGCATGTCGCAGACAACGCACAGAATTCGGCTTCCGTGGAAGACATTGCTATTAGGCTTTGCCTGCGAGACCGCCAACCAATCAGGGCATTTCCAAACTTGACTACCAAACCAGTCACTGACTTCCTGTCCTCCTGATTGGCCCAATCAGCATCTGCAAAACTTTGTGACTCTTTCACAAAGTTTGTCTCCATGGGTGTTCTGACCCCTTTACAGTCAGACATTCTGAACTTCTCAAGCAAATGTTCAATCTTGCCTTTCTGACTGAGCAAAAAACTTCCATCCTCAGTTCTGTCTATCTGCACACCTAGATAAACATTCACTGCACCTAGATTCTTGAGTTTGAACCTCTTGCCTAGCTCCTTTGCAAACTTCTGCACTTGCATCTGGCTCTTTGCTAAGTAGATCAGGTCATCAACATAGACAAGCAACAGTTCCTGCTGTTCTCCTTCACCTCTGAGATACAGACAACTGTCAGCTAGACTCTTCCTGAAATCTAGGCTCTTCAAAACAGAATCAAGACATGAATTCCAATTTTTAGCGGATTGCTTCAGACCGTAGATCGACTTGTGCAGCTTCCACACCTGACCTGGCACGTCACTCTCAAACCCTGGAGGAGGCAACATGTACAACTCCTCCTGGAGGTCAGAGTTCAAATAAGCGGTGTCCACATCAAAATGGTTGACCACTAGGCCTCTCTGCGCTGCAGTCGCTAAAAGCATCCTGAAAGATTCCGATCTCGAAGTCGGGCTAAATACATCTGTGTAGTGGATTCCTTTCTTCTGAGTAAAACCTCTAGCCACTAACCTAGCCTTGTACTGAGGCTCTCCAGTCACTGTGGGTTTCAGCCTGTAGACCCACCTACAACTGACTGCTTTCTTGCCTTCTGGCAACTGTGTTAGGCTATACACACCAAGAGATTGCATGGAGTTCAACTCTTTCTCCATTGCAACTTTCCACTTCCTAGCTTCCTCCACTGACAACTGTTGCACCTCTTTAAAGCTTTCAGGCTCACACACTGCTAGGTTCGCCCATACACTGACAGCTGAAAACCTTTCAGGTGGTTTACCTTTCGTGGTGCGTTTTGAACGCCTTGGTCCCACATCTTCCCCCTCTAAATCCGAACTGCTTGTCTCTGACTGTGGCTCTCTCGGACTAGCAGCACTGTCAAGAGACCTACTACGCTTTGCAGCCCCCTCTGGGCTTGCTCTGGGTGAAGTGGGTGACCTACCACGTTTGCTGTACTTCCCAGGCTTGACCTGGGGTGAAGTCGGTGCGCTTCTGACTACTTGCTTCACTTCCCTAGGAGCTACACCACTTGGACCAGCTGCCTGACCTGGATCTGGTCCTGCAGCACCTGGAACTCCAGCATCAGCTACCTGAGTTTCCTCTTCCTGGTCAAAACCTGAAGACCAGTCAAGAAGAACTTCGGGGTTAGCATGAATGCGTCTCCAGCCCTCTTGTTCACAGAACGTAGCACTCCTGCTAATGTGAACGCGTGTTTGGTCCCCCTCTGCTGGTACAAACCTCCAAGCCTTTGAGTTTGGTTCGTAACCACAGAAGATCATTTTCCTGGATCTTGATCCTCCCTTTCTGCGCTTCTGCTTTGGAATTAGAACCCAAGCCTCACACCCAAAAGTTCTGAAATAGTGCACCTTCGGAACTTTGCCATACAACATGTAGTAGGGTGTGTTTTCCACAACTGAATTAAAAGCGCGGTTTGAACAATAATTCACAAATTTATAACATTCCCCCCAAAACTTCTGGGGTAGTCCTGCATCAAACAACATTGCCTCTACCAGTTCAGACAGCGTCCTAAATTTTCTTTCAGCTAAACCATTTTCCTGTGGACTAAAAGGGGCGGTTTTCCTGTGCCTAATTCCCTTGCTGCGGAAAAACCCTTGTAGTTCTGCACTCAAAAACTCTCCCGCCCTGTCACTCTGAAAACACTGGACAGTGACGGAGAACTGTAGTTCTACCTCGGCTACCCACTCTTTTATCACTCTGGCAGCCTCCCCCTTCTCTTTCAGTGTTATGACCCAGGAAAAATGACTGAAATCATCCAAAAGACACAAAACATATTTTGAACCACCTAAACTTGACGTTGACATAGGCCCAGAAATATCCAAGTGCACTAACTGAAATGGCTTTGTGCTCCTCCTCTCAGATCTAGGATAAGAGCATCTCTTCGTCTTCGCTTTCGCACATGCGCGGCATTGCAGGTGTTTTTGACATGGCTTGAACCTGCAACCTTTGACAAAATCAGGGGCTTTTTTCACATAAGGAAAAGACATGTGACAAAATTTACGGTGCCAAGCATGAATACAATCCTTATGGATGGCACCCTCTGTGCCCTTTGGGGTATTGGCACTTTTAGCCTGAGCATCACCAGTGTTACTTCCACCTGCTTGCCCCCTCCCATCTAGGACAAACAGACCATCAGACCCAACAGTAACACTTACCAGCTCAGCCCCATCTCTGGCAATTTTGCAAACACCATTGGCAAAACTTATTTCAAAACCCTCACGCAATAAGCAAGACACACTTAAAAGACCATTTTCCATGCCTGGTACAACATAAACATCAAGGTTAGTGTCTAAGCATTGCATATAAAAAACACCCTTGCTTTTAATTGTTCCAGAAGAACCATCAGCAAGATGCAGGCTTTTTTCTTCTTCAAGTGGCCTGCAGTTCAGGATCTGTCCTGAAGGCGGTACAAGATGATGGGTGCTGCCTGAGTCGATAATAAAAGTGAAACTGTCCTGTCCTCTGTTTCTAACCGTTGCTAAGGCAGCAGAAAGATGGCTGACAGGCTTATCTGTAGTTTTCCCATGTCCTCTGCCTCGGCGCTGCTGGCTGGTCCCACGACTACGTCCGCTGGGTTGCCTGGCACCTGGCTGAGTGACCTTGGCTGCTTCCGGAGCTGGGCAGAATCTCGCTACGTGCCCCGGCTCCTGGCACCGAAAACAAAGCCTTGTTGCGCACGCACTCACAGTGGATTCCTCAGTGCTTTTTACTGCACCCCCACTGGCTTCTCTGCGCCCACGGCCCCCCTTCTCAGCCGATTCTTTCTGGCGTCTCTGTTCCTCATCCGCCAAACGCCCAGAAACGTAAGCAATCGTGAGTTCAGCTTCAGGCATGGCCTCAAACGTTAAACACAAATGCTCATAGGCGTTTCCCAGACTAGACAGCAAAATATAAACTTTTTCCTTCTCTTTGAACACAAGCTCATGCCGCTGCAGCTTATGGAATGCATCAATCACATTGGCAATGTGCTCCTTAATGGGTTGCCCTGGTCTCAGTCTCAACTCAAAGAGATGCCTCATAGCATGCAGCTTAGCTCCAGCTGTTTTTCTCTGATGGACCCTTTCCAAGCTGTCCCAGGCTTGCTTGGCATTTTCAGCATTTTGCACATAGGGCAGTTGCGTAGCATCACAGGTCATGGCAATGGCACATAGAGCCTTATTGTCTTTCCTGGTTTCTGCTGCAAACCTCTGTGCTTCAGCTGCTGAATTATCAGCTTCAGGGCTTGGAGGATTTAACACACAAGTCCATAAATCCTTTCCTAGCAACCACATTCTGGCCCTTTCTCTCCACTCTGCATAGTTGTCGCCATTCAACCTCTGGAACGGCACGACAAATGACTCCTGTAGCTGCTCCACCATCTTGTCCACCCCCGGGCTCCGTGTCCAGCACTGTACTCACTCAGAATAGCTGACGTTGCTCCTCCGGGTAGACTGCGGATCCCAGCCTCTAGTCCAGGGTCTTTCTGCTAGCGAGTGCATCTATTAATTGCCGACTGCAAAAAAAACAGGTTTCTCCCAGCTAGCTCTTTACACCGGCTTTCTCCAAGGCTTTTACAGCTGCAATCACCTTTTATTGCTTTGGTGATTGATTAGGTTCAGGACCTCTTATCTCCCAGAGCCTGTCACCCAGAACTTGTGACAGGTGGCCCATGACCTGTGATCCATAACCTGTGACGGGTATAGGACTCCTTTGAGTTGTTTATGACTCAATTAGGAGCCACTGATTACCGCCCGGCACGCTTTCTCTAGCGCCTCTGCTCCGTAGACCCGGGCTGGAAGTAAAACACACAGCAGAGTTCTTCTTCTTCTCACACACAGCGGAAACTTGTATAGCCGTTGGATAAAAAGCCTCTTAAGAACACACAGAGTCCAAGGTGTTCTAATAACTACTGGAGTTTATTTTAAAGAGAAAATAACAAACAACCTGGTGAGAGCGCAGACATCTTGCGACTGTCTCCCAGGCAAAAACGAAACCAACTGATACACACAGAAACACTTCTAGCACATTCTGTAACATGATATCTTCCTCAGTGGTCAGGTGCTACACAGTACACAGTTAACCCCTTCGGTTACTTGTTACTCCTCACAGCCTGTTCTGGGGCTACATAAACTGAGGGAAAATATTTGCCTGTCTGTCATGTGGAGGTAGAAGGAAGGAACAATTTCCACATTGTCTAAAGGTAAAGGGACCCCTGCCCGTTAGGTCCAGTTGCGAACGGCTTTGGGGTTGTGGCGTTCATCTCGCTTTACTGGCCGAGGGAGCTGGCGTACAGCTTCCGGGTCATGTGGCCAGTATGACTAAGCCGCTTCTGGCAAACCAGAGCAGCACACGGAAACGCCATTTACCTTCCCGCCAGAGTGGTACCTATTTATCTACTTGCACTATGATGTGCTTTCGAACTGCTAGGTGGGCAGGAGCTGGGACCGAGCAACGGGAGCTCACCCCGTCGCGGGGATTCAAACCGCTGACCTTCTGATTGGCAAGCCCTAGGCTCTGTGGTTTAACCCACAGCGCCACCCGCGTCCTTCCACATTGTCTAGGCAGTACTGTATTTTGAGGAAATGTGGAGCATTACTCAGTTACCTGAAAGTGATACAAACAAACCCATCTTCATAACCAAGTGTGTGGAGCATTACCCAGTTATCTTGGGAATATAGATGTTTCCTCCCACTTCACGAATGCAGTGCTGCCCCATTTTCCTTCAGAGATGATGCTATATAGCCATCATTGACAAATATATCATTTCATGGACTGCATGATCCATAACTGTCTGGGACCATGTAGTAAGGGAGAAGAAACTGACATCTGAAAAACTGTAGAGAGGGAACAAAGGATCTGCAAATTAGAAGAAGCAGAAAAAAGTTATGTTGGGGGAGTTAAACACCCCTTACATTTTTAATAGATACCCTGTTTCTCATATTTTAAGACATACCCATAAAATAAGCCATAGCAGGATTTTTAAGCATTCAAGGAATATAAGCCATACCCCGAAAATAAGACATAGTGATAGGCACAGCAGCAATGCCGGCTGCGGCAGGAGGAGGAGGAAAAAAATAAGACATCCCTTGAAAATAAGCCATAGTATGTTTTTTTTAGGAAAAAATAAATATAAGACATGTCTTATAATATGAGAAACACGGTAATTTTGTTTAATTCTATATAAAACCACACCAAATTGTATAAAAAATCATGTGTAATACATTCTACAAAGTTGTTTACTATTTTGCCTTGTATTGTTCAACATTACTTTCATTTGCATTCACCAATTTGTATGCAGATCATGGCTTTAAAACCCTATGACTTGAGAAGACGATTGTACGTTATATTCAGAGGAGAAGAAGGATTGGATTATGGTGGCTTAGCTAGGTAAATTATTAAGAATTTCTCTTGAAATATTTATTGTATGTATTTATTGACTAGAAACCTACCTTTCTCCATAACTTTATGGAGTATCTGGAGAAAAAAAAAGAGGTGGGTTATTGAAGTTGCCTGCATGATAAACAACTAAACTAGAGACTGTGTTGGTAAGAGACTACTTTAACAGTTTCCTTATGAGAATATACTTGCTTATAGAGGTTTTAAGTGTGGTCCGAAAAAAAATAATCATAGGGGAAAGTGGAGAGGCTTGACAGTTAAAATGTAATGAACATGCTGGGAGAAAAGGATTGGGGAAATTGAGATGGTTCAGCATTCCTTTTTCTGTGATCAAAACAACTTGGAGCTTTCCCCAAGCGAGTCTCTCCTCTCATAATCTTTGGCAGCAAAGGGGCTTTCTAGGTTTAGGATGCGGTGGCTGAGAGGAAATACACTGAGTTCAAGTCTCCTTTTTGAAATCTTCTCAGTGGCAAATATTTTCTCGAAGCCCAGTCCTCAGCATACTAGGTTTATTCAGAGCAGTTTTATGGAATAGCAAGGGGCTCTTCCTCTGCAAGGGTAGGAGGTATATACCATGGGGAGAGACTCTTAACTGAGCAGTTGGGCAGCTTCCGAGACTTTCAGCATCTACACATCACACACACACACACACACACACACACACACACACACACACAAACTTTGGTAAATAAGATTAATAAATTATGGCTTGAAGTTGGGTTGTTTCAATTAACTGTGACTGCTATTAGAGTGAAGCAGCATCAGTCACTTCCATGCTTCTCCCAGCTGTGCTGATAGGAAGAGTGTGAGAGTCCAAGGTTCATTTTGGCCCGTTCCCATAACAATAAGCCATGCTTTATTGTTGTGTCCAAATGAGGCCTGTGCATTTTCTGTGCGTAAAGGCGAATCTCTCCTGTGAGCATGCAGCACACACTTGAAGTGGGGAAATGGCTTTTAATTGAATCAGAATTGGGAAATTCTGGCAACAGCCAATGGATGATAACTCCAGATTATAAATACTTCCTAGAAAAAAGTATAAAAAACTGTTATTGGGCGATTTGCCATTTTCCATATGTTAGTAACTTGGGGGATCAGATTAAGGTTGCAAATATTGAAACGTTGGGCCACATGACTTCAGGGCTTTTTGCTTGTGTGTATTATATAATACTGCCAAATCAAATATTCATGTAGTACTAGACAGTTGAATGCCAGGATGGGAAAGAAACATAAGAAGTACTTTGAAAGCTCTTCCTGCAGGCTTTCACCCAACAGTGGGAAACTACTTTTTTCAGTTTAAACCCATATTGTCTGTTCAGCTGGGTGATTGCCTGCAGTAATTTTTTTTCAAAGCATTCTTTATTACCTTTGACATAAGGCTTTATCTTCTATATTTAATGTCAATTTTTATGAATGCTTGGAGACACCAGTGTTAGATTTTTGTGTTTTATTTATTGTAAATTTCTGTAGAGAATGGTTCTTCTTGCTTTCCCATGAAGTGCTGAACCCTATGTACTGTCTATTTGAATATGCTGGAAAAAGCAACTACTGCCTACAGATAAATCCAGCATCAACAATAAATCCAGATCATCTTTCATATTTCTGTTTCATTGGACGGTTTATTGCCATGGTGAGTTTGATCATTTTTTGTTTCAAGCTGTATGTTTTTCTTTCTGGAGTGTTTCGTATTTGAGTACACATGGCTGTCTGTCATACTTGGATTTCATTCACCAGCAATTCAATCAAGTATTCCTCTGAATGGTTATAACAAGCATGTGAAGAAGAGATTGGTACATTTTCTATAATTGTCCTAGACTCTAGGACCCAGAGGTTGAGTTGGTTTGGTTTTTTTTTAATATGTTTTGCTTATTTCAAAAAACGTATACACCTCTTGATTGTAAAAAAAAATCTCAAAGTGGTTTACAAAAATAAAATAAAAATAATACTACCACTAAAAATAATTAACAACAGTTTACAACATTCAGAAAATTAAAATCAGCAATAAACTAAAAGCATAATTAAAACACACATCAACATTATAGGGATAAGGATAGACTTTTCTAAACAAAAATGTCTTTAGCATCGAAAAAAAGCACAGTGAAGGTGCCTGCCTGATATCAACAGGCAGGGAGCTACAAAGTGTTGGTGCTACCACACTAAAATATTGATTTCTTACAAATGTGGAATGGGTATTATGTGGCATGTGTAACAGTAGTTCCGCAGGTTGAAGCAGTCAAGTAAGCGTTTATGGGGTAAGGAGATCTCACAGTAAACTGGTTCCAGACCTTTGGAACAAAGGCTTTTTAGAGAAGTTAAAGAACCACATACCTTGCTCTGGGCATGATTCATTATAATTTAATATTGATAAAGACCCAGCATTATACTAGATGCAGTGGTGCATTTGAATTTAAACGGTACTCCCCAAAGTGAGTGAAGGGATAATGGAATGACAAAGGAGATTCAATGAAAGTGAAAAGCAGTGCATATTGTATTTTTTGGCAGAAGAGATCAAATATATTTACTGAGGCTTCTAAATTAAATTCTAAATTAATTGTAATTACCTAGCAATGAAATATTGGGGTCAGAATTGAAAACTTGCTGAAAATATCAGCCCAGTATGCCACATCAGCAAAACAGGAATCCATAGTGCATTCCTATTCCTGTCTCCTCAGATAAGTGTATGTAGGATTGCAGCTTCAGTGTAAGGAGGTACAGTCGTACCTTGGTTGACAAATGCCTTGCGATTTGAACGTTTTGGCTCCTGAACACCGCAAACTTGGAAGTGAGTGTTCCAGTTTGCGAACGTTCTTTGGAACCCAAATGCCCAATGCTGCTTCTGATTGGCTGCAGGAGCTTCCTGCAGCCAATTGGAAGCTGCGCCTTGGTTTCCAAACGTTATGGATTCCGTTCGACTTCCGGGGTACCACTGTATAAGGAAAAGGCTGAAAATAAAAGAGCAAATATGTTACAGTTACGCAGCTCTTTAGTGCACCCATATTAACAAAACTACTCTTGAGTATCTGATGTCAGAGTCACTCAAAATTAACATGTGTTTAAGGTAACTTAAGCAATTTCAACTTTATGCAGTTGGAAGGCTGGCCAGTTGATATCACACAAATTAAATGCATGGAAGGCGGGGAGCTTAAAAGCTCTTTTTGTGCAGGGTTTTCCTGTCGTGGAAAGAACTCTTTTAAGCTCTCTGCCTTGCTTACCAGGCTCTGGGAGGCTCTCATGAGATCTCAGATGGGCCCAGCAGAGCCTAGTAAGCAAGTCTGAAAGCTTAAAAGCTCTCTGCCTTCTTGTTCCAAGAAGTTGTTTTGACTATACATGATTTCAGCTTTACTTGCTATCCCCAGAACGTAACTCCCACATAAGATGCAAGTGATCTGTACAGAAAATGGAAATAAAGGAACCAGAGGGATTAAGGAAGTGGACATTTAGCTTAGGAACATGGAAGCATGGGGCAAATCCCATAGAGCAGGGGCGAATAACCTGTGGCTTTACAAAAGTTGTTTACCATCTATTGCCTTTGGCCATGTGAGGGCTTTTGGGAATTATGAGTCCAACAATATCCAGAAGGCCAGTGTTTCCCTGCTCCTACTACATTTTTACATACTTAGGAATAATATGCAAATTGAAAAAAGCAAATTCATAATTGTACTATGGAAACAAGAAATCACACAATACTGTATAGAAAATGTGTTTTGTAGCATTCCTTTGTTCTAATCTACTTAAAAGATTTGACTAGGAAAGAATCTTTGATAATTTCTCCTTAGCTTTTTAGGACAATCTGAAAGCCCCCTGGTGGCAACATGTTGAATTTGCATTATGTAATCTTTCTCTCTACATTTGGCAGCTATTTGGCAGCTAATCACATTTATGTTCCTATGCACATTTTTATAACAGAACTCTTTCATTTTAAAAGTTATCACTGTATTTATTTTTCATCTCATTCATTCTCTTCAGGTTAGACACCTCAATGTATTGTATATCCTTAATTGGCTAAATTTTATACTGACCAGTAGACCCATCTAAATAATTCATGTCTCTCTCTTTGGCGATCACTCGTAGCCAAGTGAGATTGTCTTCCATAAACAGTTTTAACAATGAGTCCGTAAGTGACTGTGGAGGCCAATTCTGAATCCACGCGTCCTTTCACAGTGGGGACATTGGTTTCCAGGCGGGAGTTGATCACGGTGTGGATTTTCCAAGCATGTCTGCCTCTTAGCACGTTTCTCCCTTGCGTCCTGAGTTCATGTAATGAGAATCTGGCTGCAAGACTTTGATATGCTCTGCTAGTTTAGTCTGCATTTGAAGGGATATTACTCTGATAATGAGAATCATGTTATCTTCTGGTTTATTGATTTAGAGTGTTTATTTCATTGGTATTAGTTTCCCCTAAGATTACTATTTTCTATTAACAGTCACCACTTTTCAGAGTAATGCACCTGAAGTTTAAATACTGAATTGTTGTTGTTGTTACTTAAATCCTCAACAGGCATTGTTTCATGGCAAATTCATTGATACTGGGTTTTCCCTGCCATTCTACAAGCGCATGTTAAATAAGAAACTCACAATAAAGGATTTGGAATCTATTGATACTGAATTTTATAATTCCTTAATTTGGATAAGGTTTGTAAATCTTTTTGGAAGTTCACTATTTTTTCTGTCATATTAGTAAAGTGATTATATTTCATTTATCTTTGGTTAATTTTCCTCTTTAGGGACAACAACATTGAAGAGTGCAACTTAGAAATGTACTTCTGTGTTGACATGGAGCTTCTAGGAAAAGTTACCTCGCATGAGCTGAAATTAGGAGGCTCAAACTTACTTGTAACCGAAGAGAACAAAGAAGAATACATTGGGTATGGTGCACATATATATATTTATTTAAAAATACTGCCAAACATTTTTCTTGTAACTTTTTCATCACTATCAATGCAGAAATTCACATTCTGTCAGCAGGGAGAAGCTTTCCCCCTCCATAACCTTCTGTGCACGGGTTGGGGGGGGGGGTACTTCTGTAGGGTTGGAATACTCCGTCAAGCAGAATGGGATGGGCTGTGGGGCCCAGAAGAAATTGCCCAAAGTTTGACAGCAGTATATCTGAGCAGAGCAAGTATTGCTATTTAATAGGTGTGTGGAAGATACAACATCAGCTAGTGTTAGTCTTTAATTAGTATTAGTACTTTCTTGATTTTCAAAGTGAAAGAAATGTGGGTGAATAAACAAATACATGCTACTATAAAAGTACACTAAATGTTTTCACAGAGTTTTTCATAACTTTGTGCCAAGCATATACATACATACATACATACATACATACATACATACATACATACATACATATGTGTCTGCATAAACACATAACTGCATGTATACATAAATAAATTTGTGGGGTTTTTTTTGTGTGTGTGTGTATGTGTGTGGAGAGAGAGGGAGAGGAGAGGGGATATCTTGTATTAGATAAGCCTGCTTTTGAGATGCCTTAATGTGCATTTTCTCACAGCTTTCATAGTGAGAGTCCAGCCCATAAACTTCCAATACATACAATAAATTTGGATAGATGTCCATCTAGGATTAAAGTATTGGTAAGAGGATACATGGAGGGATGTGGGTGGTGCTGTGGGTTAATCAGAAGGTCGGCGGTTCATATCCCCACGATGGGGTGAGCTCCCGTTGCTCAGTTCCAGCTCCTGCCAACCTAGCAGTTTGAAAGCACGTCAAAGTGCAAGTAAATAAATCGGTACCGCTCCGGCAGGAAGGTAAACGGCATTTCTGTGCACTGCTTTGGTTCGCCAGAAGTGGCTTAGTCATGCTGGCCACATGACCTGGAAGCTGTATGCTGGCTCCCTTGGCCAATAAAGCGAGATGAGCACCGCAACCCCAGAGTCGGTCACAACTGGACCTATTGGTCAGGGGTCCCTTTACCTTTATCTTTAAGAGGATATATGAGACTGCTCTAGTTGCAATGCTAAAATAAATAAATCTGGAGTTTCTGGAGCTTATACAAATGTGGAATTAGTGTAGCAGAGTATAATGTCTGCAGCTTGTTTTTAAATAAAGGATTCCACTTTTAGAACTCTAAACTTTTTGACTGTTTCAGCCTGATGGCAGAGTGGCGGTTTTCACGAGGAGTACAAGAACAAACCAAAGCTTTCCTTGATGGGTTTAATGAAGTTGTTCCCCTTCAGTGGCTGCAGTATTTTGATGAAAAAGAGTTGGAGGTAATTTTGATTCAAATTTATTTATTTTTTAACAAAAAATTTGTGGTGCAGCGGTTTAGCTGGGCAGGAATCATTGATACTAACATAATAAGAGGGAAAATAGTACAGTGGTGCCTCGCAAGACGAATTTAATTCGTTCCACCGGTCAATTCGTTTTACAAAAAAATAGTCTTGCGAAGCACCGTTTCCCATAGGAACGCATTGAAACTTAATTAATGCATTCCTATGGGCTCCGGGGGACTGGTGGTGGTGGCGCTTGCTCACTTGGCTCGGGGAAGCCAGGTGGCGGCAGCGCTGAGGCGGCCAATCTCGGCCCGAGGGTGAGTGCAGCGCGCGGGGCGAGCAGGAGAAAGTGTGCGGCGGCTGCAGTGCTAAGAGGGCCGATCCGGGGCGGCGTGAGGGCGAGCGCCGCACGCTTTCTCCCGCTCGGGAGCAGGAGAAAGCGTGTGGCACTCGCCCTCCAGCCGGCCCGGATCGGCCCCCTCAGCGCCACCACCGCAGGCTTCCTCCTGCTCGCCCCCCGCGCGCTGCGCTCGGCCTTGGGCCGGCCCGGGATTGGCTGCTTGAGCGCCGCCGTGAGCGGGAGAAAGCGGGGCTGCCGCCTCCTGTCTTCCCCTTGGCTTGGGGAAGACAGGTGGGGGCAGCCCCTGCACCGCCGCGTTTCGGCTCCGTACCCCCCCTGGCAAGCACCGGGAAACCAGCTGTAGCACGGGAAGAAGGCAAAGGAAGATCAGCTGCCAGCTTCCCGTACTGACAGCTGATCTTCCTGTGCCGCCTTCCCGCGCTACAAGACGAAGCGGCAGCCATAGAAAACCTCATCATCTTGTGAGTTCCTCGCGCAACGCAAAACTCTTTCGTCTTGCGAGTTTTTCGTTGCGCGAGGCATTCGTCTTGCGAGGTATCACTGTACAAGCAAATTGTTATGTCCGTGTTTGACTAAGGCACAAATAAACAGGCATGCCTCAAAGTGCTGTGAACATTAGAAAACTTTTAGCTTTCATATTCAGTATGTTCACATAATTAAAGAAGAATCATAATTAAAACAAAATAATAAAAAATAACCTCAGATGAGGAAAATGTAGAGAAATATATAGAGTTAATTACAGGTATCTCAGGTATTGCTCTTTGAAATGTACCTACAGTGTATGGTTGTACATTCTCTTCCATTTTGTGACACCAGTACATCTCAAAGCTGCTACACTTTTCAGTAAGCAGGTTATACAGTTTCTACCTACCTTCACTCATATAACATCCCTTAGCTTGACCATAAGGGATTCTTGCTGTGGGAGTAGCACACACACACACACAGAGAAAGAGCATATTGCTAAGCAGCTAGCTCTTAACCAGTTCCTTAACAACTAATAAGACCAGTCTTTTAATATATCCTAAAAATATATAATGACTGTATTTGTTAGCGAATCATATTTTGTTGAAAGCTTCATCTCACTTTTCCAGAATCTTTATTTGGGGCAAGACAAGAAAAGATCAAGCATGTCAGTATCTGCTGTTATGCTTCAGGATCTTATGCTACTAAAGTGCTAAATCATGTGGTCTTTTTATAGGTCATGCTTTGTGGCATGCAAGAAGTTGATTTGGCAGATTGGCAAAGGAACACTGTTTATCGTCATTATACAAGAAACAGCAAGCAAATAATGTGGTTCTGGCAGGTATAATATATTCTTGTTGAAAAAGCAGGTGTGAAATTATTACACATTGGTAAGGTTTTTATTTTAGAAATAAAGCCAGTTTCTTCTTGGGCTTCCGTGTAGCTTCCTCCTGGAAATTAGTACAGTACAGTGGTAGCTTGGTTTGCAACTGCTTTGGATTACAACCGTTTTGGATTAAAATCACGTCAAACCCAGAATTGCGTGTCCCTTTTTTAAGATTACAACCCATTTTTTTTATTACAACCCATTTTGGGGGGGAGGCTCCATTGGCGAAAGCACACCTTGGGTTACAACCTGTTTTGGTTTACAACCAGACCTCCGGAACGGATTATGGTTGTAAACAAAGGTACCACTGTATATGGGTTTAGCATTACAGCCTGGCTTAATTAGCTCTTAGCATTTTCTGGATCCAGGCAGTAGAAGTGTCTGGCACACAGTTTAACTCCCCAAGCCTTGATTAAACTCTAACACTTATTGGATCCAGGAATTTAGAGAGGTCCAGCACTCCTGAACTCATAACACTAATTATATAAACACATATTTGATGTATTTATTCTTATGTGCTTTGGGATGTTTCATGGGAAGCAATTCAGAAATGAAATGAAATGAAATGAGGAAACCAGTTTTAAAATGTAATGCAAAGCTCTAAAACTATGGGAGTTTGCTTGGTTTAGGAAAGTTGGGATCATTCATATGTGTAAGTGAAATGTAATTTTTAATAGAATTACTTCTGATAGTGGTAGACAAGCACAAAATTAGCTCTTAACCAATTGACATTTCAAAGTAATAAAATAAACTTTAAATTTCTGTTAGTTTATAAAAGAAGCTGACAATGAAGTTCGCATGCGACTGATGCAGTTTGTCACTGGTACTTGCCGATTACCACTGGGTGGATTTGCTGAGCTCATGGGTAAGAAAACGTTGTAATACATTGCAAAGTATGTGTAATATATGGTAACATTCCCTGGTCCTTTTAACCTGCATTTTCTCCCAATTATTGGAATATGGTATCATTAATATCTACCCTACTGTTAACAAAAATGCCCTTTTAACCTTTAATTTTATTTTTTATTACTCAGGAAGTAACGGTCCTCAGAAATTCTGCATTGAAAAAGTTGGCAAGGAAACCTGGTTACCAAGAAGTCACACATGGTGAGTTGTTGTAACAGAGAGTGAGTTCCTTGTTATCTTACATTTTGCTCTATAGCAGGCATCCCCAAACTGCGGCCCTCCAGATGTTTTGGCCTAGCGAAGGCCCTAGCTAAGAGAACCAGTGGTCAGGGATGATGGGAATTGTAGTCCAAAACATCTGGAGGGCCGAAGTTTGGGGATGCCTGCTCTATAGTATGCTTCTTTAACACCAGCCATTCTTCGCAGGGGTTTCTTACCTTTTGGGACTCAGGTACATATTGGGAATTTCAAAGTGCTGTGGGCCCCATTTCTCAGGTTACTTCTTTCCCCTCTTCTACAGATCACACTCCTTACCCCAGGCATCCCCAAACTTCAGCCCTCCAGATGTTTTGGACTACAATTCTCATCATCCCTGACCACTGGTCCAGTTAGCTAGGGATCATGGGAGTTGTAGGCCAAAACATCTGGAGGGCCACAGTTTGGGGATGCCTGCCTTACCCCAACAGTAAGCAAGTGTGCACACACACATTCTCTACTTTTCTATAGGGTCTCAGTGAGAATTGGACCCAGTAGAGTTAAAAAGAGTTACCTTTCATTTGCATGATTTTTACATGCAAAAAACCTACCATCAGATTGAAATTTACATTGGGTAGATTGCATAATAAAAATCACAGATGATGATGATGATTATTTAGCTTTTTATACCGCACTTCATCAAAAGTTCTCAGGGCAGTTCACAAGATAAAAGCACAAATAAATAAATAGATCCAATGGTTATCAACACAAACACACAGATAGCAAAGATAATAACAAACCCGCCAACATATGACAACAAATATGTAAATATTTGGGCATATTTGTATCCTCTCTTATGTTTCCCTCTTCGGCCAAGGACAGTTGACCAGATGTTTCCCTCTTGTTCATTTCTTACACTGCAAAACTCAAGGGCAATATCAGCCTATGGACAATCAATCTGAATCTGCAAATTTGACTATTTTAATCTAAGTAGCCATATTAAAAATGGTCTGCAAACTGCCTATTTATTTTCAGCTTAACATGGGTATTTACCTCCTCCCCGCCCTTTCCCTACATAAGCGTCTGGGGACTTCTGCTTCAGTGTATCTGAAGAAGTGTGCATGCACACGAAAGCTCATACCAAAATAAAAACTTAGTTGGTCTTTAAGGTGCTGCTGGAAGGAAATTTTTTATTTTGTTTTGACTACGTCAGACCAACACGGCTACCTACCTGTAACTAGAAGTATGGGTATTTATGAATCTTCATGAGTTACTTAGTACTGAAGAGGTAAAAATTTCTTGCTTATACTGTAATCAAACAGCTGTGATTGATGTGGTCCTGTGAAAGATATTTTAAATGGGATGTAGAGTCTCTGATTCCCCCCCTCTTCTCTCCTAGTTTTAATCGTTTGGATTTACCGCCTTATAAAAGCTATGAACAGCTAAAAGAGAAGCTGCTTTTTGCAATTGAAGAGACAGAAGGATTTGGACAAGAATAAAAAACAAGTTCAAGGCAAAGTGAAGTTTTGTTTTAGCAGGCTGGAGCAACAAAATTTCACAGTTAGTGGTATATAAGCTGTTTCTTCTGTACAGTGATTTTTCTGGAACTCTAAAAAATGTTCTCCGTTCTTCCACAAAGATATGCAAAACAGTTTTACCTTCTCTACTTTATTTATTTTCCCCTCAAAGACTGGCCAGAATAAAATTGAACATGAAAGACTTTATTTAAAAAAATGTGTATATAAATACACAGTAATGAGCTCTAGTTTTATAGAGCTGTAAACTTATTAAACATCACAGCCATTCAGAAGAGTCAGGAGTATCTTTCTTGGTTTTGTTCAGAAAATGTGCAGACTGCTCTGTATTCTTCTCACTTATGCAACATCTCTAAGGGTTATTTCTATTGCATGGCTGTTTTAAAGGTGTTAAAAGGCTTAGGCCCAACACATCCTTGCTATGTAGAAAAATGCTGCTGGCTTTTCGAAATGATAGAATGTAATATTCTGTCAGCTGAATTAAAAAATAATAATTGTAATAGCTGATAACCCAACTTCTGTGTAGCTGAGGTCATGAGTAAATCCTTTATTACTTGCACAAGAGTAATGTACAATAAGATGAATGTGATTGTTAAGACATTGGTGCCACTGTTCTGACTTTTACTGTAGGAGCTGAACAGACTATTATAACTCATTGAGCAGCATTGAAAATTGTTTACATATTACCTTGGGTTATTTCCAAGAGAACAGTAGGTAATCTTCAAGGAAAAAATAAAAAGATTCCTACATATTCTGTCCCAGTCTGGTATCTTACAGGCTTTAAAAAAAGGATATTAGTGATATGTTTCAATTTCATTTGATAAACTAATTAATTTAGGAGGATATGAAAAAGTAATGTGAATTGTTCTCATTTTTTTGATCATGAATCTAGAAAATCCAAATGGAAGTAGTTACATATGCTTTGCACAACTGAACTAATTTTCTATTAGTCTTCAATACTCTCATCCCTTCAAGAAAAAAAATCCAGATGTTCCTAATTAAGCAACTCTAAATTTTGTTTTTATATAGGCCAAGGCTTATTTGTCATAAGTGCACAATGTATATAAAAAATTAAATTGTGTTTGCAGTATTGAGGGGCATTTGCTAAACTGCAAATATGTGTAATAAATTCTACAACTTACTGATGTGAATTATTAAATGCTACTTTTAGCAAATTGTGCTTCCTTATTAGAGTAACATTTTAAATTGCCATTTGTATCATGCTTTCAATATTCACTGTAAATTCCATTAAATTTAACTTATACAGTTTTGTACACACATGAAACAGATTTCCTAGAATTAACATTTCTGTAACATATCAAACTGCAAAAAACCTGTAAATGCAGTGACTCTGCTATATTTGCTCTCATTTTCTCAATATAGCAGTTTAATTCTGCCAAAATCTTATTTTTCTACATATTGTTACACTTTATTATTCATGACTATTAACCTGTGAATGCTTGATAAAAGCACTGCATTGATTAACAGACCTCCTGTCTATCTTGTGTTAGTTACCCTACACACACATATGTATGATTACACCAAAATATCATCTTGATTTTTCTACCCTGATTGGAACCTTAGTCTTTTAGGTTGCCCTGCCCCTACCACCATTCACATGAGCAACGTAAAAAAAAAAAAAAGTTCCTAAGATAATGCAGAAAATGAATTAATGAAGTTTGACTTCTCCAGTGGGCATTCCCTCCCCAAGTGGGAACTGATCTTCCTATTGCTACCTAGTAGAAATAAAATTCAAACCGGGGTTTTTTTTTTGCTTACCTGCACCAGCTCCTAACTACGCTAGCAATGTATTCTCTGAAAGTCATATAGGAAATATACTGGACATGGATCTTCATTTATGCCCACATCTAGCTAGTGCTGCTATATGGCTGGAAAATAAACACTACATCTGTAGCTGGATGAGGAAAGGTGAGCAAAAATGAGTACGGCACTGCACATTCCTCTCTCTCTGCTGCTTAATCTCAGGATTCAGTGCTTACACTTCTTAAACTGCTGGTCCGTTTTGATTTGCCTTATTTGAAGAAACACATTCACACAGGCCCAGCTACAACCCATATAAGGATGGGTCATAGCATTAGTTGTTTGCTTGTTTCAGAAAAATGTAGTGAGGTCTAATTCCTGTTTGAAGCAGTGGAATTTCAATTTAATCTTAACTCTCCTGCTTTAGATACGACTCACATAGCATTGATTAAAAAAATTCCTTCAGTAGCACCTTAAAGACCAACTAAGTTTTTATTTTGGTATGAGCTTTCGTGTGCATGCACACTTCTTCAGATACACTTGAAAGAGAACACCTTCTGTTTCAAGTGTATCTGAAGAAGTGTGCATGCACATGAAAGCTCATACCAAAATAAAAACTTAGTTGGTCTTTAAGGTGCTGAAGGATTTTTTTTATTTTGCTTCGACTCAGACTAACACGGCTACCTACCTGTAAATAGCATTGATTAGTCATATTTCAGTAGAACAGGGCAGGCATGCTTATCCTCAAGCTTTAAGGAAAAATCTTTCAACAGCCATCAGTGTGACGATTCACGCATAGGAAAGTAGTAATTTTCTTCTCGAGTCTCAGATGACAGATAACAATCTAGATTTGCCAGTTTTAAGATGACTGAACTTCATTTTCCTGTACCCATAGTGGGTCATGTATGTGTGAACAGACTTCTCTAATGTGTTGCAATGAGAGAATCAACGTTGGAGGAGGTCTGTACATAATTTTGCCTAACCTGCTATTTGACAACAGAAACCTAGGGGTAGATCGTGTAGGACACGAGCTCCCTCCAGTGCTTAAAGGTGGGATTGCAGCTGATTTGATCACATCCAATCAGCCCCTACTCCTGCCTTCATGCTGCTCAGCTTTGTGCTTTTGTGTTATTCATTTGTCTTGGTTCTTGATATGTTCTTTATCAGCATATGGGGGATTTTTGCTACTGTTTGCATGATTTTTGTGTATGTTGGGCAACTTGCTTTGTGTTCTAGTTAGGCTCCTTTCAGTGCTCTTTTTCTTTTTCTAGACTGTTTCACCCCTTCACTTTTGTTTTTAATATCCTAAAGCCCA